>NC_072895.1:112777625-113086250 GCF_027943255.1 Anastrepha obliqua
GACGATATAGCGGCGCCCATACCAGCTCGGGACACTGAGGACGCTAGAAGGAAGCTGAACCAAGTCATGATAAGGACGCAAATATGGCTTGAGGAGCACGGCCTGGAACTCGCCAAACATAAAACCGAAGTCATCCTTATGGCACGAGGTCACATGCCACTCGAAGCAAGCATGCAAATAGGTGACACATCCTTAGTGACCCAAAAAGTAGTAAAATACTTAGGTATTCAACTTGACTGCAGGCTTACTTTCTGGGCCCAGATACGGCATGCAACTACCAAAGCAGCAAAGGTCACGGGTATGCTAAGTATATTAATGGCAAACATCGGTGGGCCAACACAGAGTAAAAGAAAGCTAATTATGGCGCTCACAAGCTCAATTCTCATGTACGGCAGCGAAGTATGGGGAATTGTGCTAAACTGAAAAGCCAAGCGCAATGCACTGGAGGCAGTGCAACGAACAGCGGCACTAAGAGTTGCCTCAGTCTACCGCACTGTCTCAGGCGCTGCAATTTTTGTGATCAGCGGTCAGATAGCCATCGACCTCATGATCCGGGAACGAATGGATGCGTGGGACTACAAGAAGAAACATGTCATCACTAGCTTCCCAGAAGACGCCAAACCATGCTGCGGTGGCAAAGCCGATGGGACACTGAATCGAGTGGCAGATGGACAGCGAAACTTATTCCATCAATTGACAAATGGGTCCAAAGGAACTTCGGAGAAGTGAACTACTTCTTAACTCAGTTCCTCTCGGGCCACGTATACTTCCGGAGTTACCTATACCGAATGGGCAAGGTAACCGATTCCAAGTGCATAAACTGCGAAGCACCGAGCGATGACGCTGAACACACGTTTTTTAGTTGTGACAGATGGCTCGCAGAAAGAAATGCTCTGGGGGAGGAGATTGGCGACATCGCACCGAGCAACATAATCAGCAAAATGCTCGAACGCGGGGGCAACTGGGACGTGGTAAAGAAATACATCGAGAACGTACTACGAAAAAAAAAGATTGACCTCGACACAGTGCAACAAAGCGAAGGCGCACAGATGGAGACTCAAGAAGACGAGCCTATAGCATGAAAGCTGGCTACAAATATGGTGGACCCAGACGTGGGTGAATAGAATTGGTTCTTTATGGATGCCGTTCTGGGCCCTCCCGAAGTAATATAGAAAGTAGTTTCCCAGAAGGAGAGGAGGGATCGTTTTAGTGGCCACACCACACGACGCAGTAGACGACGGTCGCTGTAAGTGCGAAGGCATTTTGAACCCTACCTCAGCCACAAAAAAAAAAAAACAAAATGGGAACTGTTAGAGTACTCATTTCAAAATTTAAATGACTTGAAATTTATGATTATTGAGCCCAAAAACCATATTAGTACTACTTTTGATAAGCTTTTATTAATTTTACTGTAAGTGACAGTTGATTTGACAGCTGTTAATTATCAAAATTTTAATTTGATGTACAATTCATATTTAGCAAATCCTAAAACAAAGCTGATGAGCATTTTTTTTTATTTCTAGACAAAATTACGCTTGATTTAATAGCAGCCAACTGTCAAACCTTTTATTTTATCTGGAACTCGTAATCAGCGGGTCCTAAAATTTATTTATTGTTACTCTTGGAATATTTCTTTTTATATATAGGGAAAACAACTTTATATTTTTTGAGAAAGTGGCAGTTGATTTGAAAGATGCCAACTGTCAAAACTTAAATTTGACTTAAGATTCGTATTTAGCGAGTCCTAAAATCAAATTGGTGTTATTTTTGAGAAATTAAATTTTAAAGAAGTGAGTTTTTACTTAAATGGAAGTTGTAAATCCAAGTATTTTTTCCACGGGGAGTGCAAGTATTTCTCCCTCGTGGTTAGTGCAAGTATTTTGGGCATCATTGTAGACATTTTGACCTCCATGTGACCTCTGCATAGAATAGAGCCGCTGGACTAGTTTAACTTTTGGTGTAAAAGCGCAGCGTTTAATGATTTTTTCCTTTGAAAGGGATAATTTAAAGTGTATGTTTTATGCAAATGAAAAAATTTAATACACTTCCAAAGAAAATAAGAAAATAATGGACCATGAATTTTTAGACGAAAATCCCTTAAAATCCTCTTTCTGTCGATAAATATCTAGAAGTATGTGGGTTCATTGCCATTATTTTTCGAATTATCTACTAAGCACCGACATTTTGGCTATTACATTTTGCACAAGAATTTCACTGTAGCACAAAACAAAAACAAAAAATAAATAAATCGAGAAATAAAGCAGCCAAAAAATTCTCAAACCCAAAACAAAAAAAAAAGAAACAACAAAGAACACTACATTTCATGTGCCAATGTCGCGGCGTTTACTTTTAAAAATAAATCAGGGCGATGTACACACCCCCTCAGCCAAGTAACAACAACAAGCAGCAGTGGCCAGTACTTATATACGGGGCAAGTGTGAGAAAAAGAGCAAAAAGAAAATGGTGGTAACATTGAATTTTGTGCGGCAAAAAACTGGCGATGCTGCCAATTGTTGAAGAGGCAAAGAAATGAAAATTTCAAAAATTTAAGAAAGGTGTAGAGAAAAAAAGGTGAAGTAAAAGCGAGCACGACGAAGTGATAAAAAGTAAATCATGCAGAGAAGATGTGCCGAGGCCACACACCACAACAGATTCATTCTCAAGAGCAGACATACATATTTGCAAGTAAACGCCGACGGATTGTAATGAGGTAAACGGTTGAGGCAGAGAGCGCCTGAGGGCGGGTGTGCACGTTAAAACAATGCTAGTGAATTTATTGAGCTGCTGTACGTGACAATGCCAGTGGCCAACTAGACGCCGACATCCCTATATTAATTCATATGAATGTGGACACAAGTGCATATATATGCGTATATACATAAATATTTTCTTAGCGCATATACGTATGTATGTATGTATGTATGAATGTATATATGCAAATACATGTATAAGTTATTTGTTTGAACGTTTGCTTATATTTTGGTTTGTTTCCTTTTTCTTATATTTCGTAGGTTTTTTTAACTTAAAAATCTATTTTAGGCTAGCGCATAAAGAGTGTCACTGCTGAAAAATTGTGGTGGTAAAATTAAGAATTTCAAACAAAAGTTTGAAGTTAATTTTAAAGAAATATTAAATAGAAAATATTACAATCAGACAATTTTAAAAAAGTTATACTGAATTACTAAGAAGCTTCTGAATGACTTATAGGTTGAATGACTATGACTATGCAAATAAAATTTTTGCAAGGCACCAATACTACTTGACTTGTTTACAGCAGCAGCAGCAAACGATCGAGAGTTGAGATCGGCAAAAATATGAGAGGAGTTAGCTTTAACTCCCACAGCAGAGGATGCAGCAACTTTAGCAGTTACAGAAGTAATAACGGCAGCGGCGAAAGAGAGAGAGAGGAAGCGTCAGGTAATCGAAGAGAGTAATTGGCGCTTACTGCTACAGCAGAAGAAGGTGCGAGAAGTACAGATATAAGCAGAGAGCAAAGTTTTTTGCTGCGCCTAATTTGTTTTTTTTTTTGCTAAGATTCCTATTATGCACATAAGAGCGTTTTTGCGTAGTGCTCTAATTTCGGCAGCGAGCGCACATAAGTCTGAAGCCATTTCGTCGCAGCGAAAGTTAGACTGCAACAATTGAATCTCAGCCTGCTTTGCTTTCGTATTGGTTAAGAGTTGAATATTATCATCTCGCAACTCATTAACCGTAGCAGCATTGTGACTATTTATTCTCAGCTCTGCGTTCAACAATTTCAGCTAATGCAGAGCGGAATGTTAATTGGTCGCACATATTAACATTATCCATTTTTAATTAAAAATTCTTGAGATGGAGAACCAGAATTAGATATTGTTGTTGGATGCCGAGACGAATTGCTCACACTACTACTTTGGACTTTTGCTCTGCTATTCAGAGTAGTCAAGCTATAAGGCAGGTGGTAGTAATATTGTTGTCTGAAATATCCAGAGCAACAGATAGTGGTGGCGAATGTGGAGAAATTCGACGAGCAGTAGAGCACTTTTTGCACAGAACTCTTTATCCTAGGAGAGCAAAAACTCCACATCAGATGGCAAAATGTTTACACACACACATTTTCACATTGAAACATAGGCGACGATCGTTAAACTTCATGACCACACAGGCACGGCATTTCGAGAAATTATGTTATTGTATTAAACTTATTTTAGCGTCACTATCTCATTGATTTTATTTAGAAAATTAATTGCAAATCAGCGCTGGAATATTTACGAGACTGCGTCTCAATTATGCGTTAATTGCATTAATTAGAGTGAAATATTAGGAAACTCCAGAGCACCAATCTAAGCACAACCGTACACAGCAAAAGTTGAAAAGTTGCACGCCGAGGGGCGACCGTTATTTGAAAAAATAAACTTCTATCATTTTGGCTACCAGGCAAATATAAAAGGTGGTTAAGTTTTAGGGGCCGGTGTTGATTTTGAATAAAATAAATTTTTTTTAGAAAATTATTGTCGTTTCTCTTTATTATGATAATATTGATATGGCTCAATTATGTATGAAACAAAATATTGGCCAAATAGCCGCCGCGGCATCGGCGGCACAGCTCTATCCGATGGTCCAAATTTTCGATGACGCTGAGGCATGATTGAGGTTCTATGCCGTTAATGTGCCGAAATATCTCATCCTTTAGCTCTTGAATTGTTGCTGGCTTATCGACGTACATATTTTATTTTAAATAACCCCAAAGAAAGAAGTCCAATGGTGTCGTTGCCGTTTAGGCGTGGCCCTTGAAATTTAACCACCCTTTATTATACGCCCTTTATACTCCTAATCGAACAAGCTAATTGATAAATCTGATTGAAAACAAATCTTACTCAAATTACTTCAAATTAATTTTTGTATCAACCTATCCGTTACAATAAATAAAAAAAATGCTTTTCCTAAAAATCGGTCCTCCCTAATGCTTATAGTATGTGTTTTTAATATATCTACACAAAATGGTCAAGCATTAGCTGAGAAAAAGCTTTGCTGCGCACTCACTTAAGCCCTCAAAAAAAAAAAATCAAAAATTTAATAATATAAAAATTTTATTCAAAAAAGGTAGGTAGGTAGGTGAAATGGTGGAAGTGCCGGTCTGGCACTCCTCAAGTAGCACTAAAACCCCATTTTGATACCATTATGAGACCTCCAACAGGCAGATATCTACAGCCAGCCAGAGCTTTTGATATAATGGAGAAGATTAATGGGATTTAGGTTGGTGCACTGCCCCAGGTTGTCGAAGAAAGGAGGTCCCAGTGACCTTAGTCGTCTAGCTGCCAAATCCGGACATTTACAAAGAAAGTGCTCTACAGTCTCCTTCTCTGAAAGGTCCCCACGGCTTCTGCAATGGGGGTTAAATGGTAACTCTAGCTTTTCCGCGTGTGTGCCGATCGTCCCATGACCGGTAAACACAGCTACGAGTTTGGAAAATGAATGGCGAGGAGTCCTCAGGACTTTCTGAGTCCTTCGTATATTGCATTGCAATGGAGCTCCATCTTTTCTGCGCTTTCCTGAGAAATAATTTGTAGCAGCCCTTTTACAACTGTCATGGGGATACCGATGACCGGATAGGAGGTCTCTGAGGCCAATTCAGTCCGCTTCCTGGCAAGCTCATCAGCAATTTCATTTCCCTCTATGTTCCTATGTCCTGGAACGCAGATGAGAGAAATGTTACCTGCACACCCAAGAAATTTGATCTTCTCCTTACAGGAGTTTACTAATTTCGTTCTTGACTATCGGAGAAAATGTAAATATCTCCCTCGCTCCCACATTCCCTAGTGCCTGCAGGATGGCAAAGACTTCTGCTTGAAAAGCTCTAGCAGTGTTCGGCAGTTTAAAATAGATAGATAAATTGGCTGATTTAGAGAAAACCCCTGCTCCGACTGCCGATTCCGAGCTTCGGTGCTGATTTTCTTCTCGATCCAATCCTGCCTATTGACAAATATTGCTCTACCACGACCCTTTAACTCTAGTTTGCGGATAGAGAAAACTGTTCGAAGTTCGAAGAAATACGGTGTTAACTGCCCGAAAATGCTACCATGTCCCTTGAGAGATTTCTCAAGGCAGCATTGGGGCAGTTTTATATGCTCCGGTGATGCCAATCCATGCAGCCCTCTGCACCCTCCCCAGTTTACTGTTATTATAGCGCTTATGAAGAGCTTCACACCAAACCAGGCATCCATACGTTAAAATTGGCAAAACCACTGCTTTGTACATCCACAGCACGACCAGTGGTTTGAGTCCCCATTTTTTACCGAACATAGATTTGCAGGAATAGAAGGCTATACTGGCCTCCTTAGCCGATTTTCAATGTGTAGCTTCCAATGGAGTTTAGAGTCAAGTATCACTCCAAGATACCCAACTTCCGATGAGAGCGGGAGAACGTGGTTGCTTAATTTGGGAAGTCGAAAGGGTGGAAGTTTATACTTTTTTGAAAATAGCACCAGCGCCGTTTTGTCAGAGTTGACGTGGAGGCCACAAGTGGCAGCCCAGCGACTAAGTACAGCCAGTGACCTGACTGCCATGACTGAGGGAAACGGTCCCGATCATCGGCGTATGCTACTACCTTAACGCTACCCTTATTTAGCATTATCAGAACTTCGTCAATTGCAATTCGCCAAAGTAGGGGCGAAAGAACCCCTCCCTGCGGCGTCACCCTGTCATAAAATAAAACAAAAAAAAACTAAAAAAAAATAAAAATAAAATTAAAATAAATACTATTTTCTAGAATAAAAATCTTTATCTTCACCTTTACGTGCTTCATTGCTTGTTTGCTTGTATACTAAAGGTTTCTAGTACACAAATGTCAAATATGATTGACGCACGACGCCAAATCTTCCGATAAGGTGATTAAATTTGCGCCATTTTGTACATCAAAAGCCTTTGAGTATTTACTTCTTCAGATTCAGATTTGAGTATTTACTTCTTCTTCAGATTCTGAAACAAAAATAATTCTAACCCACGTTCGCTTCGAGAATGCGCAATACCTGCACGATTTTATCTAACCGAAGTACTTGAAATTAAATTCCTAATCGTTTACTATACTATCCAGCCTGCACACATTCTACCTCAGCACATTCCGTTAAGTAAGACTTTAGAGAAAAAAGAAAAGGCTACACATACGGCTGTCGACGATGCAGTTGCTGTTAATCGTCTCCGCTGCTGCCTCAAGCCTTAAAGCAAAGATTAGTAGCCACCCAGCCTAGTTATTGCTCCACTTTTTTCCACACACACTTGCGCACACTAACTCACCTACTTGTGTGTATGTATGTGGTATCTGTCCTTCTACATTTAACGTTTTTCCAAATTTAGCCACAACTTAACCGACTAATTTAGCCACTCAAAGTGTGTTACACACATGCATCTATGTATGTGTGCATATTTCTTACCTATACATAAACACCAAAATCACAAGAAATAAAAGCAAAGCACAACGAAGCATCAAAGACAGGGCTTAGTCAACGCTAAAGTAACCGAGAAAATTGTGTATGAAAAAGTTGAAGAAAAAAAAGAAACGAGAATAAAAGAAAAAAGTAAAATCAAAATGTGAGACAAGGCAGGCGCACATAAAAATTTGTAATTAAAAATCGTCAACCTGTCTAATTCCTAGCTGACCTACACCGCATAATAAGCGCATACGAGCGGAGGCAGAGAAACCCGGTAGTACAATTTACTGGCACTGAGTGTGCATTGCAGCTGAGGAGAGTTTCAATAATAACTGTATATATTTTTTTACAAATAAATGTAAACTTTTTTTAATAAATATATATTTTATCCTACAACAAAGGTCACATAAGTCAAATTTTCAAATATTAGTTCAATCCCCATCAAAATTTTTAAGCGAGTCAGAATCTTTAGAAAATTTTTGGGCATGCAGTGGGCTATATTATTTAATTCTAGTAAAGTTGGAAGTTGCTCAATTTTCTCATTAAATTTTCGTACAACAAAGTGCAAGTCTCAAGTAGCTGAAAATTCTCGCTGATTTTGAATAACTTCTTCCCTTTACAGTGCTTGGCATTTTCTCCAGATAATGAATGGAGGGGAAAAATATTAAAATTTAGCGAAAATTTTAGCCGCTTGCAACTTGCACTTTTTTGTACTAAAATTTAATGAGCTAGAAAACAGCGTAATCAGAATGTTTTTTTAAAAGTTTTATTAAAAGATTTGAAGCTTTGAAGGGAATTTCTCGAATTTTTATAGATCTTATACAAGGTTTGAAACTTAGATTAATATGAACTTAGCTATAGAATGAACTATGTTTTTATAAATATAAAAAAATAAAAAAAGTGAAATTAAAATATTTATAAACAAATAAAAAAATAAATAAATAGTCAAAACATGTCAATATATGGGGCTTTTATGATTTTGTAACGCATAATGTTTTACTAAAAACGAAAATCTTACACAATTTCCCCACATATATTTCTTTATTCAAATTTGGTGTTTGACTAGATATGATTTTGATTTTGAAATTTCCATTTATTAAATAATATTTATTTTCTGAAACTAAATATAAGCAACTTCACACAAAATCTATAAAACAATGCTATTTAAAAATATAACAATAAAATAATTACAAATAAAAATTTTATTCAATACTTTTTTCTTGCACACTACCCTAATTGGGCATTTTGCGACTAGTTGCCTTCTAGTTACTAACGGACCAGTTTGATTTCTGCCTCCAGATACCAGTTTATAAACTACAATGTTCGGTGAGTAGTTTAGCCTGTTCACTGCAAGTATTCGTGGAGGAGCTTGTGAGTGTATGTGCGTATTTGTAAGCTGAACACTTGCGCTACCAAATAAAAGCAATAAAATAAATAAAAGCAACTTCTTACAAAAACTATAAAAAGTGCTGTTTAAAAATATAACAACAAAACAATTAAAAAACTAAATTTTATTGAATTTTTTTTTCTTGCATACTACTCTAATTGTTCAATTTACGACTAGTTGTCTTCTAGTTACCAACGGACTAGTTTGATTTGTGCCTCCAAATGCCAGTTCATAGGCTACAATGCCTGGTGAGTAGTTTTGCCTGTTCACTGCAAATTCGTGGAGGAGCTTGTGAGTGTGTGTGTGTGTATTTGTAAGCTGAGCGCTTGCGCTACTCGATTAAAACACTCGTCATTAAGTATTCACCCCACAGCGTAATGGGGACTGTGGCTTTGGACAACGACAACGACAACGGCGACGATGCCGACCAGCGCGAGAAGTGCAGTTCATTAATGTTGCATACATTTGAGCGTCGTTGTACATAGCGTGAAATGTACAAAGAAACGGCATTCGTGGGGTTAGAGAGTGTAACAAGAGACAGTTATGCTGTTTGTTGAATAGAATAGAAGAAAAAATTAAGTAGTGCTTGGATGTTTGCGCATTTATGATTTATGTAAACTTATTTGTATGAGTATGGGTGCATGCCTGCGTGTATATGTGTGCGCGTTCCTTTGCATAAATGCACGACGCGTGAAGTAATTGAAATCCAACCAACCGCTGGTATCTTTGCTCGTTACACTTTCATGCGGATTTTCATGCACTTTTTTACTTGCACATTTTCTTTTGTAAATTGTCAACTTTTTTATGTTCAGTTTTCGCTTGCAAGTTGAGCGTGATTAAGCACGTTGGAAATTAAAGTGGAAACTAAAAAACCGGCACACTCACATACACATAGTAGATGAAGAAGAAAGCACATTTATGAGCCAACGGAATTTTTTTTAGATTTAGTTGCACATGTGAAATTTATATGCATATACTCGTATGTATGTATGTATGCATGTGCTCAGTTTTGTTAGTTTTTCAGTAAAGATTTATGTGCGCAGAAATCATTTATTAACAGAAACGTGACTTAAGATGACGCTTTTGGTAGAAAGTACGTTTTTTGCACAACACCTTTGAATGCCAGTTTATTGCTGATTCGGTTCATCATTTCTCCTCGCATTAAGTGAGCAGATTAGAGGATGAGCAGTTTACGAAAGTTTGTGAAACAGGGCGTATTGAGTCGGATCTGAAAGCTACCGCACGATACACTCTCACTCGCACTCTCACTCTCACTCTTACTTTCAGCAGCACTAGTGACCAGGTCTGGTCCATTTGAGATCATAGCTAATTAGCCAAGTCAATCGAACCTAAGCTATAATTTTTTATCAGCACTAGCCTTCATATTTCCAAATTTTTTCTTCAGAGCTGATCAGCCAAATCAAGCGAACTTAACCTATAACTTTTTATCAGCACTAGCCTTCATATTTTAGACTACATAACTTCAATTCAAAACTTAATCTTCCAGTAAGGTAAACTAGAAATACTAGCATAAAATAATTAAGAAAAACTGTACGAATACATAGAAATAAAAATAATATTTGTTTCCAAAAAACAACAAAAAAATACAATCGGGCATCCGTTGTAAGGAGAAAATGCGCCAAACCTCAGCGGAAAAAATTGTAAAAAATCAGTGCGAATTTTAATCCTTTTCAAACTTGCACTTCGTTCCACTAAAATTTCATGGGCTATAAAATTGCATAATCAGATTTTTTCTAAACTAAGAAATTTATTTTGCTAAGAACAAATTTGACCAAAAGCTCGAGATTTTGCTGAAAATTAAGCGAATTTTTATTAATTTTGTGGAAATTTTGAAACTTTGAATTAAGAAAAAATTTATTTTTATTTAAGAATTTTATTTTATTTTTATACTACTTTTAAATTTAATTAAATCTTTTCACAAATTAAAATAAAATGAAATAAAATAAAATAAAATTAAATTAAATAAAATGTATTAGAAAAATAGAAGTACAAAAATAGAATTTATGCAAAAATTTAAATAAAATAAAATAGAAAAACATAGAAAGTTGAAATTACTCAATAGTACACTTTATTTTGACGCTGGCGGTTTGATATTTCCAGCAGTGTTATTTAAAAAAAAATAGCGGGGAGCATTTTTATCGAACATTTTAATCTTCTAACTCATCAATAGATGGGTCTTTTTGTTCACCCAAAAAATGCTCATAAAAGGGGGACATAACGGTTAAAGATGTACCACAAAAATATTTGCCATAAAATTCTGCTATAAGACTCTTAATACATCAAAGTTGAAAATTCAACGCAAACACCAGAAATAAGTCAAAAAGGAAAATGTGTCAGAAGTGATGAAAGAGCTTAAACTACGAAAGGCCTGTACTTTTCGAAATGCTGAAAGCACACAAGTATTGATTTGGTGGTGGTGATTTGGCCCCTTTCGGTCTTCATTTCTGTAGCTGGCGAAAACTTTCTTTTCTTTTTCTTTTTATCCGAATTTGCAAAGGTACGTGGCAATAAATGGCCAATACTTCCGCAAAAATTAGAAATTATTGTCAGTTCTCTTTATTATGATAATATTGGTTTGACTCAGTTACTTATGGAACAAAATATTGGCCAATTGGCCGCCACGGTCTCGGCGGCACACTTCCACCCGATGGTCCAAATTTTCGATTACGCTGAGGCATAATTGAGGCTCTATGCCGTTAATGTGCCGAATCATCTCATCCTTTAGCTCTTGAATTGTTGCTGGCTTATCGATGTACACCTTTTCTTTCAAATAACCCCAAAGAAAGAAGTCCAATGGTGTCGTTGACGTTTAGGTGTGGTTCACATTCAACATCGGCCCTTGAAATTTAACCATAATTTTAGTTACAGGTAGACACAGCTAACAGCAACGTAAGTGCCTATAAAGGTGAAATGGTTAAAGTGCCGATCTGGCCCTCCTCAAGTAGCACTAAAGCGCCGTTTTAATAAAGTGCTATGAAACAAAGGGTAAAAAGTGTTGCATATCTTAAGGCAACTGAGGAATTACAGATTTGCTTTTTTAGTTTCTGTAGGCAGTTACGTTCCCACTATGCAGATTTTGTGTGAGAAGACCTTTAGTGAAAAGTTGAACCCTCGAACGCCTTTATTTCTAAAACTTCCACAAAAAAAGGTCGAAACGGCTTTATTTTGAGGGAGTTAGTGGATTAAAATATTCCATAAGCATAATTCTCGTGAAATTCTACTATATAAAGTTTGCCGAAACAAGGTATTTCGCTGAAATATGATTTTAGCCGCCGCTTCCATTTATTTGAAAACCCCACAGGTAGATATGAGTGCAAAAAGGATCATATAGTATATGTAGTGAACCCCTCAATACTCAATGACCCTTGGGGATTCACCTTGAATTGGTTTCATTTTGCCTTAAGATAATGACCATAATTATTGCACAGTGCAATAATCAGAAAACTGCAAGAAATTCTAAGCGCAATCAAGGTTTTTTTAAACGTTTTTGCTGTCTGCAAGTCTTTGCTGTTTGACTATTTTACCAGAAGCAATTTTAAGTTCTATAAGGATTTGACAGGGCTTCGTCAGATTTTTTCTGTTCCTACGCTTAAGTCTTTAAGTTCGAGGAAATTCTTTTGGCGCAGTTAAGGACATAAAGGAAAATTTGTAGAGGGAACTAAAATCGACTTCAAAATCAGCTTAAGACAAGTATTTTCTTTCAGCATTTCTTTTGATAATTTCTTTAGATAACTGGAGAAAGCAGCAAAGGTTTTGTGCAGTTTTTGTGTTATTGACGAATTCTAGGTGCTTTTTGAACAGATGTTATGTAATGCGGCTGGAAAATAGTGAAAGCGAAGGCTACGCTGTTGATGTTTTTTTGGAAGAAAAATTCGAAATGCACTGATAGGCTAGTTGTTTGCAGTTGGTGAGCGACGGCCAAAAAAAAAAAATTTTTTCCAAAATTTTTTTATTTTCGGCCAGGCCGATAGATGACTATAGTATATAAGATACTCTAACTTTTGGGGCGTCAACAGCCCCTCTTCAATATCGAATAGGGTGTTTCACAAGGGCCCTAAGTTCTACTTCGTCTTTCTAAGTGGCTCGATAACCGCTTACGCGATTTTGGCGGAGTTTAACAAAGCGCGCCAGTCGTTTCTTTCTCGTGCTAACCGGCGCCAGAAGTGAAGCTAAGTTCTTCTTCCCCTGATCTTTCCAACGCAAAGGGGGCCTTTCTCTTCCTCAGCTACCATCAGTTGGTACCACATCGAATATTAACGCGCTCTAAGTTCATTCCAACTCTTATTCAAAGCCCTCATTTCCGCCTCCGTTCAACGCTACCAGGTAGTTCGTGGTCTGCCCACATTTCGTCACGTCGTTGTTGGAAGGGGTCCGTCGCAGTGCCTGTTTGGCGTTGTTGTCAACACTCTTACTTAGGTGGTGGTCCCCATCTATTGCCGTTGTCTGCTGCGGATTTTAGTCGCCACATCGGATTGATTAGACTTCCTGAGTAATTCGGTGTTAGACACAGTTTGTCAGCAGAATGAAGAGTCTCATTTGGATATTCCTGAAATGGTGGTAATACTAATATAAGAAAGTACGAACATTTTTTGGTAATGCATCACACTTTTTTTTTTGCATGTACAAATGTACAATTGTGCGGGAAACTATGTTTTCTAAAGGATGGTTAAATTTCAAGGGCCGATGTTGAATGTGAACCACACCTTAACGTCAACGACACCGTTGTACTTCTTTCTTTGGGGTTATTTGAAAGAAAAGGTATACGTCGATAAGCCAGTAACAATTCAAGAGCTAAAGGATGAGATAATTCGACACATTAACGGCATAGAACCTCAATTATGCCTCGGCGCCATCGAAAATTAGGACCATCGGATGGAGGTGGGCCTCCGAGGCCGCGACGGCCATTTGGCCAATATTTTGTTCCATACGTAATTGAAGTATAGAAATATTATCATAATAAAGAGAAATGACAATAATCTGCTAAGAAAATTCTAGTTAATTGAAAATCAACACCGGGCCTTGAAACTTAACCACACTTTATTTCACAAACAATGAGTGCTTAAATTTCGGTTTCTGATTATTTTCAATATAAAGAAGTAAGTCGAATTCGTTGCCACATAACCTAATTAAATTCGGCACGATTTTGTCGAGCTAAAGTTATTTAATTTATTTTTACTTTTCTTTAAATAAAATTATTAAAAAAAAAAGAAATCACGCATCACGCATTGACGATAGCCACAACCCACTTTTCGGTTGGTTGCACATAGAAAATAGCAGATTTGTGACTTTACTGATGTCAGACCAGCCAAGCAAATACTTCGTGTGTGTGATTAAATATTTGATGACGGCCTTGCCTACAAGCAGCTCAACTGGCAACGCCACATCATTTTTCTGACCCTTAGCTGCCATTTCAGACTTTAGCTTGTGTAAATCACCAAAGTAACCCTCGCTTATAGTCGTAGACTACAAATAGAGAACTGAAGTCTATGTGGCAGTCTAAGTATGTGGGGTTGGCTATGTTACATTCATCATAGCACGGCGCTGCATAATTTTAAAACCATCAATGTGTGGGACAATAGACAGGCGAGTGGTAGTAATTTGTAGGGTAGCGATAGCGAAATGTATGCAAAGTTCTATTTGTATTTAATTTAGACTAACATTTTTCAACATTATCAAAGCAACTATGAATGTTTTATCTTTATCCCTTTTTCTACACACCCCGTTTAACCCATCTTATGGCTATGTTTTTTCAGATGTTTTTTATTATTAAGGCTCAGGAGCTGCCCACCATCATTGCAATCAACTATTCAGCACCAAATCTCTTTTTTGCTAGTAGTTGCTCTACTTTAAAAATGCTCCACTACTATTTTAGCAGCATCATGGCTTGTTGTTTTTGTAAGTACATGTGGCGTATTCACGTTTGCACATTTGTTAGTTACTTTTTTGCCATTGCACTTATCATGATTAAAGTTTTCATATTTGAATGAGATTGGGAGAGAGAGAGAGAGAGAGGGAGAGAGAGACAGAAAGGAAGCGAGTCGAGTTGGAGGGTCGAGAAGGTGGGCTGCTAAAAGGGTGCTGTGTTGAATAGCTGCATGTGAGCGTTACGTGTGTGTGTGTGCGTTGTGTTCATGGCTATGTGTGCTTCTGTGGCTGCTGCTGCTTTTGGTTTTGGTGGTTTATGCAATTTCTGCAGTTATGTCACATATTATGGCAATGCATTCACATATCCACGTTTGGTTTGGTTGTGCATAAGTGAAATGTTATTAACATTGGTTTGTGCAGGTCTATTATCTAATTTTATTACCAGCAAATTTTATTACCGAATATTGGTAACGTTTCTGAAGTTAGTGATGCTCTGCCGCACCTTAAACGCTGTCGGCAAGGTGAAACAAACCATAGGATATGGTGAAACATTTTATGACTGAACGAGTATAAGTACCTGTTTAAAGTGGGTGTGTTATATGTGACTTTAGTAGCTTTTAGAGTGTAAATTATGCGCAGGAAGCTGTGCATGATTTTTTAACTTAGTATTTATTTAATTTTTTTTTTCAAGCGAATGAATATAGTGGATTTTTAACGGGTAAGTGAATATACCTCACAGAAATAAGTAAAGGGTGGTTAAGTTTTAAGGGCCAGTGTTAATTTTGAAGAAAATATAATGTTTTTAAAAAATTATTGTCATTTTTCTTTATTATAATAATACTGGTACGACTCAATTACGTATGTAACAAAATATCGGCCAAATGGCCGCCGCGGCCTCGGCGGCACACCTCCATCCGATGGTCCAAATTTTCGATGACGCTGAGGCATAATTGAGGTTCTATGCCGTTAATGTGCCGAATTATCTCATCCTTTAGCTCTTGAATTGTTGCTGGCTTATCGACGTACACCTTTTCTTTCAAATAGCCCCAAAGAAAGAAGTCCAGCGGCCAATTGACATCGCCGCGACGTGAGATAATTCGGCCATCAAATTTTTCGAGAAAAAGAGCCATTGTTTTATCGTCCACATCTATATCTTCGAATTCGGCCCATAAAAAGTTCATTGTCATCTCACGATAGCGAACACTATTCACAGTAACTGCCTGACTGGCCTCAGTTTGGAAAAAATACGGCCCAATGAGGCCGCCGGCCAATAAACCGCACCAGACAGTCACTCTTTGTGGGTGCATTGGTTTTTCGGCAATCACTCTTGGATTATCATTCGCCCAAATGTTGCAATTCTGCTTATTGACGAATCCCCTGAGGTGAAAATGTGCCTCATCACTGAAGATGATTTTCTTTGAAAATTGGTCATTCACTATTGCCAGTTTCTGCCACCATTCTGACCATTGACGACGCTTGAAATGGTCAAGAGGCTTCAGTTCTTGAGTTAATTGCACCTTGTAATGCAACTCTTTATGCATAATGTTCATCAACGACGAGCGTGAGAGGTGCAATTGTTGGGCACGACGACGAGTTGAGGTGGTCGGCTCTTCGACCCCACTATCGCGAACAGCAGCAATATTTTCTGCAGTACGAGCTGTTTGAGCATGCACTGGTGTTTTCACATCTCCTACAGACCCGGTTTCCTTAAACTTTTGCACAATTTTTCCGATTGTATGCACATTTGGACGATTAAATTGACCGAGAAAATTACGAAGTGCGCGATATGCATTTTGATTTGAACGTCCGTTTTCATAATAAGCCTGAATAACTTTAGCGCGTTGTTCGATTATGTGTCTTTCCATGGTTCTAATTGAATTAAACTGAAATTGAAAAATCTTAAATAAAATGTAGAAAAGAACTTGAAGTTTAGGTGTGATTTACACTTAACATCGGCCCTTAAAGTTTAACCAGCCTTTATATGTGAACAGTTTTTTATACCGCTATCTTTCTTGATAATAACGGTACATTTTTCTTTGGTATGCCAAAGTCTGTATTTGCAGTCCAACTTAGCTACTCGCTTGCAAAATTCTGCTTTAGTCATTATTCTTAGTACCGTTATTACAAATTTGTGTTGCGAGATTTGGTTTTTATATGAAATAAGTATTTGTGCAATTAGAGACCAGTTATCAAAAAAATGTGTGCTTCTTGCATTGATACCAAAAGAAAAATGTAAGTAAAATAGATTAATTCTTTTGAACAAAGAATAAATGAATTATTGATGGGTTAATCTGTAGAATGCCACGTGGAAGACATTTATCCGAAGAAGAGTGTGGTCTTGCCACGTTTAGACGCCCTTGCGTCTAAAGTGCTAAGCGAAGATGGCAAAAGTATTCAGGAAACTGCTGCTAGAGAAAATTGGCATGGGAATACCATCAGCAACTTTCTTAAAAATCCAGAAACATGTGGTCCACTCAAACGAAGCGACAGGCCAACTAACATCGACAGCAGATGCAAACGAGAAATTCATCGTCTGGCTGCTCAAAAGGAATTGTCTTGTAAGGAAATCAAACACCATTTAAGTCTTAAGGTCACCGATAGACGAATACATCAAAGTTTGGTCGAGGACGGAACACTTAAATATTGTTTGCGGGAGCCAGTACCAAGACTATTAGCACGCCACATTAAGGCTCCTTTAGTATTTGCCGGAAGATATTAATTTTGGACTAACGAATTTCGAAACGTTGTTTTTTCGAACGAAAAAAAGTTCATCTTAGATGGGCCAGATGGTTGTCAGAAATATTGGCGGGACCTTAGGCAACCACGGCAAACGCGCCATAAGCGGAACTACGGTGGCGGGTTTTTGAGGATTTGGACCACTTTCGGACAGAGTGGAAAGACTCCAATTTGTTTTATTCCGACAAGAACCAATACCGAATTTTATGTTGGAATATTAGAGGATGTTCTCATTGAGTTTGCGGGAAACATATACGGAGACGACTGGATTAGGTCGTTAGGTTGGTATGGTTGCCCAAGGAATGAGCACACTTGGACGAGGAAAAACGGATTCGTTCTTTGTGATACCATTATGAAGGAATTGAGGTGAGAGAGGAAGACCGATTTTCCAGCAAGACAACGCCCCAATCCAAACGGCTCGTTTAACTAAGGCCTTCCTGTTGTCAAGACAAATTTCAGTACCTGGTTTGGCCAGCACTAAGTCCCGATTTAAACGCGATTGAGGACCTCTGGGGAATATTGTCGCCTCGTATTTATAAAAATGGTCCGCAATTCGAGACAATCAAAGACCTGAAAGGTGCTATAGTGGAAGAGTGGGATAAGGTAGATAATTTCAATTTTCAAAACTTGGCATAGAGTCTGCCTAAACGTATAAATGCTGTCCTTTCTCAAAATGAAAAACATATAAATTATTAGAAAATCGAAAGTTATAGAAACGTTGAAAATAAGTGTAAAGAAAGGCCAATGCACATTTACTTATTTCATAGGAAGTTATTTTAATTTCTTTTTTAATTTAATAAGTTTAGTCAAGTTGAATTTTTTTTCTATAATTTTTTGTTCCTATTTTTCCTAAATATCAGGTCAGTCCATAAGTTCGTGCGTATTTTACACATAATTCCACTTTAGTACGATTTTTGCATACAAACAAAAAAAAAAATTATGCGCGGAATATAACGAAACTATTTATATTTTTTTTGACATATTGTGCATTCAACAACTGATTTTAATCGCCGATAGAAGCACGTGTTGTTAAAAAAATGGAATCTTCGAACGCGTATAAGAGGGATATTTTGGAATTTTTTTATAAAAGTGATAAAAATGCAACAACTGCTGCTGCAGAAATAAACACTGTTCACGGTGGGGATACCGTGAGTGTAAGGTTTGCGCAAAAGTGGTTTTCAAAATTCCGAAGTGGTAACTGCGACGTGGAGGATACCCTGCGCGCTGGTCGTCTTGAAGTCTTTAACTCCAACGCCTTGCTCGAACTCGTGAAAGCTGAGCCAAATTCGACAGTCGATATGAAAGCTCAGAGATTAAATTCATCGCATGGAACAGTTCACAGGCACCTGGTTCAGTTGGGAAGGGTTTCAAAGCTGGAAGAATGGGTTCCGCATAGAATTTCCGTCGCCAACCTTCAGCAGAGAGTGAATGTGTGTTCTCAGCTGCTGCAACGGCTTGAAAATGAAAGTTTTTTGTACCCTATCGTTACTGGTGATGAAAAATGGGTGCTTTACAATAATCCTGTTCTCAAACGCCAATGGATAGATAAAGATGAAACACCAGAATCGACCACTAGACATGGCCTTCGCCCCAAAAAGATTTTCCTGCCTATTTGGTGGGATATGACCGGTATTGTTTATTATGAACTTCTGGAACCTAACCACACGATAACTGCTGATTATTATTCCCATCAGCTATCAAACCTGAATGAGGCACTTAACAAAAATCGGATGTCTTTAGTGAATAGACGCAAAGTTTCGTTTCACAACGACAACGCAAGACCTCATACCGCAAGGCAAACATTAGGCAAGCTGAACGAGCTCGGATGGGAGCTAATGCTGCATCCACCATACACTCCGGATATTGCACCTTGTGATTATCACCTTTTCCGTGGACTTCAATCCCATATGAGTAACAAGAACTGCTCCTCAAAAGAAGCTACAAAAAGAGATATCAAAGCGTATTTTGGCTCCAAGGACAAACAATTTGTTGAGCAGGGAATTAAAAATTTGCCTAAACGTTGGGAAAACATTTTAAAAAATGAAGGAAAATATATTATTAAATATCTTTTACATCTTACGCACGAACTTATGGACTGACCTGATATATATTAAAATTATTGGTTGAACCTTTCTTCTGCTTCTTTATAGTTTTTCATTTGAAAATACCTTTGCACATATTCTTATTTCTGTGAGGTATTTGAAGTAAAATTAAACTAAAGGGGTTTTCAGTAAGAGCGCTTCAACTTTTGAACTTTTTTGAATAAAACACAAACGGTTTGACTTTTTTAACTATTTTTTTTTTTATTATCGAGTTTGAACATATACATTTAAGTATGAAATTCGATTTCTTTTGCATGACCACCGCGTGCACGTTTTACGAAGTCCAATCGTTGAACCCAATTTTCGACCACTCTTTTGCATAAATCGGCCGAAATTCCAGCAATTTCGCGTTCAATATTGGCTCTGAGCTCACAAATCGTCGCTGGCTTGTTACTGTAGACCAATAACTTCATAATATATAACCTCAAAACGGGACGGCTTGTTAAATGGACCGAAAAATGGCCGTAATTCTCTTAAAGTAGCAGCAACAGAACGATTATTTTCATAAAAAATTTGCACGATTTGCAATCGTTGCTCAAGTGTGTAGCGTTCTATGATGAAATGTATACTAATGAAGTTTACAAATGACAAGCGAAAAATAAAAAATATTGCGTCGTTCACCCTCCCTATCGGAAAAAAGTTGAAGCGCACCTACTGAATAACCCTATATATACTCGTATGATAAATATTCAGAGTTTTGAGAGGGTTTTTGTTGAAAATGAAAAATCTATCTCAACAAATTTAGTGATTTTATTAAACTCAATTAACGCGCTAGTAATATGAGCATTTCGAGCATAAAGATATTTTGAGGGACCAACATATAAGACCTCCGAACTACGTAGAGCTCTGGCTGGAATATAAAAAAAAAATCGTCGGAAGAAACCCTCGACAGTTTATAGCCCCACGAATCAAGTCAAAAATCAAAGAAAAAGAAGAGATTATTCTGCTGTTCTGCAATGATTTTGGACAAAAAAATGTTCTAATAACACATGCACAGCACACAAAGAGAGTGCAGAAAGTGTTTGAATAGGGCTTTGAAGGAGATTAGATTAGGGGTTATATACAGTTAGAAGACCGAAAAAAAGCGAATTTTCCAGAATTTTTTTAGAAAATTTTTAAATATATTGATCTATGTATATGCTATCGCCGTAGCCGAATGGGTTGGTGCGTGATTACCATTCGGAATTCACTGAGAGGTCGTTGGTTCGAATCTCGATGAAAGCAAAATTAATAAAAACATTTTTCTAATAGCGATCGCCCCTCGGCAGGCAATGGCAAACCTCCGAGTGTATTTCTGCCATGAAAAAGCTCCTCATAAAAATATCTGCCGTTCGGAGTCGGCTTGAAACTGTAGGTCCCTCCATTTGTGGAACAACATCAAGACGCACACCCCAAATAGGAGGAGGAGCTCAGCCAAACACCTAACAGAAGTGTACGCGCCAATTATTTATTTTATTTTTTATGTATATGCTATCTTTGAACTGTATTTAAAACTTACCATTGTAAAAATATTTATTTGGAAAGAAGCTACAGTTGATCTTCGGGAGCTTCTCTCAAAAACGACGTTTTGGGGTGACCACTATATCTCTGAAGTGGATCCTCGGAAATTAAAAAAACAAAAAGATTTCGTTGAAGTGGTGTTAAATCTAGTAATTAATCGAAGAAATAAGCAAAATACATTTTTTTGACAAAATGGCGGTTTCTCAAAAAAAAAAAACAAAAAAAAAAAATCGATTTTTGATCAAAATTTCGGCCTTAAATTTGTGAGAAAAAATTTTCGATTAATTAATAAAAAATGTAACTCAATTAGTCTTATTTTCCTGCTTATGTTCTTTGACTGCACGATTTATATTTTGTTTAGTTAAATACAATAATAATTTTTATTGCAGTGATTTCATTCATCTGGTTTTGATATTCTTACATACAAAATACCATTGAAAAATTCATAAAATTACCAAAACTGTTGGTGGTTTAGTATAACTGACCCTGTGGATAGGCAATGCTTTCTGATAGTTTTGCATTCTTTCTGAAAGGTAACCCAATAGGCACAAAGTTGCAATTTATTTGCTTGGCAGGTGGGAAATTTGAGCGGATTCACAAAGAAAAATTGTTTTTTTGTAGAAAATCATATAAAAAACTGAAATTTTTGAAAATATTTTTCAGTCAATAAAAATCGTATAATTTCGTCTCATAATTTCGGGTCCATTCACTATTTAAAAAAAAAAAATAATAATTAGTGCGCGAATAAGCATTTTTTTATGCATTGTTTTGAAAGTAGACCAATGAAATTTTTTGTTCTGAAATTTTTGCTTTTGCTTTTTAATCTGGATTTGAGCTTACAAAATAAAAATACGAAAACTTAATATTTGGAGGTCACTAAAATAGCTTTAGTTATTTTAAAGAGATTTTGTTGCATTCAAATCTGAAGAAACCATCTATTTGTCTTATATCATTGGCCATATGGCCACGAAAAACTTAAATTAGGAATTTGACGCCTTAGGATAGGCTATACTCTTCTCTTTCCTTGAGTTCAGGGGACGTGCATTTAAATAAATATATTTTTCCAAATAGTTTGGCTTTTGTGAATATTTTATAAGTTGTTGTTGTTGTTGTTGAAGTGGTTGAGTATTTCCACTGAAATAATCCTAATTAGTGACCAGCACCGTTTTACTACCACCGTCCTCGTAGAATGATGTTTGTTTTTTTTTCTAAGTCAAATCCATTTAGTGAGGTCCAAGTAAAGCAGCAAATTCTTTATCTTGATGTCTGAGATCTCATTAATTTGCTGCAAGAAAGGCTTACCCATTTTAATTTGTAGTCAATATCAATTTTTTTGGGAGGCGACTTAAATTCTGTTAAAAAAATGGGAAACAAATTCTAAACAGTCTGAATAACTTCGGACCATAGTTTTGTATATTCAGAATTCGGTAAAGAAAAATTAATGTAGAACTTGTACTCTAAGTAGGTACTGAAATTCTGTAGACAAATTTATTCCCGCATTTCCGGATTTTCAAAGTAGTTTAAAGAAAAAAAAAATTTAAGTTTTCTTTCAGAGACACATTTTTTTTATAAATAAATAAAAATTTAATAAAATAATATTTTTTTTTCACTTATTTTTAAGATGAACTATTAATATTTACAGGGTGGCGCAAAATTAATGGGCCCATCGGTCGATTTATAATTTTTGCAAATGTCATCGTACGCCAATAATATTTGAAACCTGTGAAAAAGACAGCTGCAGCATACAAACATACAAGCAGTTGAGTGAGTAAAGGTCAAAATAGAGATTTCCATCACTCAAAATTTTTATTTTTTATTTGGTCAAAAAGTTATTCAAACCAATATTGGATGATTAATTTTGCGCCATCATCAAGCACACTGAAAAAGGGTGTGGCGCCAATTACATATAAATATATATATATATGCAATCTCTAGTATATACATATATACATACATCGCACCATGCGCTCCCCACATAAAATACCGGGTGTAAAAAAACACTTCTTCTTTGTCCTCTTCTTCGCAGTAAATTTCTTCGGCAAGTGAGTAATCATTCTGCTTTGATAGCTCTTTCGGACTCTCAAATATGTGCTAATAAAAACTTCACTGAAAAAGCACATAAAATGTACTTTCGCTGAGCGCAGCAGTTGAAATTATTTTACTCATGAGCACAAAATAAAAGCAGCTCAAGCAAAAACCTATCAAATTGATTGGAAGTCCTTGGCGCAGTGAAAGTAAAGTAAAATAATGGAGTAGCTCTTCATATTCATTGCTGGCTACTTAGATATGCTCTTTCATGACAGCAGTTAAATCAAAAATAACAAAAACAAAAATAAAATGAAATTTTCAACACTTACTTCGCATCGCAATTCTGCTTAAACTCGAAATTTCTTTACCTGCACGAGATTTTGGTCCGCATTAATGGCAGATGGTTTTTATGGCAAAGTTGCAATCTCAAGTGGTTCGATTGTGGTGTGATGTCCTTTTTATGCTGCAGTTTAGACTTTTTCTCTTTGAAGATGCAGTTTTGGAGGGGTTCTTATCTTTAAATTTCGAAGTGTTTTTGTTTGGAGTTAAATTATTTATAGCCAGTGTCATTTTTCGACAAGAACTGGAACAAATTTATTTATTAAATATTAGAATGTAGAGCAGCTAAAGAGGCAGTGCTGAGATGATTCTTCTTCATACTTTAGGAAGCTGAAGCTACTATACTTTGCCAGAAAATACTAGTCGACCACCACCTATTAAAGGGGTTGCACTTTGAGTATCTCTCATCTCCTTGAAAATAAGACGAACTGCTTTTGATACGTCTTTTTGGGAGGAACTCTGTAACGTGGCATAACTACGTCGGTGGATGGAAATATGTAAAAGGGGAAACAGCAGCCATTGGAAACAGCAACTCACACAATGAAGAGTTGGTCTCAAACATTAGGCAAAAGGAAATAAGTAAACTCAATTTACTTCTTGAAAAAATTAACCTAAAATAGAGCCTTTTAAGCAAAGGCAAAAGTGTGGACAACCGACTCTAACAAAGTTTTGCTTGAATGCTGGAAGGACACTTTCTGTGTGACTCTTAGAAATTTGTGATATTGCGGTGTTTCCTCCAAAATCAATCGATAGCCAAAGTAGTCATTGAGTGGGTATACGCGTGACTACAATTCGATTGTTTCGAGCTTGATGCCCTTTGAAAACATGAAGCTTTTTCACCAATGATAGAAAAAAATTGTCTTCTAACTTTAGCAGGCAATGGTAAATCTCTGAGAAACTCTATAATACAAAACAAAAAAGCAATGGCAGGTAAAGAGGGCAAAGAAGATGCTGAGCGGTATTACTTTTAGAAAAGCTGATTGAAGCAGCGCTTCTTGGGTTAAAAACATGCCAATGATAGGGATCTTCAACAAGCAGTGATCGAAAGGAACTCATGCGGTGGGACCCGATACTACTTTAAGGTGAAGTGAGGTGAGCTGGGCCCTATGTTCTTCTAGGAGATCAACAAGTAAGATGAGATAAGATGAGATGAGGGAAGATGAGATGAGATGAGATGAGATGAGATGAGATGAGATGAGATGAGATGACATGAGATAAGATGCGATGCGATGCGATGCGATGAGATGCAATGCGATGAGATGCAATGCGATGAGATGAGATGAGAGGCGGTGAGATGCGATGAGATGAGATGACATGATATGAGAAGAGATGCGATGAGATGAGATGAGATGAGGTGAGATGAGATGATATGATATGAGATGAGATGAGATGAGATGAGATGAGATGAGATGAGATGAGATGAGATGAGATGAGATGAGATGAGATGAGATGAGATGAGATGAGATGAGATGAGATGAGATGAGATGAGATGAGATGAGATGAGATGAGATGAGATGAGATGAGATGAGATGAGATGAGATGAGATGAGATGAGATGAGATGAGATGAGATGAGATGAGATGACATGAGATGCTATGAGATGCAATGCGATGAGATGAGATGAGATGAGATGAGATGAGATGAGATGAGATGAGATGAGATGAGATGAGATGAGATGAGATGAGAGGCGGTGAGATGCGATGAGATGAGATGACATGATATGAGACGAGATGCGATGAGGTGAGATGAGATGATATGAGATAGGATGAGATGAGATGCGATGAAATGAGATGAGATAAGATGAGATGAGAGGAGCTGAGATGAGATGAGATGAGATGAGATGAGATGAGATGAGATGAGATGAGATGAGATGAGATGAGATGAGATGAGATGAGATGACATGAGAGGAGATGCGATACGATGAGATGCAATGCGATGAGATGAGATGAGGTGAGATGAGATGAGATGAGATGAGATGAGATGAGATGAGATGAGATGAGATGAGATGAGGTGAGGTGAGATGAGATGAGATTCAGCTGAAGTTACGTAGAGTCATCTAAAAATATATTTTTCTAAACTGTTCTGCAATCATGAAGCTAAGACACCTCGACTCTAAATTTTTTGCGCGATAGAGCCGCCAGCGAAACTTGCCTTACTTGAACTTGGCGCGCAGGTTTTCTGCTGTTGAGGTTTGAGCCGACGTTCAAAGATTTCTCTAACTGACAAACTTTCATTCTTCTTTTCGCACTATAGGGATAGCTCAATGGACAGTGTGTTAATGCCTAAAAGGAACTATTTGGATGAGGTCACCTCAAACTAATCTAAGCTAATTTATTATTTCATGATACATACACCCAGCGTGCATCAGAGGCTCGCAAATGACTCCCATAAATGGCTCCCGTGCCACCAACTGTTTTTATTCAATATTTTATTCGCATCTCCAAGTCCAATCACCAAACATTTTTGAAATTTTGATAGACAGATCCAATTTTTATATCAATTTTCCGCCAACCACTTGACAGTCAAATTAAATTGGCGAATTACATGAATTTGAATAGTTGAATATTTGTGTTTGTATGTGTGTGAGTGCGAGGTAAACTTGTTGACAAAAGAAATAAATAAACAATCATTTAGGAAAAATCTGAAGAATAAGGGTGATGGCTAGCATGAAAGAAAATACGGAAAAAATTAGTGACAGGGAATACTGCAATAAAAAACAAATTTTTAACAAATACCAGAGCTTGCAGTGCAAAATGTAAAATGAAATAAAAGAGAAAGCGGGAATATGAAAAAATAAACAGAGCTGAATAATTAATGAAAAATGCAGCAAACAAAATAGTGAACACAAATAAGAAGTGAAGGCACACAAATGAATGTCAATGTTAATGGGGGAAAAGGGCAAATATGCCATAAAAAGGCATTGAGAGAGAGAGAGAGAGAAAAGAGGGTTTGGCGTATCGTTTTTTTGTTGTCAAAGTGACCGCAGCATGAAACAATTTTTCGCGAATTTTTCATTTGCTACCATAGAAATTGTTTATATGCAGCTGTCACACTGTCGACAAGCTTTCGAATTAGTCACACATACCAATGCATATCGAGGTATGCATGCACTTACATAAATAAAATCTCATGAATTTGCTGGCAGAAAATTGATTTTGTAAAGATATTTTCATAGGTTCTTGTTGTTGTGCGATAGTTGGATAAAAATGGCTTGTCATGTTTGTGTTATTATTGGCAATCAACAAAGGCTGACATGGTGTGATAGATTTATACACAATTTCCTAGTTTATGTGCATATCTGTATGTGTGTACACTACAGGACCCTAGTAGTTCGATTGCTCATCATCATAAACGCTTGGTGCTATAGCACTTGTTGGGCAAGACAACTTTTCGTCAATCGTTTTTATTAGTGGCTCATTTTAGATTTTCAGCGTACATTTTTTTTTGTCCAAATGAATTTAATGAAAATTTAAAAAATTTAAGTGGCCAAATATAGTTCTGGAAATCAAATGTATTTAATGGATTTTATATATATTTCTATATACTCGAATCGCTAAATAACGTGACTTGCAAAATAATTTTCCTTTGTCAAAAATTTTAAAAATGTCTAAATAAGGGTGGTTAAATTTCAAGGGCCGATGTTGAATTTGAACCACACCTAAGCGTCAACGACACCGTTGGACTTCTTTCCTTGGAGTTATTTGAAAGAAAAAGTGTACATCAATAAACCGACAACAATTCAAGAGCTAAAAGATGAGATAATTCGGCACATTAACGGCATAGAACCTCAATTATACCTCGGCGTCATCGAAAATTTGGACTATCGGATGGAGTTGTGTCGCCGAGACCGTGGCAGTTATTTGGCCAATATGTTGTTTTATAAGTAATTGAGTCATACGAATATTATCATAATAAGGAGAAATTATAATAATTTTCAAAAAAATTTTATTTTATTCAAAATCAACACCGGCCCTTCAAACTTAACCTTCCTTTAGATAAGGAACTATTTGCATTTGGTGGTCTTTGAAGGTGTGCCGCCGAAGGTGTGGCGGTAATTTGGCCAATATTTTGTTCTATGTGTAATTGAGCTATACCAGTATTATCATAATAAAGAGAAATGCCAATAATTTAAAAAAAAAATTGTATTTTATTCAAAATCAACACCGGCCCTTGAAACTTAACCACCATTTACTTTCACAAAGGACAATGTTTTTGCAAGTTATGGTATTTAGAGATTCAAGTATTTAGGCGGCTAGGAGAGTAGAATTTTCCCATTTTATATTTTGGCGAGTTCAATCAACTTTTTCAACTAGACAGAAGTCGCTATTCAAAAAATTTTGTTTACTTATCTAGTTTTTATAATTTTTTTTTTTATTTTATATATACTTATATACATATATCATTTGATGTGCACAACGCAGCCGAAGTCACCTGAGTGCAAGTAACGCATAAGCTCACGAAATAATCAGACCTCTTCCGCTCTTATCTTTTCCTTTTTTATTGCTTAAATTTGATTTTTTGATGATGAGCCAAATTGACATTTTTTGCTAAGCGCTAAAGCAAAGCATGTGAAACACATTCCCATGTTGTGCAGATAACATTTCTGTAATAAATAAAGGCAACCCCGAAAGGACCATAAAGAACTTAATGCAGGATGCCTTAAATATAACCTGGGAGTGGTGTAGAAAAGAGAGAGAAGAGAGGGAGAGAAACCACTACTATCCTATTTAGCAGGAAAAGGACTTTAATTATACCCACCCTGGGAAAAATGGAATAGAGGTACCTCTAAATGAAGAGGTTAAATATCTAGAAAACTCGTTTGGGAGGTCCACCTCAACTCAGTAATAAAAAAGGCAAAGAAAAACCTTTGCACAACAAAACAACTCCTGGGTAAATTCTGTGGTCTGAACTCTAAAATGACCTTCTGGATCTACACCCAAATGATAAGACCTATTGTACTATTTATATGGGGCTTTGGTATGGTGGGTTAAAACAAATCAAACTACTGCTATATCGAAACTGTGTAAACTACAAAGGCTGGCGTGCCTAAGCATAACAGAGGCAATGAGAACTACCCCAACTGCTGCCATGGAAGCACTTTTAAATGTACCACCGCTACATTTAGCAATACAAGAGGAAGCTACTATGCAAGCACTCTCTTTTGTTATGAAAGAAAAACTTAACCCTTTCGATCCGAAAAGCTGCTGAGGTAAAGGGAACTTATTTTACGTTTTCAATCGTTACAATTCGAAAAACTTTAAATGCGTGTTTCTCAAAACTATGTTTTTTGAACTGTTGATAACCATGACTTAAAAACCGCTTGGTAGATTTCAATAAAATTTATACTCTTTTTGAAAAACATAAAAAACTCGTGCCGAGAAGGATTTTTTTTAATTTCGATTTTTTTTTTACAAAAAAACAAAGAAAATTTGCGTTTGGCCGTCTTCATTGATTTCACTTCATGCAGCATCTTCTACGTTTATATCTGTATGAATTTATTTATGTTGATCAAATACACAGATATTCAGACCGCAATTCTAAAAGTGACAAAGTATGGAAACATTTTCTACAATACGTGCAAAATACGCAAATTAAAAAAAAAAAAAATGAACAGACAAAATAATTCTAAATATATACAAATACATAGATATATACATATATATACACATATACATATGTATGTATAGACCTTACAGCGTCTTTGCTCTATTATTGTTCCGAGCTAAACAGGAAGTGGTAATTGTAAAAAAAATATATAAAATCAAAATATTTCATTGTTGCTCGAATTAAATTCAATAATATGGGCATCATACAAAGAATCATTTTGTGGCACATTTCAAGTGGCAATAGAAAATACAAACTAGTAAACAAATTTACTAATTGGTTCTTGACTGGCATTGTAGCAAAACAAAAGAGATACAAATTGATGTGCAGTTGCAGAGCATCGAACATCCATACACAGGAGGGATGTCAGTCCCGAAAACACAGGTTTCATAGATTGCGGGATCACGAAATTATGTTGAGTCTAAATTTTTTAAATCAGAAGTAATTAGTAAAATTTACATCACCGAAATTTTTAGTATACATTTTTTAACCCTTTCGGTACGGAACACTATGCGCAGTAGTAGATTTCGCTTAATGCAAAAAAGGAGTTGTTTGGGCACCAAATAAAATTTCTTTGGTGTCGAAAGGGACGTGGGATAAAAGGCTGACTGGGGGGGTGATGGTAAACCATTGTACCATTCGGGATGATATGTGGTACACATGTGTACCAACCGTCCTACAAAACGTACTAGACCAAATTTTTTCTTACAATAATAAAACCAAATAATTCATTTATTTTGCATGTAAAGAATAGACAAAATTAGTAATTTTATAAAGAATCAAACAATAATTAATCAAATACATAGATGGTAATTCAAAGCAATGTTATAATTTTAAATAAAATTATGTATGAAATGATGCAAAGCAAAACTTGCACAAGGGAACTTGGTACTCCTTACATATTGTTTTTGTAACTGTCTGTTTTTTTTGTTTCCTGCAACTAATACAACGCCGTCGAGTATCGCATTCAATAGGTAGATGTTTCTGTTCTGTAACCCGACGTACTGGTCCTGGTCCTACCGACCTAGGAACAGCTGTGACTTTGTAGCCTTCATCTATGAGTGTCTCTGCCAAGGTCATCACAAACGATTTGAAAGACATTTTTTCCCTTCTAAGTTCATTATAAAAGATCCAAGCGTTTACGGCTGCCATCATAAGAAAGCGGTAAAAAACCTTCTTCCGCCATTTATCCGACTTCCGATCATATTCGTAAAGTTCACTTATTTGATCGGCTAAATCGACACCTCCCATAATTTGACGATAAAATTAAAATGCGTTTGGACATGGCACTTGGATTTTTTCCCCTGTTTTTAAAGTTTTTTTAACAAACGTCATGCCTGGTTCGTGCCAATTACTTATTACCAAAACCTCCTTCGTGCTCTGCCATTTAACGCATAAAATACCAGATGATGTACTTTTGAATTCTGCTTCTCCTCGCTCAAGTTTCTTACTTGGAAACTCGGGAACGTTTTTTCTGTTACACATTGTAGTACCAACGGCTGGATAAGGTTAAGTATTTAACAGATTAACTGATGTGAAAAAACGATCGAAACACAATGTAACATCATTTTCTGCGACTGAGCTGATGAGTTTAGTTACTACTCTTTCTCCAAGGGTTCCCCAGTGTTCTTCAAGGTCTTTTCTGCAATAAATATTGAAATCGTACGTGTAACCTGTTACAGCGTCATACCTAAGCCACATTTTTATACCTCTTTTCAGCGGTTTTAGGGGCATGTATTGCTTCAGTGAGCTGCGGCCCTTGAATTTTGTCATCGACTCGTCTATACTTTGGAAGCTGCTGTCTTGGCTACACTTTTGGAAAGTTTTTTTTAGACATTCTACCAAATCGTGTAGGTAATAAGTCTACTACAGTCTAATGGTTTTAGTGAGCATGTGAAATACATCTTAGATGTGATAAATAGGAATCGATCCCTACCAATTGCTTCTTGAATAGATTTATTACCCAGAGATTTATGAAGGGACCAATAATCTTTCACGCAAGGAAGTCGATTATAGCACATAATGAACATGCATCCAACAATTACTTTTATTTCGCCAGCATTAGTTCTAGTCAGTTTTTGTTTTTTTCTTGCTGAGTGCTCACTTTCTAGTATCTGTATACGCTCATTCGTGCACTGAGCTATACATATAAACGGATTTCCGTATACGTTTTTGAAAAATGTCACCAATACTTGCTGTGCGAGGTATATCTCATGACATTTTGCAATTACGGGAAGTGCTTGCAGTTCGCTTAGGAACAAAATCTTCCGGAGACTTCCAGTCGAAATTTTCATCGTGTGGTTGGTCACAGTCTAAGGTGTTTGTATCGAATTAATTTATATCCCCTATATCCTCATTTATGTTGTCATTATCTAAGTCTTCCGCACTGGAAGAGCTTGACTTATAGTTTTCGCTTGGAACAAAGTTATCAGAGCTTCCGGATGAAAAGTCTTCCAAATCGCTGCAACTTTTATCTTCCTCCTCCAACAACTTACGTATATCGCCCTGGTTCATATTACTGACTAAATCCTGTGTGGAATCTATTGAAAAATAAGTTGTATTCATCGGACTACTGGTACTAATATGTACCACTTAAGAAGACTACTGGTACACATACGTACCACCTGTAGAATTTGCACTAAAAATATACTTTTATTTACATTTGCTTACCGGATTTACTTCAAATATGTGGTACATACTTTAGTTCTCTAAAATATGTTATTATCTGCCAATAACTCTCTATGAACGCACAGATATCTTTCACAAAACGTCCACGTTCTGGACTTTTCTACTACTCTCAATAGAAAAAACACGAATCTGAGCATAACGGGAATGTATTCTGTATTCTAAAGGCACGTGCGGATTGCGAAAATCTCAACAGACGGCACGGTACATTTCTAAACTCTATTGAATGTAAATTAAACATTTTAGGGACGTTTAAACTTTGGTGGTATACATAGGTACCAGACGTACCGAATGGGTTAAGTCAGAAGTAATTAATAAAATTTGCATTACAAAAATTTCCCAATTTTCGGGATCCCGAAAGCAGTTTATTTAAATCCCGAGTGAAATAAGTATTGAATGCATTTTTTTCCATTCATTTCCATTTCACAAAAAACCCACATTTTTCGGGATCCCAGCACTAATCTACTCAAACCCCTATTAGTCTATTTCAATCCCGAAATTTTGAATATAAATTTTTTACATCAGAGGAAATTAATAGAATTTTCATCACAAAAATTCCACCATTTTCGAGATCCCGGGATTAATCTATTCAAATTCCGAAACTGTGAAATATAATTTTTTTTGCATCAGATACATTTAGTAAAACTTTCATCATAAAAATCCTTCATAATTCACCACATTGCATTGAGTAACAAAACTCACAGTGCACTGTGCCAAGCTTGTGGCGAGGAGGATGAGACGGTGTACCACTTTCTATGCGTCTAGGCGGTCTTCGCTCGAATCGGGCTTGAAGTCTCTGGCACTGATGTGTTAAGAAGCGATCACCTTGGCTCCTTGATCTGAGATCTACTCAGCTTTCTTCGGAGGTCGGGTAGATTTAAAGACCATTGAAAAGGAAACACCCGAGTACAATAGAATGTACGTTTAATTTGTCTGAATGCTGTAGTTCCAAGTTGTCCTTGTCCCGACAAAAACAAAAGTCTTCATTTTGGATCTTAGAATTACAAAATAACATCCTAAAATTCTCGGCATCAGTAAAATCCCAAAAATTTACATCCTTGTTACATACAAAAGTAACTGCATGAGTTGAATTTGCAAAAAGCGCATCATGTAAAAAAAAAAAAACTAAAAATTTCAACAGCTCCAAGGAAGCCATTGCCGGTTTGATAAAATACGTGCGTATTAACTTTTTTGTTGTAATCGACAATTGAACTATGTGTTATTTTGTGGTAAACATGAAAGCAGTTTTCAATTAAAACAATCGCCTGTATTTGGTTTTTATGTATACAATGCTTTTCTTACCTAGAAACTCTATGCAAATTTCAACTAAGTTGTTACGATTTGTATTTGCATGTTTTCACTTAACAGGAGCTAACATTTTTCGCACAGAGCCATTTTTCACACATACAAGGCACTTTTCACCCAAAAAATAAAAAAACAAAAAAAGAACAGGCAACACATTTTACTCAATTATATTTTATTGCATTATTTTGAGACTCTGTAGTTAATTAAGGTAGAGCACTTTGAGCCCTATTGTATTATTGTATCGTGCAATGCCTTGTTGATTTTCTCGTGGTATTATTTTCGATAATTCAATTGTACTTGTTTTACCCAGATTGAAGCAATTGAAATTAGATTAATCTAAGGTAAATAAGCGTAATTGAATTTTTGTATTATTTTTGCCACCAAAATTTGGTATGCATATTAACACAAAAAAAGATTTCAGCTGAATATGTCTCTGAATATATGGAGAGAGTCGAATATATTTGCATAAGAATCCAATAACACTACAGTGCAAAAGTTAAGCCACTCAACAAGTGTTCTAGTTCGTGAACTGGTATTTGATAGCAGAAGTTATACTAGGCCGAGAGTGGCTAGAGTAGTGCTAGTTGAAAAATGTACAATTAGAGGTGAGTACAAAGCAGGTGTGTTTCGTTAGCAACAAATGAAAATGCGCTTTAAACGTTACGGATGCACAAAATTAGGAGAAAATTAGTATGAATGTTAAAGTAAAGGGTGGTTAAGTTTCAGGGGCCGGTATTGATTTTGAATAAAATAAAATTTTTTTAGGAAATTATTGTCATTTTTCCCTACTATGATAATATTAGTATAGCTCAATTATGTATTGAATAAAATATTGGCCAAATGGCCGCCGCGGCCTCGTTGGCACACCTCCAAAGACCACCAAATGCAAATAGTTCCTTATCTAAAGGGTGGTTACGTTCAAAGAGCCGGTGTTAATTTTGAATAAAATGCAATTTTTTTAGGAAATTATTATCATTTCTCTTTATTATGATAATATTGGTATAGCTCAATTATGTATTGAACAAAATATCAGCAAAATGACCGCCGTGGCCTCGGCGGCACACCTCCATCCGATGGTCCAAATTTTCGATGACGCTGAGGTATAATTGACGTTCTATGCCGTTAATGTACGGAATTATCTCATCCTTAAGCTCTTAAATTGTTGCTGGCTTATCGACGTACTCCTTTTCTTTCAAATAACCCCGAAGAAAGAAGTCACGGTGTCGTTGACGTTTAGGCCTGTTTCACATTCAACATCGGCCCTTGAAATTTAACCACCTTTAGTTAACTAACTCCTCTTTTGTCTATTATGAACCAGTTCAGTAATTAGTATCACATCAATGCGTGGAGTAAGAAGTTCGCTAAAAGCTATGATGCATACCCATAGGCTGATAATTGTCGTAATTCCCACAGCATCCTCTTGCTGAAATACCTGTTGCTGGCATTGAAAGAAGGTACAAACTGTACACCTTCAGCTGCTCAGCAAACTAGCAGTGAGGTAGGTGTGACTACAGGGTATACCTACTTGTAGCTGTACTTTTATATGGGTATAGATGTTTGAGTGCGCTGATACACTAAAATGGGATGAGGCATTTCTGGTGAGGTATTTTATAAATATTTGCTACCACACGCCATTTCATAAGTTTGCAGGCGTGCGCTTATATTGCAGATAAAATTGTAAGCAGCTATCTCGCATATGTGTTTCTGTTAGAGCAGAACAGTGATAAAAGACTAAAAACGTGATCAGTATGGATACTGCATCCTTTCGAAGTGCATCGTTTTTTTCAGAATTTAAAATATTTTACAGAATTTTCAAAAAATTTCTCGTTTAATTTTAGCTGAATAAGTTTTAAATTGTATTCATAGATTTCTTTTGCACAAAAGTGGCATCGTATGGAGTTTCACAAGATATTTTGAGGACCTACAATTCGCCGATGGATAAGTCACACGCGTAGAAAACCATAATTTTAAATCATGTCCAAATTGTTAAACAACGTACTTAATGTCAATGGACAGATGTATAAAATAAAGGGGGAAAAAACAAAAAAAAAAAAGAAAACCACCAGATAGCAATACGAGAATGGCACTGGACTGGAATCCGCAAGGGAGCAGAGGTCGCGGTCGGCCACGGACCAATTGGCGAAAGTCGATTCTATGCGACAATCTGCAAGGTTTGAAATACTCCAGATGACTTTTGGGCTCTTACAACCGAAAACGATTTGAGGATTGTTTAAACTTATCTAAGACCAACTTAAGACTTTTCGCCAGAACTTAGGCTAACTCATCACCTGACTAAACTGGAAATTTATATGCGTGAAATCGGCAGATTCTCCAGAGTAGGCTGAGAAATTACAAAGCAAATACTCGATCAAGTAATGCCATGCGAAATAATGTTAAATTTCAAAGACTTAGCACAAAAATACAGGGTGGGCCATATAGCGTTTACTTTTTGAACCACATATTTTTTTGAGAATGGTAACACAAATGACATCTTAAATGAGTTCATAATTTACTTAAAGGTTTGACATTTACGAAATGGGACGCTATACGCTTGAACAAAATTGGGAAATGTTGAAAACCTATTTCCAAAGTGGTGAGTCTTCTTCCGCAGTTACAGTAAATGGCGAGCGTTGCCGTGACATGCTCAACGAGTTGTTTCCAAAAATTGAAGAGGATGACATGGACGACATTTGGTTTCAACAGGATGGTGCAACTTGTCACACTGCCAAAGTTACACTCGAACTTATGGCTACCGTTTTTGAAAATCGAATAATCAGCCGAAATGCCGATATCAATTGGTCACCTCTGAGCTGTGATTTAAGCCCGTTGGACTATTTTTTGTGGGAAGCCGTTAAGGACAAATGCTATGCGAACCATGCAGAGACGATTGATGCTTTAAAACACGAAATCAAAGTTGCCATTCATGAAATTGGAGCCCAAACAATCGAAAATGTGCTTAAAAATTGGGTTGATCGAATGGCCTACTGTAAAGCCAGTCGTGGCAGTCATTTGAACGATATTATTTTTCATTCATAAATAACAACGTTCAATCTTCAAAATAAAAAAAAAGTTTGAAAAAATATTGATTAGTTTTCTTTTTATAGCCGATTCAAAAAGCTGTATATACTAAGTGATTCCTAATTCCTGTAAAGCTCAGCTAATCAACTGATTTGCCTTCTTTTGAATGGAAACTGCAATATTTTCTTTAAACTTTGAATCACTGTTTGATATTCTATTCAGATTCTAAAAATATGTAAGAGCAACTTGACCCTTAAGGAGTTACGTTATGCTGTAGCAGAAAGTCATGCTTCAAAAAACAAATTCAGATCAAGGATAGGAAAAGAACTGGCAGACCAAAAACTGGACGTTGCGTTGAGAATATTGCTGCTGTAGCGCAAGGTGTTGCAGACATTTAAAAAATTTCGTTTTTCACTTATAATTCTTAAAAGCCGTATTTTGAATAAAAATAGTGTAACCCGAAAGAATTTAAATTTTAAAAGTTTTATTTTAAAGCAAAATTTAGAGGTGTCTTTTGAAAGACTGTTTACATAGAAAAAAATGCGGGGTTTGAAAGCTTAAACTAGAATATTTACGAAAACTAACTATTTTACATATCACTTTTAGGCTCAAAGCGCCTTCGAGTATATTTTCCATCAATTTTTCCAACTAATTTCGTAGAAGTATTGTAGTTTTCTGCTCAAATTACACGTCAATTGTTGAGATAAAAATTATTCAAAACAATTTTTGTATTTTGCATGGGGATAAAAATTCAACACTTTTATGTCAACTCTGATGCAACATCCCAATTATAGCGGTAAATTAGTTGTTGTTATTCCCGCAACATTTCCAGAAATGTATCGACATTTTGTTTTACACGTGTACCACTTATTTATGTGAGCGGCACTATTTTTTTTATTTAATTCGACTGCCACAAAAACTGGAATTTCAACAGCTGTACAAATTCAAAAGCCAAGTGGTTGAAGGCAACAAGGGGCTGTCTTTTATAAAAGTAATGGCAAAAAATAATAAACCAGCTCACTCCGTAGTTCATTTTCCCTGTTATAGTCTTTAGTGGCTTCAGACCCATTGCCATTGGGTCATTGCTCAAATAAATTCTTCATACCAAAAAGTTCAGTTCGCGCCAAATAAATGTTCAGGTTTGCTATTACTAATGAAGCTGCACCCTGTAAATTTCACTCTCACACATTTTTTCAATATTTTTGCGAATCAATCACATGCCTTGCTGTTTTTTGTTTCAGGTGCATCAGCCATCAAATTCACTAAAGTTTTGCCATTACATTTGTTAGCTAAAAAATTCAATCACTACCAGCAAATTTCGGCACATTTTACATGTCAACAAATTACCACTACTTGTTTTTTGCGCTGCCTCTGCCTGGGTAACAAGCACCAGACGTCAACATCAATAACAATAACAACAATAGCAAGAATTGTGAGCATTGCAAAAGCATCATCAACCTTATCATTGTCATCATTGTCAAATGTCACTCATACGCCACGTCGGCAATAAATCAAAATTCTGTTTATTTGACATGAAAGACGGTGGAGTAACAAATTTTCATAAACTCACACGCACGCACACACACACACACACACACAAATATTTGCATAATATTAGCAAAGTGCAAATTGGAAATACGCGACTGTAGATTTGCGAGCGAGGACGAGGGCGTGTCAGGGCATTTACATATGGGAAACAACAAATTAATGCCGGACACTATAGCAAATTTGCATAAAGCAAATGCAAGTCCATACAATGAACGCTGAAGAATTTCCAAATTGCGATTTAGAATAACAAATTATGTTTTTGTTTATGTTGCTGCTTCGAGTTTATGTTGTTTGTGGCGTTCAACGTCAATGATGTGACACAATTTGGCATTTTGTTTATTTGCTGCAAATGATGAATTGCCCACAGGCTAAAAGTGCACTAAATGCATTTGCTGCGGGAGGCTAGCGAATATATGTGTATGCAAATGTGTGTAAGTGTACAAATGTATGCACATTGTCATTCTACTGGGTAACTGGGTACATACATACAAGAGCGGTTCTACTGTGGGCAGCCTTTGGGGAATTGAAATTTTCGATTCGAATAAAAATTTCGCAAGTTCTAGTAGACTTTCTTTCCATCATTTGCGAATTGGGTAGGCTTTTTTAGTTTCTAAGGGATACAAGATGGCTTGCAAGGGGATATACTTCATTGCGATATGCCCCAGCCTGTATATGAGTAACCATAGCGGTGCCGTTGAGGCAGAACTGACGTCAGTGAAGAAAGCCGTTTTTTCGGCTCACAGATTCCAACATAGAAAAATAGATTTTTTTCCATTTATTTCGATCCTCAGGCTACCATCAAACATCTACAATCTAATACAGTGCGTTTCATAATTATAGTACAGGGAATTATTGACAAGTTCTGCATTTTGCGTGTTTCTTATTTAATTTAAATACTTTTTCAATGCAAATATTTTTAATTATTTTTTCCATTTAAAAAAAACGAAAATATATTCTAGCTTACTTTATAGGGAGAAAATGCAAAAGATTGCCAATTTAAATTTAAACAAGCTACGCATAGACCTTTTGGGCCCTAGCGATACCAGATGGAGACCGACCTCTATGAATCCCTAAAGTAGACATCATGTAGGATGTCAGCGCTTTTCGCGAATCTAAGTAGGGCTGGGAGCTCCGCTTTTGAGACGTCTTCCAGGCCCTCAAACAGTGGGGCTCCCAGGCATTTTAAACGCGTTTTTGATAATGCCGGACAAACGCAAAGGGAGGTGTTCTAAAGTTTCCTCAACATCCTCTCTGCATTTCCAGCATTTGTCTGTCTTAGCAATGCCTATCTTGTACGCATGTGCAGCCAATAGATTATGACCTGTTAGCATACCTATGATAGTTCTGCAGTCCTTTCGCGAGAGCGTAAGTACGAATTGAGTCAGTTTTTTGTCGTAAGTTCTACACATAACTTTTGCTGTTTTGCATGTGGTTAGATTAGTCCACCTATCTTCCACTTACCTTTTCATGTAGTCATCCATTTCATTGTATATTGTATTTAGCGGTTTTTGTATGTCGTTCTCTTGTTCAAATGGTAGTCTCACAGCACTTTTTGCGAACTCATCTACTATTTCGTTCCCCATAATGTCTTTGTGACCAGGCACCCAATAGATATGCAGCCTACTGTCTGCGGCTAGCCTTTCTATGGGCTCCCTGCTCCGTTGAACATTTTTGGACTTAATACAATATGAGCTTACTGCTGTGGTCTGGCAACTTGATAGGCTGCCTTATCCCAAGTTTTGAGCAGTAAATGTCCGCTCCCACTCCGGATAATGTTTTAGAGCCGTCTGTATGGATGTGAAAAGTTCTATGGCCAGGCTTCATACCTCTGTGCCATCCTTTCTCTTCAATTGTAGTGCGAAACCTTCTCGCCCAACTAAAGTACGGAGTCATGTAGTCTGTGCAAAGTCTGAGCTCCACTTTCCTACTGAGTTTTTTCAAGTTATTTTTTGTATACGCGCAAAGTTTCAGACCTGAATTTCTACTCGGATAGTTACGAGAATTCCATTAAAGAGTTTGAAGGATTACATAGCAAAAATCTGAGCTATTAATAGAAAATTAAGAGCAAAATCTATTGAGGACTGTTTTCTAAGTATAACAAAGAAACTTTTCGCCGAAAAATAATGTACAACAAATATAAAAAAATGAACAAATTAACATAATTCTTATTCTAAAAAACGCTCCTTCAAATGGTATATTTGAATTTAAAAATTATAAAAAAAATTTAAGGAAATGTTTGTAAGAGCCGAAGCTACTTCACTTTAAAAAACACTATGCCAAAATTTTTAACATTGAATAAATCTGAAAATTTAAAAAAAAATATTTCTAAAATGTTTTCAGTTGACTTCTTATAAGCTCTAGAGCTCGCAAATAAACAAAATCTGAGAAAAATTGGCAAAATATCTGAATGGCTTCTCATGGCATCGCTCCAATGATAAATTGAAAACGCAATAGGTGCTAGACTATGTTCTTTCCTCTTTAGTGAGTTGCTGGATCCACCACTGTCTGTTCGCTATATTTGTCTAAGCACTAGTCAGTGTTTGCTCTTCGTTTTTCAATGCGCTTCATTTTGTTTTTGTAATGCACATAGTGAAAATTAGATTGATGCGTATTTAATGAGTTTTATGGTAATTTTCACAATGCGAATGCCAATCATAGATATGAATGGGGAGCAAATTCGAATTAGACTTCAAATTCGTAGAAAGTTTAAAAATGTAGAAATTAATTTTCAAAAGCGGTCTCAGTAAAAAACTTTCACAGCGCACTCTGCCCATGGATGGTTTTATTCTGTGATGAGAAAAGACTTTTTGGAAAGTAGAAAAATTGGTATCAGGTAAATGTTGGGAAAAAATGGTATTTTGTATCTCAGGTAATGAGTGCGATTTTTTTCCTTATAGGCTGAATGAAAAATTGTTATATTTGCGCGTTTGACGTTGTAAAGTTCAAACCAAAAATTAAGATAAAATGTAATACAAATAAATTCAATAATAAAAATAAAAAAACTGATTTTTACATTACGTGCGCAACTAAGTTCCCGCTGTTTGTCAATAGATGCCTGTGTGCTGGTCGATTCTAACATAAACTAAATGTCACAAACCAAGCTTAGACATATTGTAAACAAATTGCTTCGACACATTATCGATTTTGTTTTGGTATCATAAACTTTTGGGTTTGTGAAAATGTCTGATTTTGTACCGAATACTCGCCATTTGCGGGAAGTGTTGATTTTCCTCTTTCATTCGAAAAAAACGGCGGCTGAAGCGCATCGAGAGCCAGAAAAAGTTTATGGAGATACTGCTTTAAGTGAAACAACGTGCCGAGATTGGTTCCGTCGCTTCAAAGACGGTGATTTTAAAGTTGAGGACCGACCGCGTGAAGGAAGCCCAAAAACCTTCGAAGACGCTGAATTGGAGGCATTGCTCGTGTCACACGCAAGAAGAGTTTGCTTCAGTATTAGGAGTTACCCGCCAATCCATTTCCAAGCGATTGCATGCTTTGGGAATGATTCAGAAACAGGGGACATGGGTTCCTTATGAGTTAAAACCAAAGGATGTTGAACGTCGTTTTTTTGCCTGTGAACAACTGCTCCAGCGGCAAAAATGGAAGGGGTTTCTTCATCGGATCGTGACGTTTGATGAAAAATGGATTCACTACAGCAAACCAAAGAAAAGAAAGTCATGGCCATTGCCTCGGCCGAATATTCACGCTGCGAAGGTTATGCTATGTATTTGGTGGGACTAAGTTGGTGTTGTTTATTATGAATTGTTAAAACCAAGCGAAGCCACCACTGGAGATCGATATCGACTTCAATTGATGCGATTGAGCCGAGCACTGCGCGAGAAGTGGCCGCAATACGCGGAGAGGCATGACAAAGTGATTCTACAGCATGAAAACGCTCGGTTTCACGTTGCCAAACCCGTTAAAACCTACCTGGAAACACTGAAATGGGAAATCCTACCCCACCTGCCATATTCTCCAGATATTGCGCCATCCGATTCGATCGATGGCACATGGTCTAGCCCAGAGCTTCTTAAACTGTGGGTCTACTGAAAGGGGGTCGCAAAGATCTGATACTTTTCAATCATTATAAATAAAATTTTAAAATTAGTATACACACTAAGTACAAATATAAATACAAATAAAAATCATACTAAATACTATTGTAGTTTTATTATAACTATTTTTTGAAAAAAGTGGCAATGCAAAACTGTTATGTAGGGCCATAAATGAAAATATGGAAGTAGCATTTAAAATAATAAATACAACGCGCTCCTCGATTTTCAACTGAACGTTAGACATTGATGTCTGGCCGCCGGCGTCAGTGTTTGCAAGATACACTGAGGTGTAAAAATGGAACATAAATAACATAAGTTACGTTTAGTACCATATCTACGCAAACAAGCTTGTTTATTTGAATCCAATTGTACATGTATTATATAATTAGTGTGTAAGCTTTCAAATGAGCCCATAACGATTAAATTCTAACAACAACAACTACTCATTGGAAGAGCTGAAAATAAAAACACAAAAGTTCCAATTATGCACCGCTTATTTATTTATAAAAAAAAAACAAATTATTTTAATATTTCGTCCAAAGCCCCTTCGATTTTTTTAATGTCTTTATACGGTTTGGCATACTTTCTGTATATTTAGCCGCAGTTTGTGGCGAAATGGAGTACCACACATCCTGGACTCGCTCCCAGACCTCATTCATCCCTTCTGGCGGGTTTTTATAGTGTACGAGCTTTTATTTTACGAGAATCCACAAATTCTCAATCGGGTTCATGTGAGGGCTTTGTGCTGGCCACTGCAGAACTGAAAATTGTTGGGACTTCAGCCAGTTTATTTTTTCTATTGAATAAATATATATATAGTTTTATGTCATTCTATTTATTGTGTTTTATTACGACCGATATCCCGTCAAAATTTCCAATTATATATATGTGAAATGAATGGGTACGTATTCTTTAATCCTTATTTACATTGTAAAATAGTGCGATATTACATCTACATCTACGGTTAATATATATTTCATTATATGGAGGAGGGGGTCGTTTAAAATGTCCTAAGCTTGAAGGGGGTCGCTATATAAAAAAGTTTAAGAAGCCCTGGTCTAGCCGACCAGCAGTTCCATTCATATGAAGACATAAAAAATGGCTTGATCCGTGGATAGCCTCAAAAGATGAATGGCGGTATAAGAGATCTACCAGAAAGATGGGAAAAAGTAGTAGCCAGCGATGGGAAATACTTTCAATGATTAACTTGCAACAATTTTTCCAGAATAAAGTTGTATTTTCATCACAAAGAAAAACAGCTAGAACTTAGATGCACATTTAATAATGCAATTTTTTGCAAGATATTTGAATAAAGCAGCTAAATCAATGTGGAGGGATGTGTCTGGTCTTCATCTCTATCACTTTATTGTGGCAAGGGTTTGAATGATCAAACAATCTCAAAAATGTCCTACCTGTCAGTTGGCTTTCTATAATTTGCAATTTAATAAGTTGGGGCTACTTTTTATTGGGACTAAGTCGGGAATCTTATAAGGAAACATCTGAAATGTTCTTAGAGAGATAAGGCCGGTTAAGCTAAAAACTTCATAGGATGCTCCATAGGAATGACCAGATGGGCCCAAGGAAGTGCAATCGCGGTAGCCATACAACTGAAATTATTTGTAAATAAATAAAAATTTAAATAAAATAATGTAAATTAAAAAAATAAGAAATCAAATAAAATTGATAAACAAAAAAAAAGAAAAACAAAAAAAAGAAACAAAAAAGTTATAAAAATGAAAAATTAAGAAACTTAAATAAAATAAAATTACATTGCATTCGAAAAAATGAAAATTTTTTAGTTTTAAAATTTATTACCTTGTGATTAGATTTTATTATTATATATTAATTTAATTTAATTAATTTTAAAAAATTAAGTGTGCACGGATGTGAAATAAAAAATTAAAAAGAGACTCAAATATTATAAAGATACACAAAAAAAAATAAATTAATTCAAACAAAATTAATTAAAATTAACAACGTAATAAATTTTAAAACAAAAAAAATTTAACTAAATAAAATTTCATAAATAAATAAAAATTAGCGCATGCAGCTGCGCCACCTATTTGAGTCATGCGCCTTGATGTTGATCCGCAAATGGAAGGACACTACAGTTTTAAGCCGACTCCGAATGACTGATGGTTTCTTATGAGGAGCTTTTTCATGGTAGAAATACGCTCGGAAGTTTGCCTGCGGCGGGACGACTACTAATAAAAAACTTTTTCTTTTATTTTTGTTTTGTCATGCACGAAAATTCGAACCTGTGAACTCCCGAAGGGTAGTCGCGCACCAAGGGTGATTAATTTTGCGCCACCTTGTACATATGCTTCCACGGTTAAGATAAATTATTAGGCAACAGTAGATCAAAGTGACATAATTACTCCCTTACCCCAATGAAAACTAAAAGGTGCAAGGTCGCTGCATTCCTAACCGTCAAACTATCAGCTACACGTACACCTTCACTTCTCGAGGTATATTGAGCTAGATACGGAGGTTAATGTCTCCGAGTACGAAGACCAGGTGATGTAGGCTGAGCTTGGGTGAGATATCTTCTCAGTAGATCTCAGGGTTGTAGGGTTTTCTCATTCACTCCTCTCGTAGATTCTTGTGTAGAACCTTTCTTCGAAACAAAAAGTTCGGATGGTGTTTAACAAAATTTGCCGGAAAGGTATGTAGAGTTTTAGCACAATCAAATCTAAGATCCCTCCGGGATATCACTATATTGGAAGGTTAGTTTAGGTTAACCTGACTGGCTGAAAGCCATCACATAGACCTATTGGTCGTTACTGGTACCCAGGACCGTGGAGAGAGTATTCGGGCCCCGGGGGAAACTTTAGATGCGGGCCTCTTCAAATTTTTTTTATTTATCAAAATGCGTATTATGTTATAGTGATATAACATTTAAACATTGAAAAACTCATTGATAATGAAATATTGATTAAAATGAATTTTAGAAAACTCTTCAGCAGATCTGAAATAAAAAACGCAGCTGAAAAAAGTTAAAATTTTTTATTCATTTTGTGAGCCTTACAAATATTTGAAAATGACTGCCACGATGCTTAGAATTTTGCTTTTCTTACTTTAGCTGGGGCAAAAGCTCTTATAATATCATAGAAGTCGAGTTTCCTTGCTAACTCAGATTCCAAATACAAAGTGGCCGATCTTGTTACTCGACTCTGAGTTGAACAAGAACGATGGTAGTCTTTGATCCTTGATAAAGCGCTGAACGATCTTTCGGCGGTGGCAACCGATACTGGCAGGGTGCAGAATATTCGCAAAGCAATGCAGATGTTCGGGAACAGAGTATCCAAGTTTTTAGCTGTGATGGCATTCAACAAGTCGAACGGAGGCATACAACATTCCGAATTTCCAGTAAAATTCGCCTTGTACACACTCTTCAAGTGACACATCTCAATTGAGATTTCTTCCGACACATCAGAAGGGTATTTTTTAGCAAAATTAAGAGCTGCTGTCTAAAGTTCTGCTTTTTCTATTTTAGGAAGTAGCCACAGGAATGAGAAAATGTTGTTTATGTTTTTAATTGCAGTAAACCGATTTTCAATACCAGTGATAACTGAGTCCATGATGACGAGAAATATGTTCCTCTTGAAATCAATTTCTTCAGCGGTCATATTTTCCGCTGAATTCTCAGGTTCTTCATCATAACGTTTCTTCTTTCGGCTTGCTGGCAATGTTGACGAAGTGTTTGGCAAACCTTTTGCAACAGTTTGACATTCTTTTTTTGGATTGTCATAAATATTCAAAATAACTTGTTTTATGAAGTATCTAAAATGCGAAAAGTGTTCACTTGTTCAGAACGTATATGTTTTAAACTCAAAATAATTGACAAGATTACCAGAATGTAACGTTATTTCACACAGCAAACTTTTTTGAAAGGGGCGACGCATAGTGTAAAATTAACTGGGGAAACGAATTTAAAAAGTTATTTATTATATATAATAACATACCCAGTGAAAAATCAAAAATTTCTACACTATAAAAAGTATTATTGCTATCTCTACATTTAATTCTTTATCCACGTAAGGACATATTGCTTTAAAGAATAACTACGTTTTAAAATTGGTCTTCATTTAAAATACAACTATCTAAATTTATTCTAATCATCACTATAATTATTAATTACCTTATAAATCAGTAGCATAAAATGTTCCATTTTAATAAGAGCTCAATAATATACACTTTTGTATCACCATATTATATTTATTCTTCGTAATCGTGATCATAACATTCGATATGGTGACACCAAAAAAAACCTGTGACGGAATCTGGTATTATTATTTTTTAAGCAGGAAATTTCTTGGAATTACCCTCGAGTCCGGGCTCCTCTGAAAACTCCGGGCCCGGGGGAAAAAGTACCCGATCACAGAATATCTAGAGTAACTTCTAGAATCTTAGTTTGAATTAGTTTGCAGTTTGCATGGAGAGTAGTGCAACTCTGGCCAAAGTGGCTGACTGCTCTCTTTCCATTTCACTCTAGATGTAGTTTTCTATACCAGTGTGCCATACGTTTTTTTAGCTACTTGTGAGGTTACTTCAATACCAATTTTAGAATATCCATTTTCCATAGAAAAAAATATGCATAAAATTCGAGGCCTACATTTGGTTTGCACATTCCAATGGAAAAGCTCATAAATAATAATAATTAGAGCAGGGTTGGCAGTGATGGCCAAATGGAAAAAAATTAAATAAAAGAAATATATAAATACCAAAAATTTGTAAATAAAAGTATAAGTTTAAGTATACATATCCACATATCCACATACGCACATACAATTTTCAAGTGCAACAAATTGTGACGCCATGTATAATAAAATTAGAATAGCAAAGTCGGCGGAATGTTTGCTGACTCAATTTGTGAAGAACACTAATCGCAACAATTATGAGTAATCAGGTGTGAGGCATGAAGATTTTGTTTTTATATTTAGAAGATTCGTTTTTATTTTGTCTGCTATGCGACCCAATATATGTACAGAGTTATAGAGGCCATGAAATGTGTAATGACACGCGAATAAAATATTTCACTGAATTGACAATGAGTCTGCTTGAGAAATTCTAAAATGTGGTATACATCAAACATATAAGAGTAAATATAAGTATAGGACAAAAAATTTGTTCAAAATTTGCTTTATTATTATAAGGAAATTATTATTATTATTAAAAACACTTACTTTTGGTACTCAAATTGTATTCTGAGCACTGCTGTCCTAAAAGGCTTATCATAAATTTGTGGTACACTTTAACCCATTATAAAGGAAGGTCAAGTTTTAAGAGCCGGTGTTGATTTTGAATAAAATACAATTTTTTTAAGAAATTATTTTCATTTCTCTCTATTATGATAATATTGATATGGCTCAATTACGCATGGAATAAAGCATCGGCCAAATGACCGCCGCAGCCTCGGCGGCAACCCTCCATCCGAAGGTCCAAATTTTCGATGACGCTGAGGCATAATAGAGGTTCTATGCCGTTAATGTGCCGAATTATCTCATCCTTTAGCTCTTGAATTGTTGCTGGCTTATCAGCGTACACCATTTTTTTCAAATAACCCCAAAGAAAGAAGTCCAACCGTGTCAAATCACATGATCTTGGCGGCCAATTGACATCGCCGCGACGTGAGATATTCGGCCATCAAATTTTTCGCGCAAAAGAGCCATTGTTTCGTTAGCTGTGTGACAAGTGGCCCCATCCTGTTGAAACCACATATCGTCCACATCCATATCTTCCAATTCGCCTCATAAGAAGTTCGTTATCATCTTACGACAGCGAACACTACTCACAGTCACTGCCTGACCGGCCTCATTTTGGAAAAAATACGGGCCAATGATGCCGCCGGCCCATAAACCGCCCCAAACAGTCACTCTTTGTGGGTGCATTGGTTTTTCGGCAATCACTCTTGGATTATCATTCGCCCAAATGCGGCAATTCTGCTTATTTACGAATCCACTGAGGTGAAAATGTACCTCATCACTGAAGATGATTTTCTTCGTAAATTGGTCATTCACTGTTGCAATTTCCTGCCACCATTCTGACCATTGACGACGCTTGAAATGGTCAAGAGGTTTTAGTTCTTGAGTCAGTTGCACCTTGTAAGCGTGTAAATGCAAGTCTTTATGCATAATGTTTATCAACGACGAGCGTGAGAGGTGCAATTGTTGGGCACGACGACGAGTTGAGGTGGACGGCTCTTTAGCCACACTGTTGCGAACAGCAGCAATATTTTCTGCAGTACGAGCTGTACGAGCATGCATTGGTGTTTTCACATCTTCTACAGACCCGGTTTGCTCAAAATTTTTGCACAATTTTTCCGATTGTACGCACATTTGGACGATTAAATTTACCGAAAAAATCACGAAGTGCGTGATATACATTTTGATTTGAGCGCCGGTTTTCATAATAAGCCTGAATAACTTTAGCGCGTTGCTTGATTGTGTATCTTTCCACGTTTCAAATTGAATTAGTTTGAAATTGAAAAATTTTAAATGAAATGCAGAAAAAAACTTGATTTTTAGGTGTGGTTTACATTCAACAACGGTCCTTTAAATTTAACCATCTTGTATGTCTCTGTTATGAGTATTTTTAGTGCGTTTCAGCAAAAGATACATAAAAACCCATCCGTTGAGGAGTTAGAGGGTTAAAATGTTACCGAAAAATATTTGGCGTTGTTTTTTCCTTATAATTCCTGAGAGTTAAAATTTTGGTATAAGGATTTAAACGTTTGCACGTTTTTTTACAACAGAGCAAACAACGATCAAGTAGCCAAAGAAGCTAGCAAATTTCTAACAGAAAAGTTAGCTCGTTCAAAAATTATTTTTAAACTGCATAAAATTTTTATAATTTTTTTGTTATTTGGCTCTTAGTTTTTTCACCATAATCTTGTACCCAAGTCCCCAGGGATGGCTATTTAGGTATGCCCGGTGTTCCTCCCATTTTTCTTTCTTGCTATTTACAATAGCGGGCTTTAGCTGCCTCTTTCCGCTCTTGTTGCTTTTGCGTTCACACTATGAACGTCGGGCTCTGGTATATTTCGGTCTAAGGCGAAGACAGTCACGTCTCACTTCAGCTATTTTCTCCGTCCACCACTAATAAATAGAGTTTTTTTCGTTGTCATAGTCGGCATCGCTTTATTACAAGGTTGTTTGGTGCGACGCATTTCAGCTCCCAGCTCCCACCACTTGTGTGGCGCTTTTATGGGTTGTGTCTTCGTGGTAATTAAGCTTTGATACATTCTACTTCCGTATACCACTTTTCCTTATATTCGCCTTGTGCTCCCTTATGTTCTACTCTGAACGAAATATATTGGAGGTCGCTGCCTGTGAAGTCCTCGAGGACCTTCTATGCCCTTACTAGTCCAGCAATGTGATGTCTGGTGTTGTTTCTTTTGTATCCGGGTCATTTAAAGGGGCTTACACCTCCTGTGTTCGTGATCGTCAACCCGAGCCTGGCCGCAATATCCAGAACCCTCCTGCCTCTTAAATTCATAGTTGGCATTCCCCCACTCTATGACTTTACAGTTGAAATCCCGGCTTGCCAGCTTCCTCCTGTGTTAAAGTCACGTAAGCACGAACCTGTTCTCTACTGTTTGGTGCTGACAAGTTTACGTCTATCTCTTCCGTGGTTGTAGTGAGGGTCGTCTTTAGAGCTCTTCCTTTGTAGTAAGAGAGTTAAGGTATCGTATCTCTACCGTACTTTTTGGTTTAAGGTCTTTAATAACAGCCGATCCCTGCAGAGGGGCTTTTAGTGTCTCGCAGAAGGTGAACTTGATCTGCTCACCTTTATTTATATGTGAACACTTCTATATAAACCACATGGCATAGGAATGATTTATCATTTTTATATAAGTATATCTATCATTCAATTTATATACTTCAATTTCTTGTTCGTAAGCACAAATTTGTTGGTTCGCATTTCCTTCCACAATGAACTACTTCCTTAATACCTCTTTTGTACAAAAAAGGCACTTAAGAAAAAAGACAGAAAAAAGAAACAAGCCACAGGCACCCACTAGCCTGAGTAATTAACCAACCAACCCGCTACCACAGCAGCAAAAAATTCCATACTTGTAAAAAACTATAAAAAGTTTAACCGCAAAGTCTGCGCCATTGAACTTTCGCCAATTAATGTTACATATTCGTGGTATCGCTTACTTTCGTTTTGTGGCAGTTCACACGCTCTTACAGGAACTCAGACCCGTCGCCCTGCTTCTCTAGCCTTTGCCGTCTTTGTGTAGTAATTTAATTGTCGCCGCCACAGTAACCGCATTAAAAAGAATTAATGAGCAATTCGAGAGCGTGTGGCGAGGCATGTAAAATTTTATTAGCTGCCCGCAAAGCGAGTATTGCCTGCAAGTTTGTATGTGTGGCTATGGTGCTTTGGACCCCTTGCCGTTCTCATCATTCCCGTGCTCTTCCAGCATAGTAGAAATATTTAGTTTATACTTGCTCTTTTTTTCGGTTGCCTCATTTCCGTTTGAAAGCTTGCGAGCTGGCAAAACGTGCTTTGGCGAAAGGTAGCGGTATTTGGCGCCCTATTACAACAACACAATGTACACAAAGTGGACAACAAAAGCGATGAAATTGAGAAATCGAAAAGAGCAATACAAACAACAATGAAACTATTACATTATGAGTGCCGCGAATGGCCGGAAATTGTTGTTGGAAGTTTGCAACGCCTTTGCAATTAAGTGGCGCTGGAGCGCTTTTCAATGAGTTTGGAAATGCTATGAACTTTTAGTAGATGGACCTGGGCATTTGATTGGAAGGCGTGCAACTGGCTACTTGCAACTTGTACAACTCATTTCACTTAGTGTGGTTATGGCGAAAAATTAAAATGCAGTTGACGAAAAAAAATTGCAGAGGAGCTCAGGAGATGAACTTGTTTTTGTTTAATTTGCTATATCTCCTAGGAAGTTTCTTCGATTTTATAGTGCATGAGTATATATTACAGTTTATTTAGATTTGTAAGGTGCAGGGTAACATAGAAATTGCAGAAGTAGTGAAAAAACTAGTATTTTGCCAACGGTTATTTTATGTTATGTTATGTAGTGTCAAGTTGTGTTGTGTTAAGTTTTGTTATTTTATGTTATATTGTGTGTTATTTATAATGTGGTAAGTTATGTTATGTAATGTTCTGTTATGTTTGATATGTTATGTTATGTTATGTTATGTTATGTTATGTTATGTTATGTTATGTTATGTTATGTTATGTTATGTTATGTTATGTTATGTTATGTTATGTTATGTTATGTTATGTTATGTTATGTTATGTTATGTTATGTTATGTTATGTTATGTTATGTTATGTTATGTTATGTTATGTTATGTTATGTTATGTTATGTTATGTTATGTTATGTTATGTTATGTTATGTTATGTTATGTTATGTTATGTTATGTTATGTTATGTTATGTTATGTTATGTTATGTTATGTTATGTTATGTCTACTTTTACTTAGGAGGACTAAGAAACTGGTAACCTTAAGTCCGCGCTGCTCGCCAATTGGTTTTTTGGATTATGTGACTCAAATATAAGATATGCAGAGATTCGAACGCTTTAGTCCCTGTGATATTATAAGATATTATTATAGGTTCATTATTACTACGTAAGGAGGCCGGCAGAGTCTCACGAATTTGGCTGTGGGTATTAAATATTTGTGAAATATCAGCTGATTAAAGCAATATTTTCTAATTACTAATTCCGCGGAATAGCATTGTAGGCCACTGAGTGCAGTTCTGCAACGAAAAAGCTTCTTATAACACGAAACATAATCTGAAATTCTTTCATTTGTAGAGCAACTACCCCAAATTGAAGGATGAGCGCAAGTAAAAACTTAAAAAAGTAATCTATACGACATTTCTATACATACAACCGTACGAGATATTCATTCAAAAAAATAGTTTTAGCCAAAATGTGATACAAAGTCAAGCTCTCATATCTGCAAGGTTGAAAATCGGCGATGGGAAGACAAACTAAATGCCACCAAGAGTGGCGCGCACAACTATACTAACCACACCATTCGTACAAACATGCAAACATAAAATTTGTTGGCGTAAATTCAAGCAAATACTGATATGCATATATATTATACATACTTACTTGTGTATGTGCGCCTGCAAACTTTCTGCCATGGCGTATGAGTAACCTTCAAAGCGCAAGTGTCACTCAGAACAATTTAATGCAAATTGAGCATTTTCGCTATTAGCGCTAATTTAAGCTAAATGCGTGTGTGTGTGCTTGTGTGTGCACAGTGACAAAAGGTAATGGGAGCCGACAGTAGTAATAACAACAACAATGTAGTGCGTTCACCAAATTAAATTCAAATTTCCTTCAATGAAGGAGAGCCACGACCAAATGCGAAGGCAGTAAGTGGCAATGCAATTTAAAAGGGATATAAAAAGTGAAAATAGAAAAAAATTTATCAAAAAAATTTATATGAGGCAACGAGATGGAAGGAAGATCTAGCGGTTTGCAGTTTTTTGACAAGGCAGAAGACAGTGAAAAAAATAAATTTAGATCTCTTAAAAATAGATATCTTCCTTCCTTCATCCATCGCGTTGCTCTTACGACTACAGCTTCTCACACACATGCATACCAATAAAGCGATTTACCGGCAGGTGCGCAAATAATAACACTAGTGGGGGCAGCAGCCATAGCTGGTGGCAGAGCAGCTGCTTGTAGCTTCATTACCATCGACACCAGCAGCACCAACAAGCAATTCACCTCAGTCAACTTAAATGCGCTCGCACACTAAATAACCTAATTTTTACGTTGTTTGCCATCACTACAGCAAACCACAAAAAAAGAACACCTACAACAATGTTATTAGCATTTCAAATGATAGCAGGAAATGCAAAATTAAAAAAAAAAAAAATGTATTTTTGAATGTTAAATTTGAGCGCGTACACCAGCATCGACATCTGAAACCATCCAACCAGAGCAATGACGAGCGAATATAACCAAATGCGCATTAAGTGCATAAATTGCAGATATAAAAATTTCGCGCATAAACCAACTACTTGCCGGCATTTCATTTTAGGTGCACATAAATACATACATTACATTTTATTATGCACTCAACTTAAAGCGTGTCTACCCGCTAAGCGCATTGCGCGTGCATATAAGCTGCAAGTGGCATACGTATATATGTAATATATGTATATAACATAGTATAAAATACACTTACACATATTTTTATGTGCATACATTGCTATAAATGGCGAATATATATTCACTTGTAAACTCATATAGAGGTGTTGGCAAATTAATTTTATACCCGAATTATTTACGTTTTCCTCAGTTCAGCGCATTTTCGCTATCTTCTTCATCTTAATGCTACTTGCCATTTGAATTTTATTTTATAGTTAATTTAATTTTTGCATAATACATAGAAATTCATATGCGCGTTTTTGCAAGGGAAATTAAAGCTTTCATTTTCGTTTTCATGCAAATTTATATTTTTTATTCCTCAGTTCTGTTTTCTTTTATTAGATTGTATGTAGCTAAGAAGCTGGTAGTAGTGCCACTTATGGCATTGAAATTTGTTTAAAATATGCACTACTTTTGTTGAAAATATACGCGACTTGCGAGGGAATATTTGCACCTTGCAAAAATTTTAATTTTCATAACAGAAGCGCTGCAGTAATTCAAATATGTATTCAAAGGGAAGGACCAAATAATACTAACAGGAAGAAAAGAAAATAAAACCGAGTATAATGTATGGTAAATAGTATTAAAATTTGCAGAATAGTTTTATATAGGGTGCTCCAATTATCGTTTGGAATTTGAACTATACATGTTGTTTTTCATTTTGGCTGCTAAGCGAACATTCATGATGTGCCAGAAATTTAGTTTATGGTTAAACGAATGAATGAAATGGAGCTTAGCAATTCACCTTTAACATTCAGTGCAACCTCTACTCTGTGATGAGTAGAGAGCACAAACGGCCATGAGGTCGAGGTGCAAGCCTCAAATCAATCTAGTCTGACCTCTACTTTTCACATTAACACTTCTTTCAATAAACCAAAGATGGTACTCAGCTGGGCTGAGCGTATGTACCAGTTTTGTGGGCCTACCAAGTCAAGAGGCTCACTTCTTCTTTTCTATAGGGAATTGTCATGGAGAAGCAAATCTGAGGCAGGTTGTGCTCCATATCTCTGATCCGTTCCTTAATGATGCATAGTCACAAAATGGTTTGCTTTTCGTTTGATCTAAGTTGAGATATATGAAGCTTGAATATCGAAAATCGTGAATATAATAAGCTGACCGCATAGAAGCTGCAATTTGACTCCATTAGATAATTTTTTTATAAGGTATAAATAGGAATATAATAGAACATATTACTGTAATAGGTATGAAAAATAATTGAAATAATACAGGGTAGGCCATTTAAAGCGGGCCCATCGGGCAACCCTATAACTTTTGACAGGAACGTCAGATCGACTAATGACATAGCGCGTTGGAAGCGTCAGTCCAAGACAATTTTTACCATGGAGCAGTACACTCCAAAAGAACGCGCTGAAATAATTCAGCTTTACATCCAAAATAACTTCTCAATTGTGAAAACTCAACGTGCGTTTAAAAAAAAAAATAAAGTTAAAAGTGCGCCATCCAAAAGCACTTTACAGCGTTTATACGCAAAATTTATTAACCACGGTAGTCTCAGCAATACCAGCCACGCATCCAGACAACGTACACGACGTTCTGCTGAAAATATCGAGGCTGTACGAGCCAGTGTTGAGGAGGCTCCGCGAACATCGAGTTATCGTCGTTCTCAGGAATTAGGCATCGCCAGGACAACACTCAGGCGCATAATTCGCATCGATTTGAAAATGTTTCCGTACAAAATTCAAATTCACGCGCTACAATCGATTTTTTGAAGCCATTGTTCCCTGGAAGGTTGATTTCGAAAAATGGTGATTTTCCGTGGCCACCGAGATCACCAGATTTGACGCCACCGGACTTTTATTTGTGGGGTTATCTGAAATCCAAGGTATACATCAACAAGCCAAGGACTCTAACTCAACTTAAAAACAATATCCGACGCGAAATCGCCGCCATACCGGCCGAAATATTGGCCAAAACGATGGAAAACGCCGAAAAAAGGACACATTTGGCCATCAAGGCCAGAGGCAAACATTTGAAGGATATCATTTTCAAAAACTAACTGGAACAAATCTCCTTGAATCAAAATAAATGATTTTTCATATCAACACAAAAAAAAATGTTTTTTTCAATGTTTTTTTTCAGAAACAAATGGGCCCGCTTTAAATGGCCTACCCTGTACAAACATTTTATCAAACGGAAAATATTTAAGGATATTTTAAGCCGGTTAATTAAGGTTACCGTCAATCAAAAAAAAAAAAAGTTTATGAAATATAGTTGTTAAGTGGTTTGTTAGAAATAAAGCTCTAATCTAGACATAATTTTGAACAAGGTTGCCACCTATTAAAAAATATAAATGAAGGAAATATAAAATTTAACTAAAAAATATTATGAATTTATACCAAACGCAACTTATTTAAGAATACTTTTGTATAGGAAAATTTTTGAGCTTGCCACCTATCTAAAAATAGTTTTATAAAATAAAATTGTTAAACTGTTATCAAACGCTTTAATACAGACATAATTTATAAAGTAGTGACCTATAAAAAATCGGAATTAATTATAAATAAGGTTGCCACCTATCCAAAAAAATTACTTTAAAAAATATGATTGTTAAATGGTACATTCTAATATTAATACTAAGGAAAAGCTTGAATATAAAGATATTTTTGAACAAAGTTGCTACCTACTAAAAATCTAAATTAATTAGATATATAAACTTTAATTAAAATATAAGGTTTTAAAAATTCATACGAAACGGAAGTTATTTAAGAACACTTAAGGTAGTAGCCCGGTGTGACGGGTTCAAAAAATCGATTTTTTTTTACACTTTTCGGAAGAAAAACATCTTAAAAATATACTATAAAAATTTCAGACAGAAATTTTAATTACCATATTTTTAAAGTTATAGTTAAAATAAGAGAGCGCGCCGTAGTGTGTATGGAAGCGTGTGACACGCCAGCAGCAGCTGCTCTGACCTTCTTTAAGCGCGTTTTTCTCAAAACCATGTTTTCGAAATTTCGGGGAATCACTGACTCAAAACTATTCAACCGATTTGGCTAAACCCGCTATTCTAGATACACATATCTAGATCCCGGACCTTTAAAACGTTTTTAATAATAAACTACATATTTAATTTAAACAATTTATGAAGAAAAAAATTAGATTTTGAGACCTTTTTTCACAAGTCCGCAATTTTGTTTTTGTTTTTTATATATATTTTAGGTTCGGGACCTAAAGTAAAAACTACAGAATAATAATCTCTTTGATTTTTTTGTTTCAGACGACTTTGAAAGGCTGTGTGTTTCCCCGAATCAACTCATCCTTTTATTTAAGGACTCCACTTTGACGTCAAAAATTTTAAACAAATTAATATAAAATTAACTTTAAAAAATTTTTTTTTATATACTTCAAAACACCATGTACTGAAAAAACGTCGAAATTTCGGTCGTTACACCGGACTACTACCTTAAGTATAGAACATTTTTTATGTAATGTTGCCACCCGTTTAAAAAATGAGTTTAAAACACATTATTATTAAATAGTATATATTAACGTTGGTACAAAAAAAAAGGCTTGAATATAGACACAATTTTAAATAAGGTTGCCACCTATTTGAAATTTAAATTACTTAGGCATAAAATCTAACTAAAAAATTAAAAGATTCATACTAAACAAATGTTATTTAAGAACACTTTAATATAAAAGATTCTTTAGAGAAAGTTGCCACCTGTCTAAAAAATATATTTAAAAAAAATATATGTATTATTAGATGGTATATTTTAATGTTGCTACCAAACAAAGGCTTGAATATGGACACAATTTAAATAAGGTTGCCACCTATTTGAAATTTAAATTACTTAGGTATAAAATCTAACTAAAAAATTAAAAGATTCATACTAAACAAATGTTATTTAAGAACATTTTAATACAAAAGGTTCTTTAGAGAAGGTTGCCAACTGTCTAAAAAAATATATTAAAAAAATGTATTATTAGATGGTATATTTTAATGTTGGTACCAAACAAGGGCTTGAATATAGACACAATTTTAAATAAGGTTGCTACATATCTAAAACCATAATTTTACAACCTATAATTGTTAAGTTGTATATTCTAATATGGGTACCCATAGAAAAATCTTTACTATAGGTATAACAGACATAAGACTGCCATCTATTTAAAACAAATAAAATAAATCAAATATGCAATCACACCAATTACAATATTAAAATGTTGGGATACATTGCAAAACTGGTATTAAACTAAAGCTTGGGAGTAGAAGATTTTTAGAAGAGCGTTGTCTACTATTTACGAAAATAACAAAATAAAAAAGATAATGATGGTAATTTTCATTCAGGAAAATTGTAAAGTAAGCTGCTTTAATTAAATTTTTGTAATAACTAGTTTTTGTTTAATCATTAACCGATTAATTAGAAAATGAGCTATCAATAAAATATACTTAAAGAATCTACTTTGTAACCTCTTGACAGGCGGTATCTAAGTTTGTGGGAAATAAAATATTTTTTAATGCAGTCTTAAGATTGTCCAAAAAGCAAAAGGAAAAATTCAATTGCAATACACTAGCGCCCCTAGGCACTAGTGCTGCTGTTGTAGAAAGTGGCGGCACTGCAAATAATTCAATTCCGCGTTGGCAGTCATTGCAGACGACCTCAAAATTCAATTTTCGATTGTGTAAAGCAAGGCAGACGAGCAAAAAATTATGCAGATGCAAACAAAAATATTTACATTTACACCCATACTCACACAATTGCAGATAGCACATTCACACTCAATTATTGTGGCACACTTGTTAGTGAGAGGCAGCTGTTTTTTTGCTTTGGGTTGCGTATTTATGATACGGCTTATGCTTTGTTTTCCTTTGCGTAAATTTCACTTGCAGCGGTGAATGCACGCAACGACCCAATTTTAGAGTCGCGTCTGTGGAAAAATGCAACAATTTGTTGCAAGTGCAGAAAACAACCAAAAAAAAAACAAATGCAAGCATGCAGGCATGGATTTATTCTCATGCACGTGTGTATATGTATATATGTATATATATTTATGTATGTATGTGCATACATATACACGCATATAAAGGCAACAGTGTATGCCAGACAGCAAATGGCACCAACATTTTGAGTGCGTCGAAATGCAGACAAGTGGATGTGTCTCAGTTTGTTTAATGTATATGTATGCATGCGTGTGTGTGCAAGCGGCGAGTGCACAATTATTATACGTGGCATAACAACTAGTGTATGAATCGAGCAATTTAATGAGCTTGTATGCATGGTTTTTCGTCACTGACGCCAACCAATGCAATAGATACCAGGTTCACGGTGGCGTATGAGTAACGGAGTGGTGTTTCGTTGGTTTAGAAATTATTTAAGATTATTCTAGTTTCAGAAATTAACAACGAAACGATTATTTGTTATTTAAATTGTTGGAGATAGTGTACTGCTAGGATTTATTGTGCCCCCTTGAAGGATTTAGAGAACGTCTTTTAATTCTACCTCAGATTGGAGCTCTAATATGGATCATCTGAGACATCTGAACAACGCAGCGAATATTTTGTTACTGAAATAATTGTGTTTGACGTAAATAAGTATTAGTGCAAGTATGATGTTCGACTATCTCTCTGGCATCTACTAACTCTGGCAATTGACCCGCCTTTGATTTGGCATCGGTTTATCATTTAAGTGGTTGCCGATCCACATGAATTACGTTGCATAATTATATTATAGCACATGGACTTATTGACAAGTTTTGGCAATTTATATTCTTTATTGAGTTTTAATATTTAATATTTATGAAAACATAGTTTTTTCTCATACAAAAACCGTATAATTTAAGTCTTATTACATTTTGCGTACATTAAAAAAAATTTAATAAATTTCTATTAAAATTTCAAATACAATATATTAATAAAAGTTTGTAGAAAAATGTTGGGTTTTCAGTTTTATAGTAAATTTTGATATAAAGAAGTATGAGTATGAGGTAAATGCGGCCTCGGTAGTCTAGCGTAAGTGCACTAGCCTGCCACCCCAGAGGTGGTGGGTTCGAGTCCCACGTAAAGCACGGTCCTCTAAAAAACAAAACTCATTCCTTAAGCCCAAAAACTAGTCAGCGCATTATTTGCATTACAGCTGCTAAAACACCGCGGTAATAGCGCAGACACACCAAATTTAGCGAAGTTCTCAACCATCTGTGCGATCTTTCTGCAGAAAAATGTGAGACACAGATGGCGTTCCAAGCAGTAAGAAGGCGTTGTTCCTAAGCAACAACAGGTGGGCATTCCCACTACTTAGGACTGGTAGCGGCAGGTTAATCACCTACCCTGTCAGAAATCAAATAGATTAACGAAACCAACGCAAGATAAGCCTTGTCGGAGCCGTATGCTGCCGAGAGGAATGATGGAGGAAAAAATGATGTAGCTGAAAAATCGCACTGATTTTTGACATTTTTTTCTGAAAGAAAGGGAGCATAGTACCTCGCGAAACCATAGAAAAATAAATAAATTTAATATAAATATATTTGTATTTCTATGTGACTTCCATAGGTGTAGAGTTGTAACACCCCGACAGTATTATTCCACTATGCTGGAACAATAAAGCAGAAATCAAAAATTGCCCAGGGCTTCACAAAGAGTCGTGAAGGAGTTGAATAGTATGGCCCACCCACCAAAGATGTAACTACTGAGAAAGGGTAATAAATGGCTGTATACATTATCCGTTTGTATAGCAGATTATTATTTCAGATGTAGTTGGATTGGAAGGCTCATATGAAGGAAAAATTGTCCGAAAATAAGAGGGAGCAGCATTTAGCGGATTCTCATTTTATGTGCAGTTTAAAAAGTAGCAAGCAAATTAATTCGAAATTTATAGTCTAACTATTTCGCACTACAGGGTTGCCCATATTCGACGGACGCATTTGGCAACCCTGTATCTTTTGACAGAGACGTCAGATCGCTTAATGACATACAGCGTTGGAAGCGTCGGTTCAATCAGATTTTTACCATGGAAGAGTACACGCCACGCGAGCGCTCCCAAATTGTTGAGATTTTCATTCAACAAAAGAAGTCAAAAGAAGAAGAAAACAATCATCATGTTCGATGAGGCTTATTTCTTATTGAATGGGACGGTAAACAAGCAAATTTGCCGTATTTACGCCACTGGAAATCCTCACGAAATTCCAGAGGTACCTATTTACGACGAAAAAGTCACTGTTTGGTGCGGCGTTAGTGCAAAAACGATTAGTGGGCAGTTTTTCTTCGAAAATTAAGATGGTCAAGCTGTTACTGTCAATCAGGAGCGTTATCGCGATATGATAACCACTTTTGTGGTCAAGAGTGCCAAGGAAAAACGGCAAAGCAAAATGGAATTCTACCAAAAATAGCGATTTCCTACCATTATTTTGTGTGTGGATGGACTGCTAATACAAATAATTTCGCCCATTTAAGATAAATTCTTTTATTGCAACTGGAAATTACTCGAACTATAGTATCCCACTGAGGGCTAATCTCGACATGAGTGCCAAGGAAAAACGGCAAAGCAAAATTTCGTGTGGGGATAGACCGCATATAAAAACAACTGAGGACACAATCGTGTGTGCAGTAAGACCAATATGTCATCTAATACACACCTAATTATAAACTGACCCATTGGCATGTTGAAATCTTTGCCAACCCCGTGCTGATATTTCCTATCTTCGTAAACCGTAAAACAGAAGATAATTGGAGCACTGGAGTTATTTACGACGACCTTGATGAGCTTACGCTGCCTTCAATAAAACTTAGAAAGTATGTGAAAGTAGCTCTATTTAGATGGAAATTTGTAATAAACTAGTTTTAAATCGTATTTTAGTAAACTTTAACGAAAAGGCTTGCTTCTCAATTCTGAACGTCCGTTTGCTGCGTTCACTTTTCACTTCTATTAAGATAATCACACACATAAGCAATTGCATTTATATTTGAAAATTTAGCTAAATTGGTTAAAAATATAAAAAACTCAAAGACTCTGATGTAAAAATATCAAAATATTACACTGGTGTTTGACAGCACTTTTTTTGCGTTCACATGGAAACAACGAAAGCAGTTTTTTCGTATTCGTCGTAGACGTCCAAGATTCGAAGGTTTTCTGCGATGGATTCTTTGGTTGTTGTTGTTGTTGTTGAGGTGGTTGAACATTTCGAAGCTAAAGTGCTCCTAATTAGTGACCAGCACCGTTTTACTACCACTATCTCGTGTGAAGATGATGTTGTTATTTGTTTTTTGTTTCCAAGTCAGATCCATTTAGTGAGGTCCAAGTATAGCAGCAAATCCTTTATCTCGATGTCTGAGATCTCCTTAATTTGCTATAGGAAAGGCTTACCGAAGGATCGGAGTCATGCCCTGGCTAGTCCCGGACATTCACATAAATAGTGGAACAGACTTTCCTTTGCCCCTTCCGCTTGACAGCTTCTACAGATAGGATTGAAGGGTAGATTGAGTCTAGCTGCATGATCCCCTACTTTCCAATGTCCTGCAAGGGTTGCAGTGATACGTGAGATGTTTGGCCGAGAACATCCTAGCAGGTTATTCGTCCTTTGGATTTTGTATGACGGCTATGTGTTTTTTGTTGTAATACATGTAGGTATTTGCTTCCATCTTCTTTCGGCTAAACATGATAGTGTGAAGTAATGGATGCTTTTAGTGTGTTCAGTGGAGTGGAGACTGCCACCGCCTCTGGTATGTCTAGTGTGGAGCCCTTTCCTGCTAGCTCATCCGCTATCTCATTGCCCCGTATGTTCCTATGACCGGGAACCCATATCAGGGTAATTTCAAGCCAATGACTGAGATTCTTTGGTAGTAGTCCTGAATGTCTCACTTGTTATAAATGCTCTCATTCTTTGCAAATTTGTAACTGTATAAAATTTATTAATTCCACTCTTCACCTTTTCACACTGCGCTAAATATCGACAACTGACCGTTGGCTCTAAAATTTACATGCGCACATTTTCAACTAAAATTTTCCTTTACTTTTGCTGCTTAATTTGCTAGCCGCTGCGTCATAAATCGCCGACATCGCAGCATGCACAGTTGAGCACATACACACACATGCAAATGTGTGAATGTTTATGTATATGTATAAGTATTTATGATAATCAAAATGCTCGCTTACCTTTTATGCTTGCTTTTGGCTGCACATGTGCGCTTATTTGTTGTAGCTTCATTAAAATTACAAAAACAAATAGAAAAACATATGTGAAAAAATGATATCCCCTGATGTTTATACCTGTACCAAATACGAGTAGTTTTGCGCATCCAATTTAATGCTGAATTTGCATATATAAAATGCGTGAAATGCGTATAGCGAAAGCAGCAGGTGGTGGGAATATATGCAACATTCACACATACAACAACACCCATACAGTCCAACATGGTAGCACAAAAGCATAAATGCAAAAATCATAACTTACATGTTTTGCTTAGTAAATCATAAATATGGTACATGCGGGTGCCAGGATCTGCAGCAAGAGAATTAGTAGCAGGGTGATATTATGAGTTTGCAACAGCAACAACGAATGATTTGCTTGCATGCTGCCGCCAGCTATATTAATTAAATTAATGAGCAGCTGTAGCTGTGTGTGTGAGTTGAGTTGTGTTGAGTCACTAATGCCTGTCTGGGCTTGCCTGCCTAGCTGGGTGGCTGATTGGGTGGTACGTGGCGTATGATTAACATGCTTGCAATTTGGTCGCTGGTGCACTTGCGTCTCAGCTACTCAGCTGCTGCCGCTCCTTTGATGGCAATCTCTCTTACACAATTTTGTGGCACACATTTGGCACACAACAACAACAAGCGCACAAACTGAATCATACCAGGCGTGTTCAGACTGACTTTAAAGCATTTGCCTTTTTCCGCCTCTTCCTCCGTTTCCTTTCACTCGCCCATTTTGCTGTTTTTATGTCACTTACTTAGTGTTTTGTGTCATATGATAGATGCTGATTATGTGGCTGCCGCAGCAGCTGCTGGCAGTTGTGTACAAAAATAAATAATGACAACAACAACAACAGTGTAAAAGCAACCAGCAGCTTACCAAAAGGTGCTTTTACTCAGATGCTGCTGCAACCAAAAATTTTTGAATTTTCCCATACTTTCTAATTTTTGCCTTTTTTTATCCTTTCTTTTTATTCACCTGCAGTTTTGCTTACTAAATACTATTGAAAAGCGAAAACATAACTACTTACTATCTTTTCAAATCAGCAAAAAATATTTAATATGAAGATCCATTGAAGAAATCTACTCCAACTTTTCCTTTTGTCAGCATTTTTGCATGAAAGGCCTTTTTCTGTTTTGACACACGCTTATCATTCGACTTTTACGTAGGAAATTTTCTATCAACATAAATATTTGCATGCGAAGGTATGTTTATAGGAAGGCTTGAAAAGGCAGTTAAAACACGTGCACTGATTTTGTGTGTCAGCAGGACATTTTTCTGGCTTTTAAGCCGTTTGCCTAACTGCTGAGCTCTGCCTCTCTTCACCTCTTAAGACTTTTGTTACTCACACAAACTACTGCTCTGCGCCACCTTTTAATCCTACTTCTGCTACTCTCCTGCACTGCTTTTGACATAATTGTGCTTCAGTTTTACTTTTCAAGTTACTTGGCAGCTGATGAGATAGATCACTAAATGCATCGTACTTTGTTTACTTCAGCTTCGCCTATGCAATTAAATGTGCTTTTCATTAACAGTTGTTTGCGCTTATCTGTCAGTGAGTTTTTGTTCCACTTCTGGTAACAACTTGGCTTAAAAAGAAGCTTTCAGTTAGGAAAATATTTTAATGAGTATTTTGCTTGACAATTTTTATAAAAATGCGGTCGTTAAGAAAAAATTGTATGAAAGTAAAGAGTGAATATAATAATAAAATAGTGAAATATAATAATAACAAATAAAATTATAAAATAATATCCGAAAATATAATATAAACCTATGTTCGCTAATAACTATGCGCTGAATGCCTGGAATTGCACTGAGTCTGTGGCATTTTGAAGCCAATCTCTCCTGAAAAATTCTTTTTTACTTCAGTTGCATAAAATTACAAAAGAAGTATGCCTGTGAGGCAAAATGTATTGAGGGGACAGATACCTGTAAAATTTCAAAAAAAAAACATTTTTTCGCAATTTTGTTTTTTCATTTTTGTTCTATTCATATAGAAATTATGACAGTAATAAACCAAAAAAATTTTGATTTTTTGTAATCAGGTCTCTGACGCGAATGCTACATTGCCCGCCGCTTGAGAAGCCCCGCTGCGACCTTCCTGAAAGAATTGAGTGTACATCCGCCATTTTAAATGATTAAAATAAAAAAAAGATTTAATATTATTTTAATATATAAATAAACTGTTTGCCAATTTTGAAAAGAATATACTGACTTCTTTATTTCAAATGATTTTAATGAAAATCAGGGCAAATATAATAATTAAGGATCCTTTCTGGTCTAGCGACGTGAAAATTAAAGGAGTTGAAAATTGAAGAAAAACAATCGGTATGAATTGAAAAACGTTCTTATGTATTAGATCAATTCTTTATTTATAAAAAAAAAGATGTTTTTTATTGACAATAATAAAAAAAATTCCGTCGTCTGGCGTAACTGATTGAGCTGCTCAGGTACGCCTGAAAAAAAACATTCGGTTGATTATTCATCAGGAGATATGTCGCTATGGTGGGTAGCAGATTTCCAAAAAAAAATGTGGTCTAGATAATTTATCCGTTTATTGGAAAAACAAAAAAAGGATTTTTTCACTTTCTCGCTGTTAAGAAAAAGAAAAATTGGTTGTAAAATTACAATTCTGCTACACGCGAGAGCCACGACTATGCTCAATATTATATTAAAAATTCAAACCAATCAGTACTTTTTGAGAAATTACCAACGTCAACTCGGAAAAAATAGTTTCGAGAAAAACATGACGCGCTTATACCTGGGCGTCGTACTCCAAACCGGTCTCGTTTCAAAGGACTGCAACGTCTAAGCTACAACAAATTTCAATATTAAAATTTGCTAGTATATTTTTGAAAGTATAAACTATTTGCTAGCTGTAGCCAATCAAAAATTACTAAGCCGTTTGAAGTACAGTTTCTTCAATATAAAACGTTGAAATACTTGCAATAGTAATTGTCAGTTATTATATAATTAATTATATATCAATAATTATTAAAATTAAATTATAATAAAATAATTAAAAATAAAAAACAAAGTTAACGCTTCTCAAAAAATATCTGTTTGTGTAAATGTTCGCTGTACAAAGCTGCACAGTTGAGCTTAAGATTCAGCTCACAATTTCGAACTTAAGCTAGATTTGATGTGAGTCCATTTCTGAGCCGATTTAAAAAACTCATCTCTTTACTTGCATTGACATGTTAAACAAATATTGTGAGCTTGAGCTCGAAAACATAACCTTAAAAACGAAAATTTGATTTATTTTCTTAGCGTGAGCTCCCACTTTATAAAAAAATGCAGTCAAATACAGTAAATAAAAAGAAAAAATCAATAATTGGCGCTACAGCCGTTTTGGGTGTTTGGCCGAGCTCCTCCTTCTATTTGCTGTGTGCGTCTTGTTGTTGTTCCACACATAGAATGACCTACAGTTTTAAGCTGATCTTGAACGGTAGATGAAGTTTTATGAGTAACCATTTCATTGAAATACATTTTCAGAAATACACTCGGAGGTTTGCCATTGTCTGCCGAGGAGTGGCCTCTATTAGGAAAAACTTTTTTCATCATTTTGGGATTTCATGCACGGAGGTTCGAGACTGTGCACTTCTGAATTGGCTATGACGGCCTCCTGATTTCAGTATCTGCACAGTTTGACGTAACAGTAACAGAGGAAATGACAACTTTTAACTCCTCCTTATCGGTTTGCAGCTTATACAGCGTGTAGGGAAAGGCACGTTCACTTTTTTTGGCATGCTTGGCTATTAAGTTTTGTATACTGAGTATTCCGATGGCAATAAAAGTTTGTTTATAACCGGAATGAAATGAGCGAAAAATTTAATTAGCAAATCAAAAAAAAAAAAGAATTCTAAAAGCTTATTTCTACTAAAACATTAACTGCAATGAACTATTCTGTTAAATTTTAGAGATAGAAAAGGCACAAAATAAATTCAAAGAGCTGCTGTTTGCTTACATTTGAGGCCTGCTGACAACATACAGTTAACAGCGCCGGCGACATTTCTATGTAAAGAAGGTTGCAAGTTTCATGTGCTAGCATTTGTGTTTCCAAAAAGTGGGGGTATTTACTGCGCTTATTATAAAAATATATATAAGTAATGGAAAGAATAATTTCTTGTACAAAAATTCATTCAAAAACTTCAGTTATGATTTCCTGCTCCTACGGCTATGGTTTCTCCTAACATTTGTATTGCAGCAATCACTGTAACATAACATTTCCTCTTTACCGTAGCTGCGAGTACCAAAGAGAGTGGATGATGTTCTGAAGGTGAATATGGAGACACAATATACTGTTAAGGTTTGGTGAGAAGAAAAAGAAGCAAGGTTTATTTTAATAAAAGTTTTAGGTAAACCTCAGCCAAAACATCCCAACTAATTCCTAGAATGGCGTACATTCTCGCCTAGGGTCATTCTGTTTTTGTAGTTTTTAATTGATTTATGACGTATTTTTATTATTACTTAGGTTTGTTTTTGCATAACTTAAATCTCAGCAGCAAAAGGCAAGGAAAATTATGTTTTAAGTATTTCAGTTTTTCAGAAGAGCGTCTCTCCCAAGGAAAGCAAACAAAAATATTTCGCAAGTAATAAATTCAAAGATGTATTTTAAAGATTAGAAAATACTGAAGAGCAAGAAAAAATATCTTAGATTAATCATCTACCAATACATACAAAGGGAGACACGAAAATTCATTTGGGTATAAAAAAAAAATAAAAGAAATTTTGTCTTTTTCATGTTTTACATTCACCTTGAACGCGCACTAAAGACATTTCGAGCAAAGTAACAAAAAAGTGGAAGAATGAAGACAAGAATAATGCAGAGTTCGAAGAATCGAGAGAAACGGGGAGAGAACTAAGTTGTGAATGATGGCATGCAGGCGGTCAATGACGGCGTTGCGATGTTCATTAACAGCATAACCAACAACAACAGGAAAAAAACTAAAAAAAATACAAAGCTCGACAACGGACAATGGAAGCAAATAAAAGCAATAAAACTACATTTTTGGCGACAAGACAAATAACGAAAGGCAACAGTTGGCAGCTACAGCAGAAATGGAAATAAAAAAGAGAGAAAGAGAAAGAAAGCAAGAAAAGCAGAGTGAGTTAAGTGAAGAGTGAGAGTTAGTTGTGGAGAAAGTGGAGAGGGAAGTGAAGAGTAGAAATAGCATTAAATTTGCATGTAGACAGAGCTTATGGCTTTGTGGTTTAACAGGGCGTATGAGTTATTTATTTACGTTTTTATTTTATATTTTTATTTTACATTTTTATTTTATGCATCTGCATAAGATTTAAACGTTAATGCTTAAATGTTAAATGTTAATGTATACTGGTGATATCAATATTAACAGTAATAATATACCGAAATCATGGGATATTTTTATGCAGTCCCGGACACTCCTGAACGAAAATTGATTGAATTTGTACCAAATTGAGTACACTATAACTATAACAAATTATAAATTTCTAAGATCTAGTGAAGATTTTATAAACCGATCTCGGAACGATTACTTACTTATATCCTGTAAAAGTATAATACACATTCACTTTATAAAAATTTTAGGCATTTTGCTGAATATCAGTGGAAAATACATTTCCTATCTGCATACCTCAATTTGAGTATAGCCATTTCGGTAAGATTGAAAAATTTACTATTGTATTATTGCCAGAATTTCAGCCTAAAGATCGGAACTTTGTGATTCATTTAATTTAAAATGTGTCTGTAGCAATATCAAACTGCCAATCGCAAGCCAAATATATTGCAGACTAGACCTGCCAACGAGAGATTCGCTTTGCAAGTGAAAGGTATACGCGCTCTCCAATTTGCACAGATGCACACTTTTACTTAGGAAAATTTTTTTTAATATAATATTGATGAAGTAAACATTTTTCCAATAAATTATTATTTCAAATTGTTCTTACGCATTAAAATAAATACAGTATTCAGAAGTCATATCAACTCATTTCGGAATTTTCCATATTTGTCTCTAGTGCTTAAGTTTTTTCACATAGCATTTAACAACATATAGTTTTTAAGTTTATTTTGGAATTTATTTTTTTACGCATGCCAATGAACACTGCTAAAAGCTGCTCCCAAGTGTACTCATTGGAAAAAAAACAATTCCCACAAGCTTTAACAAACGAAACAAATAGAACTTTGCAGTAAAATAACAAATTAATGCAAAGAAATGATTTAGTGCTGGCCTCAATGGCGTGTGCATGGAATTTCGGGGTCAGTCGGACAAAGTGCTTTCGATCATAAAATATATATTTATATTTTTTATAAGTATATATTGGGAAGTGTGATACGAAAGCAATACAAATAAGAAATGGAAAAATAGTAAAAATTTGAGAATAGAGATGAGAAAATTTTAAGAGCCTTAGCATACAAATTTGAGCAATGATTTTGATATTACTTAGTTAGGCGCAAAAAGCTACCGGCCTTGATGTTAAATATTACAAGAATTGGAAATAAAAGTAGTGGCAAAAAAGTGTTCCATATGACAAGGAAGAAAAGAGAATAGACGAAAACGGAGTAGAAGAACACAAGAACATGAGTTGTTCAGAGAAGAAAAAAAAAACGAAAATGCTTACAGAAAAGTGAAAAAAAATTATGGCAAAAAATTGCAATAAAATGAGTTTTAGCAAATTTTTGAGCGCAAGGTTGGTTAGATATTTGCAAATTTAATAAAAAAAGTATTACCGAAATCACTAAGTACATGAAGTAAAATCTGTGAATTATTTAAATAGATATTAATTACGAAGTGCTAAGATGAACTACAGGGTGAACGATATGAAGTATTACCAACTTCACACTGCTTGTATCTGTAAAACAGCTCATGACATCAACGACAAAATTGTTCCAATGACAGTTCAATATATTGTTTATAAGCCATCAAAAGCATTTGCTTCTCAGTTTTGTTGAATTTTTTTTTCTGTGATGGAGCTCAAACGTAATAGTGTGATTGCGTTATATTTGGCTGGAAAATCACAACCAGCCATTGTTCTTTGATATTGTCGAATGCACAGCAAGTTAGACGTCGTCGACCGAAAAGTCAGTGGCATAGATACCAGCTTGAGAAGTAGTGTAGCAACCGGGAAGCCAGTAAGCTTCTATCAATAGGATTTGCTATTAGAAGTGGATAGTCTCCTCCATCTGTGGAGTTTTAATAGAAATCTCGTAATTGCTTAGGCTGATATCAGATGTTAATCTTTCCCTTCTGCTCGGTTACCGCTCTCTATTAGACGCCTTCGGGCTTAGGGTACTTTTAGCTGCAGAGCATTTTAAACATTTTTCTATAGGTGGAGTACACTCAGTTATCTTCAACGTCATCTGAGTCGTTAAGCAGACTGCTCATATGCCTATGCCTACAAATATACACGCTGGTCACTGCAGCGTTTGTAAGCTAAGGAGATGGGATTTGGGGCTAACTGTCTCCCGTTAGAGGAGGGGTTGAATAGGTTGTATAACTTCTGTGTATTTTCCATTTGTTTACGCGGTCGTAGTCTCTAGCCTTTTCCTTTTGTACTTCTACAGGAGAGCAATTAGATGTCAAGTGATGCAAGCATTTTCTCATTAACTTTTATGAAAAATAATTGTAGGCTTGAGTTTAATAAAAAGTAAACTGAAAAAAATTTGAAAAGATGAAATCATTTTGAAATTTTTCCTGTGTTAAAAATTTTGTTATGAAGTTTTTTAAAGTGAAATATTTTCGGTGCTTTGTGACATTTTTCTAATTTTATTTTAATTTTTTAGGACAAAATATAAAATAATAATGAACAAACTTTTTTTCCTTCTGATTGTTTTTATTAAAAATATTGTTTTGTTAATAATTTTGCTTTTCGAATTTTTTTTAACTTTTCAAAAAATATGTTGTTTTGGAAAAAATTTATATATATTTATTAAGTTTAAAAAAATTTTATTTGGAAAAAAATATATATTGTTTTAATTTCCAAAAAAAAAAAAATTTTGAAATTTATTCTATGTTGACAATTTGGTTATGGAGTTTTTTTAATTGAAACATCTACGGTTCTTTTTGACCTTTTTCAAATTTCGTTTTGATCTTTTAGGACAAAATATAAACAATAAACAAAAATTTTATTGAAAAAAAAAACCATTTTTAATAAATTTTTTTTTTAATAAAATTGAAAGAAAACTATTTTTAATAGAAAAAAATTTTGTTTGTGTTCTTCTTTTCTTTATTAAAAACATTTTTTTGATAATTTTGTTTTTCGAAAATTTTTTTTTAACTTTTCAAAAAATATGTTGTTTCGGAAAAAATTTATAGATATTTTTTAAGTTTAAAAAAATTTTATTTGGAAAAAAGAATATATTTTGTTTTAATTTAAAAAAAATAAAAAATTAAAATTTATTCTATGTTGGAAATTTGGTTATGGAGTTTTTTAAATTGAAACATCTTCGGTTCTTTTTGACATTTTTCGTTTTGATTTTTTATTGAAAAAAAAAAAAATTTTGTGTTGTTTTGTTTTCTTTATTAAAAATATTTTTTTGATAATTTGGTTTTTGGAAGTTTTTGTTTTTTCTTTTGAAAAAAATTTTTCGTTTGGAAAAAATTTATATATATTTTTAAAGTTTAAAAAAATTTTGTTTTGGGTAAATATTATATTTTCAAAAAAAAAAAAATGTAATTTTTGTTCAGATTTTTTGCATAGCTTCTTTTATTAATGTTTCAGATTATGCTTAGTAATCCCTTCAAGTCGCATAATGGGATTCTCAGAATTTTCTGGGATTTATATTCAAATTATATTATATTATATTATATTCAAAAATCCTGTAGTAATTTTAAAAATTTTTAAAAATATTCAAAAAGATTATAAAAATAAATTTTTTTGTTATTAAGAACTTCACAGATCAAAAAGAAAAATCAAGTTAAAAAATTTGGTTTTTAATTTTTAGCATTTCACCATTTCTTTTTTTACTATCCTACTAAGCAGTGGTATTTGCTATTAGCTTGATTGGATTTGCTGAATCTGTTGGAAGTAGGATAGTCCCTAGTCTGCAGACCCACTATCCTCTTTATCACCTCGAATAGAAGCGATAAGAGTTTGATCGATCGGTAACATTTCGGAGCGTTATGATCCGTCTGACGGAAGGATTTAACAATTCATGAAAACTAATTTGAAAGAAAGAGAATAGTTTTCCCAAGTATTATAATTTTAATACCATTCAAATATAAAGTCGATATGTGCCGAATAAAAAAGAAAATATTTTCCTTTTCCACGAAATATATATTACACTTTCCATCAACTATCACATTTCACATTTGGAAAATTTCCTCTTTTCATAATTCACTTCTATTTACTTGAACTTTTCATTTTTCGATTTCTCATCGAATTTCCGTCAGCTATAAATTAAACAACCTGTCGGTTAGTGAATAAATTAGCCGTAAAATGGGGAGGCGAAAATCATTTTCTATGACGTACTATGCACACATACATACACAATGCAAGCTAAAATTTAGAATTCTGCAATTTTCGCATTTCATTAACATTTCACAATGAATTTTCGTAAATAATATTTGGACGCTGCAAGTGGGAAGTAAAGTGCCTGCCATGTGGCATCAAAGAATTTCGTAAGTAATTTTTTTGATTTGCCTGTTACGCTGTTTGTTATGATTGTCTTAGCCGAGCGGCAAGTGGGGGCTTTCATTAAAACAATTTGAATGACCTCAAATGATTTGGATTTTATTGTAGTTTCTGGTTGGTTTTTCGTTTTTTTTTGTTTTTATGGGTTTCTTTGTTGGCGCAAACAGCAAGTTTTTGTTTGTTAAAATGTTTCCTGTTGAAAGCATTTGATTTTTAATGGCCTTGTTGAGGCTGCTTGTTAGTGATCTCTTGAAGATTTTGTTTACTGTTTGCGTGGTGAAAGATGGATTAATAGTAAAAATGATGAGGCAGATATTCGTAGAGTTCAATCAGTTGTGGGTAGCGCAAACTGGGTTGAATGATAAAGGGTGTGTACAGCCTTTCTAGGATATGTCGCTGCTTGCTGTGTGAGCAGGAAAAGTTGAATTGTTAATAAAAAATTGGTTCAAAAAAGTTGTTTCGATTGCTTAAGTTGAGGAGTTAGGTCAATATAAAGATGGAAAAATAAGCGTTCTTTGAGATCTTTTATTAGCGGAGCAATGATATAAACTAAAATTTTGGAAAAATTGTTTTCTTGAAAGTATATTACCATAAGCTATTATATATAAATCACGTTGCAGGTAAAATTATCTTCAAGTCATCAACCCATTTTCTCAAAATATTTCTAATTTTAGTTTTTATGTTTTACTCATCTGTTCTGTCTTCTACAACTTCCACTAAAAAATTGTTTTCATCTCAAGCGCTTTAGTTCTAATTATGCAGTACATGTCTCAGTAGAGAGCTTCCTTCGAGAACTAAATGAGATTTCTAATTCTTTTACTTTCGACTATGCTTTGTGAAATTGTGCATTTTTTAAATATTAAAGTTAATATTAGTATAGTCCTTTTCTCAAATTGTTTGCCTGGATTATTGTTTGAGAATTTTAGCTTATTGACTTTTCCAATAAGGCAGAACAAACAAAAAAAAAAACAAAAAAACAAACTGGCATTGAGAAATCTTTTCGATGGAAGGTAAGGTGAGTCTATCTTAAATTAAAATCAAATAAAAAAAAAATCATCGCAAACAAATTTTTTTAAATAAAAAAAAATTAAATAAAAAATAAAAAAAATTTACAGGAGTATGTTGCTCAACGCATCCAATGCAGAATATTACTTTTTCGAAAAATGAAATACAAAATATAAAAAATTTAAATATAAAACTCTGTGTCCGAAACCAAACTCTTATGTCGCAAAACAAAAAACATATTTTTTGGCATTTAAAAATCTTTTCGGCGAAAGGAGAATTGAGTCTATCCTGAATCACAATTAAATAAAAACAAATTACAGAATTTCTTTAAAAAATAACAAAAACTAAAACAAAAAAAAACAAAAATTTCACAAAAATTAAAAATGTCTGTCTTGAGTTATATATAATTGGCACGTACACCCCTTTCGGGTGTTTGGCCGAGCTCCTCCTCTTGATGTTGCTCCACAAATAGAGGGACCTACAATTTCAAGCCGACTCCGAACGGCAGATATTTTTATGAGGAGCTCTTTCATGGCAGAAATACACTCGAAGTTTTGCTTTTGCCAACCTATTCGGCTACGGCGTCTTGAATTAAAATTACATAAAAAAATTACAAGATTTCTTTAAAAAATAGCAAAAATTAAAAAAAAAATAAAAAAATTGAAAAAATAAAAATTTCTGTCTTTGGTTAAATTTACATTAAAAAAATTACAAAATTTCTTTGAGAAATAACAAAACCTAAAAAAACCCCCAAAAAAAGTAAAAAAAAATAAAAATTAAAAAAAAAATATGATTCTCAAAGGCCGCCAATTCAAAATATTATTTAGATTTATGTAGAAATAGGCTTAAAAACAAAATAAAAAGAAAAAACATTTTTAAGAGAGGCAGCGAAAATATAAATTTATCAAGCGAGACACTTAAAGCGAGAAAACTACCAGATCAAGAAAACCGGAAAACAGATCCATAATCGGCGATCCAAAATCAAGTTTCCGTATCTTGGAGTTTATATGTATCAGCTAGCGCCCGTACAAAGTTATTAAAATTATTATTACTTTTTTCAAGTTAATATGAAAAAAATGGTGGTTGCACAGCTTTCCTTTGATGAAGCATTTTTTAAGGGCGTTAAGGTGAAAACCATTTGTTTTTCGATTGTAAATATGAGTAATTATAGAGATTCGTAAGATTTTTTTGACATACCGATTTTTGCAAAAAAAAAAAAAAAATTGAAGAAAATTTTAAAAATGACCAAAAAACTTGTCAGCATTGTTTTTAGTAATGCATCGGAATCATGTTTTAGTGTTTCCATGTGGAATTTAATTGTAAATACACGGTTTAAACATAAAGTCAGTAATTTAAGATTTATTTGTGTTGGAAGTCCTTTTGACTTGAAAGATGACTTTTCAGATATTCAAAAATAAAAAAAAAAATTTTTACACTGTAAATTTATAATTTTTAATAATATATCGGAAAATTCTTTTAGTGCTCCCATGTGGAATTTAAGTGAACACAGTTCAAACGTAAAGTCAGGAATTTAAGATTTATTTGAGTTAGAATTCCTTGAAAGATTTTTTACAGAAATAAAAAAAAAAAATTATTTTATATTTTGTGCTGAAAAAATGTATCCTTACTTATACATTGTTTTCTAATATATCAAAAAAAAAAAATCTATTTGTCCTTCTAAGCAGAATGTAACATGAGCTAAAATTTAACGTCAGTCATTGACGATTTCTTTCATTTTGAAGTCCGTCGAACTTATAAGGTTGTCAAAAAAGTCTTGCGGTATTTTTATTGAATTTTCAATTGTTCATAACATTGGTTGTAATAATGCGATTTAAGTCAAATATGCGCCGTTTTGTTCGATGACTAGTTCCCAACGAGATGACAACTTCATAATGCCCTTTTATAGAAGCTCGCTTCCCTATTGTCAAAAAACTCAGAGAGCCAATTTTCACAGGACTCTCTTGAGGACAACTTCCGACTACCAAGCTCGTTCGCCATGAACAGAAATAGGTGGTAATCACTTGGTGCGAGATCCGGACTATACGGTGGATGCAAAAGAACCTCCCATCCGAGCTCCCGGAGCTTCTGGCGCGTCACCAAAAATGTGTGTGGCCTGGCGTTGTCCTGATGGAAGACAATTCGGCCTCTGTTGATCAAAGATGGCCTCTTCTGCATGAGTACTGCATTCAAGCGGTCCAGTTGTTGGCACTACAGGTCCGAGTTGAGCCATTGGCCATAGGGGAGCAGCTCATAGTGGATGATTCCCTGCCAATCCCACCAAACACACAGAAGAACCTTCCTGGCCGTCAATCCAGGCTTGGCCACCGGCTGGGCAGCTTCACCGCTTTTCGACCACGACCGTTTGCGCTTCACGTTGTCGTAAGTGACCCACTTTTCATCGCCAGTCACCATCCGCTTCAAAAACGGGTCGATTTTGTTGCGATTCAGAAGCGATTCGCATGCATCCATACGGGCAAAAATGTTTTTTTGCGTCAAGTCGTGTGGCACCCATACATCGAGCTTCTTTTTGAATCCAAGCTTCTTCAAATGGTTTATAACGGTTTGATAACTCATGCCCAGCTCTTGGTCGATGCTACGGCTGCTACTATGCCGGTCTCTTTCGATCAATTCAGCGATTTTATCGCAATTTTCGACGACAGGCCTTCCGGACCGTGGCGCATCTTCGATCACCTCTGCACCAGAACGAAAACGTTGAAACGTGGAAATGGAAACTGTATCGGGTTCATAAACTGCACAAATTTTACTGGCAGCATGAGATGCATTTTTGCCTTTATCGTAGAAGTACTGTAAAATATGCCGTATTTCCTCTTTATTTTGCTCCATGTTTGCGACGCTATAACTCACGAACGACTAAAAGCAAACAACAATTAATCAAACACGTGTTAGCACGTGAAAAGAGCTTTGCAAAAAGCTCTAGCGTGAAGCGATGCGACGAATACAACTAGAACTACGCGCTTGCAAAGACAAGCTTGCGGAAATACCGCAAGACTTTTCTGACAACCTTTATAAAATGTAGTTTTTACAAAAACCGGATTTTCCGGTTTTATATTAAAGAGTTTAGCAGAAAAGAAATTAAACTGGCAGGAAAAATACTTTAATGCCTTTCATATGCGCTTTTGAATTTTTGAAGGTGTTAGGGAGACTTAAAAAAAATTAATTTTTCACACAGGTTCCTAAGAAAATACGTCACTCAAGGTCTGCCTAATTCACACAATGTTGAAATTGCATGCAGTAGCAATTAATCAGCGGGATTTCTCTTGATAAAAAATTTAAGACAAGCATTTTGAGAAAATGTCTGGTTAGAAAGGCAAAGATTTTCTGATTACTTGACTAGGGGAATCCGTTTACGCAGACATTTCGAAGTCGGAATTTCATATAATTGCTTTATTATTGTTTGCCATATTATGTGCTGATTTTTGTTTACGCTGGCACTTATGGTCGGCTATAGACAATTTTTGGCCCTGCTGGTCTTTGTTTGTAATCTTCTGGTGCTTACTGGTCAACGCGGGTACTGTAACTGGCTTACTTTCTGTCATACTTTTTGACGTCCTTACTCTTCCTTTTTTTTTAAATGCACCTCAAATATATGTATATACATATGTATACATTTCATGAAATGGCATTAAAAACCAATGATCAATTCATCAAATTGCACCAACCTTTTTCTTAAAAAAAAAAAAGAAAATTAAATAATTTTGAATGGAATTTCTTAATAGCGTACCAACAGATGGTCGACTGCTTGCCCAGAAAACTAGCCTCTTTGTTGTACTCGCATAGCCTTCACGTTGTTGGAGGTCCCTTTTAATACACTTATTTACCCTTAGGTGCTAACAAATCAAACAAATTAGCCAATAAATTCCATAAATGTTACTACCCCGCAATCCAGTAGCCTCCGAATTTCCATGCTAAATGACACAAATTTCGAATTGAATAATTCCCATGTTGATATTAAATCATTCGCATTATCATCAGCAGCCTTGATGCGCTCTCACTACGTTTTTGGCTGTCCAACTCGGATTGCAAAACTTTATTGTTTGTATTTATTACCAGCAAACGGCCATTAAGTACCGAAAGAAAAGGATGCGTGACCTCCAACTTATTTCTAAAGCCTGTTTAGAAAGCAAGCCTACAAAGTAAGTAGATAAACAACAAAAACAAAAGGCGGACAATAACAAGTAATTGTTAATATTTTAGTAGAAAAACCTGTAATGCAATGCTTTGAATGCAAAGTCACGTGCGCCACACAGAGAGTCACTTTGTCAAGGATAACCGACGTGAACAAAGAGCCGAACAAAAGAGTGAATAAGTGCAGGAACAACAATAACAGCGCAAATAACAATAGTCACAGGAGAAGACAGACCTCGACCAAAGCGATAAATTTCTATTGAAAAAAATGAAAGTGTTTGCGACAAAATTTCACCAAACAGCACCTTTGACACCATTAGCACTTAATTTAGGCGTCGCGCGCAATACAATAAAAAATAAAATGCCAAGGCAACACGAAGCAAATAGTGAAAGCCAGCGACAATGAAGTCGGTATAATAAGGCAAACTAAAATTGGCGACAATAAATGGATTTTTTTTCAGCTGCTGCGACAGAAAATGTTGCTAAATCGAAGCATAAGTTAAGGCGTGGGAGCGGGCAAATGAATTAAGGTCAACTGGGTAGTTTTGTACACAAAATGACAAAGGAAGTTTTCAGCGAAAAAAAAAACAATTTCTGCTGCTTGTTTTCTGTTAATGTTTGACAACTTAGTGGTTGCAATGCCGGGTTCAGCCGTATTTTTGACCCAACTGGTAATAGAGTGAAAATTTGATGTTAGAAGGAGAAAAATGGAAGAATTTGACAGAATAGTATTGGAAACTGTTAGGTGGGCTTCACAGGCACGCATTCCTAGTAGGAATTTGAGACTCTATATTTATAATTTTTTGATAAAACTTTATTGCCCCACAAATTCTCTCTTCATTGTCAATTGAAATATGATTCCTTGTATGCAGGATGGCTCACCGTGCCACAGTCTAAAGCACGGAAATGGTTTGCAAAGTTCAAAAATGGCGACTTTGACGTCGATGACATGTCCCTTTCGAGTTCGATGAAGAACGTTGCGCTCATAAAATGATTCTTAACCACCCTCATTCGATGGAGTTTACCGAAAAATTGGGACCCTGAGCGCGTAACGAGCTCCATGAAAAAAACAAAGGAAGTCACCTACAAATTGCTTCTCAGCATCTCGCCCGCTATCGAGCAACAGGCGGTCATAAACAATGCTTCTTGTACCACATCGTCACGGGAGATGAGAAATGCTGTCTATAAGTCACTATCAAGCAAAGAAAAGAGTGGGTGGCTCCAGTAGATACGCCAAAGCCAAGAGCCAAGGCGGATCTTTATACAAAGAAGATTATGATATGTGTTTGGTGGGACTGGGAGGGCATGGTGCACTGGCAAATGCTCGAAATGAATGTCACGGTCAACAAAGAGCTCCACGTCGTCCAGTTACACCGCGTGAATGAGGCTATTCGACTGAAAAGAGCTGCTCGAAATGAATGTAACGGTCAGCAAAGAGCTCTAAATCGCCCAGTTACACCGTGTGAATGAGGCTGTTCGACTGAAAAGACCGACATGGTCAAACCATACTCCTTCATGACAACGCCAGGCCTCATGTTGCACAAGTCGTCCAAACGCACTTCAAGAGCTAGAATGGAAGGTCTATCAGCATCAGCCAAATTCTCCGAACCTTGCACCGATCGATTGCCATCTTTTCCACTCCCAACCAAACCATATGAAAGGCGTAACCTTCGATAACAAAGAGGTCCTTAAAAACTAGCTCAACGACTTCTTTGTCTCCAGCCAGGCGATTTTTTTGAAAATATTTTCCAGAAAGATATTTGGTAAGCAGTTTTATAGCTTAATAAATTCTAGTGCAATAAAGTTTAAGTGTGAAGGTGCTAGAAAATCGCATGTATTTGTTATAATTTTTTTCTTTGATTTATTATAATTTTTTTTCCTTCACGGTGTGCCCAATTTTCTCCATATAAAAAAAATTTCGTGTATTGCAAAACAGTACGACACATTTATACAAATAACCAAATATCCTGTTTTCTATTTCAAACTAGCTTAACTTTTATAAAAAAATTTTGAATTCTTTCCATCGGTCATACGTCAATGGCCAGTTGCGGTACGTACCTGCCATGAGAGTGAGCTGAAACTTAACGTAAACGCAGTTACTAAGCTAAGATATATTTGAAAATATGGTATTACCATAAATTCATAAGTACCGCCTAACTTCTTCTGTTGGAGAAAGTGCTCAGCCAAATGTCTACTCTTACTCGTACTACTTTCTTCGGAATGAAACTCTCCACTGCAGCATTTGCTGCAATTCAAAAACGTTTAAAATTAAATTTTCAAAGTTTCCAAATATTTTATGGGCACAAAAGAAGTACTTTTAAGGCTTTTGTTTGGATTGCACATAAGCATTCTATTCTAAAAATAAACAAACTAAATGAGGTAATTTGTAAGCAAAACAACAGGAAGTAGGCCATTGCGAGCCCATCCGCTTTGGAGTTAAATGAAAAAAAAAAAAAATAAAAATAAAAATACTTTGCAAAGTCTGCAAAGAAATGATTAACCGACTATTACAACCTAAATTGTAGAGAAAATATTTTTGTTGCTGATACTTCATACTTCTGCTCTTCTTCCACTTTTCTTGGCGTACGCCTGCCACTTATACCGCACCTCCACCTTTACTATTCAACTTAGCATTGTTTATGCTGTTGCTTATGCCATTTCCGGTGCAGACTAATGCTGCTTGTACTGCCTCTTCTTGCAAAATTTTCAGCCTAAGCTGTCTGGCACAGTTTTGAAAGTTTCACATTTGCATAAACCATCTTAGAAGAACAGTTTTGCTTTCCCTTCACAAAATTCAGCCTGCATAGCTCAAGCTCTCATCAAGTGGACTATTCTGAGAAGGCAGAGATTTTAGCAAAATCATACTAAGGCGTATAGATCCACATAGTCATATACATACATACAACCTGATGGCGCATACACACACACACACATTCTACCACAGCTGTTTGTGCCTTTATGCTTTTCATCGTTTCACTACTCACTGCTTAACCAACTTTTTTCTTGCTCTGCTGTTCAACTTTAAAATTTCACTACTTCTGGTATTTGCTGCCTTGGCCTTGCGCCTGCCCTTTTTAAATGGGTTTGTTTCACTTTGCTTTTGATTTTGTTTTCATGTTTTTTTCCGCGAAAATGCGTAAAATTTATTAACGGCTTTGCCTTTTCTCTGCGTTTCCTCTTTGAGTTTTCCATTTGTGTGGGCGTGGAGATTCAAATGTCTCGCTTGGCATTTATCTGCCTTTTCCGTTCGTTTTGTAAGTATTTTTCCTTTATCCTTTTTACTTACTGCTGTCTTATCTTAATTTGTAAATTGGTTTTAGTTAAACACTTTATTAAAATTTATGTCCTTCCGGCGTTGAGTGGGGGCCGCCATTTTCGGGTAATGCATTTTTAATACATTTTCAGGCATTGATAATTTTTAAAGCGCAGGTTTAAGCAACATTTTTTTAAAATCATAAATCCCTTCTTAGGTATTTGCCTAATCTTCCGCTTCAATGTACGTAGTGCGGCCTGATGGTGCCCCAAAAATAATTTTTATGCTGATGGTCTAATGTGAAATGTGTTTCAGAACAGAAATGTACTTGGATGGTGGGTATTACCTGTAAGGAGGCAACCGCTATGAGAGAAAACTTTACTACGGGACCATACGAATGGTATTCATGCGCCCAGGACAGATATATATGTATTTTTTATATTAAGCATCAATTGTGTATATTTTATTTTATAGGCGGAATGTTCACCTATTTTTTTATGATTTGATGAAACAGCAAGAGTGTGGGTCCAAGAAGAACGAAGTTGAAAAGTAAACTGCAATTTTTTTAATAACTGGATATATCGTCTTTGGTTTGATATTCATGTCATTATCATAGAGTAAGTATTCAAAGCCATTTTTTGAAAATGTATTCATTTGAAAATTCATTAAGTACTTTAAAATTTAAATTGATAAAAAATTAAATCGTGAGTATGAAGCTTTTCTACTTTTATGAAATCTATAGTCTCACGTGCATATTTGATTTTTCTTGACATAGTTCGTTTGAAATAAATTATATGCATATTTTACGCACTATGTTCTCTAATCAATGCTGTATTAATTCACCGAATTTGTACTTTGGAATAAATACATGCAAAGATTATACTCTTTCGTCGTTGAAATATCGATAAAAGGTATACATTTCCCCTACTTAATTCGTACTTTAGTAATTTGAACATCTCCGAAAAATTCGAAGTTACTCCGAAAATTATTAAATTCTAAATAAGGATTATATTATTTAGAACTAGCTGATGCAGATAAGAATGATACATTTCGCATGCTTTCATAATTTTTACAACTCCTAAAAATTCGGAATTACTCCGAAAATTGACAATTTTAGTCAGATAATATTCCTCTGACTTGTTATTGTATTGCTTTTGTTTCGTAAAATGTTAAAGCTTTAATCCATCAAATTTTATATTATCCATTAATGGATTGAAGAATAATATCGAATAATTTAAAATTTGAAACAAAAATATTTTACTTTATTTATTAAATTTATTGAATAATTACGCTAAAGCTTGGGCTTTGGTAGTTATTTCTTAGCGAGTTGTGTGGATCTACTCCGAAAACGCCGAAAACGGAAATTTTTAATCGAAAATTTATTATTTTACTAAATAAATTTGTCGACAAATAACAATAATGTTTTTGTTCTTGAGGTTGAGTAAAAGCGTGAAAAAATACCTTTATTGAATTTATTTAAGAACCAGCGATGTGTGTTTTGTATTATATTTTAATTGTGAACTGCTAATATTATATTAATTTGTACAATTAATTAAAAATGTAACAAGGAAAACTTTATCGCTACTGCAAGTAGTGCTGAATAGCACAATGAATACTCAACTATTTGCTGCTCCACTCTGCCATTTTTTGCCATCCAACGCTATGGAGAAATTCTACATGTAATATGAAACAAAGAGGAAATATCCCATTATAAAATATCGAAATTTTGCTTAGCCACTTGTATAGAGTCATAATTTTCTTATACCATTTAACGATTTAGTCGCAAGTCACACTACCCATTGCATTTCTAGCCTCTTATCAAGGCCCATTGATAAAGTACTAATGAAGTACATTTAACAGAAAATATTAACAACTAACATGGAAAATAACAAAGGAAAAAGTGGGAATAATAAAACTGAAGATGTCAAGAAATCGTTATCAGCAAAGTGGTTATGTAGAGGCAATAAATATTAAAAAAAGTGCAAATAAAAATAGAAGCACTCAATCTAAGTGCCACTCAAACGGTCTTGAGCCCATATAAATGTGCAATATTAGAATGTAAGTATCTTTAAGTTGCTTTATCGCTTGTTGTACTTACCACCTTCTGGCTCTGAGTCATCTATATATATCATATTGTTGTTGTCTTTGTCGGGATTATTTTCACGCAGTCGAGTACCTATTTTGATGCCTTGTTTATGAAAAGAGTTTCCAAGAAATTTTTTTTATTTTTTTCTTTATTTTGATATATCGTTGTTTGACCTTGCACTTCCTTGCGGACAACTGATTCAAGGTAGTTGGTTGGCTGTGCGAAGTGCAGTGGGTGTTTGCTCTAATCAGTTGAAAATAATCGACAAGCCGTTGAGTAACGACTCTATTAATTTATTTTGCACGTTTAATAGACTTTCAACACTGCACATTTATCTTCTTTTATATTTTTATAACACTCTTGAATTCATTTTTTTTCTTCTTTAATATAATATTTTTTTGCTGATAGAGGTCGTGTTGTTGTTTGACTGATTTTGTTGTATTGTATTTATTTAAAAATTAGTACATCAGGTTGCTGATTTTTGTACGTGTGTGCGTGCGGATGTGTATTATGTGAAGTAGGGTACCAACGACGTGGTTGCTGTGTTGTTGTATTTGTATTGTTGGTTGGTTGCTTGACGCACAAGGAATTGCGTTGTTGAAAATCGTTGCTAAAATGAAATTTTTGCGGTTGATGTTGATGTTTTTTGTTTCACTGAATTTATATATCTATTTTTTTATTTTTTATTTTCGCATGGATATATTAAGATATTGAACTGAAATTGCTAATAAAGAAAATAAAATAATATTTATTTACCCAACTCACTGAATTTTCAGTTACTTTTTAATAATTTTGTGAAAATTTAATACTGATTTCAATTTTCTCTAGACATTTTAGAAAAAAGTCACTGTTTTATATTGGTTGGACAATATTCGAAATTTATTATCTCTATTATTTCTGCAATAATTTTAACTATATTAAATAAATAGGCAACAAATTTCGGACGCACCGAAAACGAACACCTCCGAATCACTTTGAGTTTTTTTCCGTTGATACTTTTGCAAAAAGGCAGTTTAAATTTTAATAAATAAATTGAAAAATAATTGTATGCACTCCGAAATTTTCGGAATACTCTGAATTTCTAAACTACTTCGATCCTTTCGCAAAAAAGTAGTTTTAATGTTTATAAATAAACTGAAAAATATTTTTATGCATCCCGAAAATTTTTCAGATTTTCGGAATACTCCGAATATTTAAACCACCTCGATCCTTTTACTAAAAAGTAGCGACTACGTTGGCTGGGTCAGTGTTGGATACAAACGCTCCGGCTCTGAAAGTATTTGATGCAGAATCAGCTGGTGGTAGCAGAGGAAGAGGAAGGCCTCCTTTGCGTTGGAAAGATCAGGTGGAAAAGGAGTTGGCCTCACTTGGTGTGTCCAACTGACGCCGAATAGCACGAGAAAGAAACGAATGACGTGCTTTGTTAAACTCGGCCACAATCGAATAAGCGGTTATCGCGCCAATTAAGAAGAAGAAGAGTTATAATTTTTATAAATCGATTGAAAAGAAATTTTATGAACACCGAAATACTCGGGATACTCCGAATTTCTTTTCTTATTTTGTATTCAGCTGTTTTAATTGTCAAAGATGAATTGAGAATTAATTGAGTTTGTTCACTACATTGAAACTTTCATAAAAAAACAGTTTTAATTTGAATAAATAAATTCAAAAATAGTTCTGTGCACATCAAAATTTTCGGAACATTGAAACTATGTCTCATTCAACAGGTTTAATTGTAATATTGTAAATAAAATGATAACTAATTTAATATTAATCCAAACTCATTAACTGTTTTGATACTTTTATCAAAAGGTAGTTTCAATATTTACGTATAAATTGAAAAATAATTTTAAGCACAGAGAATGTTTCCGAACACTCCGAATGTGTGAACTTTTTTGATACTTTTACTAAAAAGTAGTTTTGATTTTTATAAATTGAATAGTAAATTTGTGTACACCGAAGTGTTAAAAAATATAGTTTAAATTTTTTAGGGATAATTTAACAAGCAATTTTAGGTCGTGCGCAGTTTTCCGAATAACTCCGAATATTCAAACTATTTCGTAATCACTAACTTTCATTATAATACATGAACTGAGAATGAAATGTGGGCAAACGAAAATTACTCCGAATTACTCCGAAAATGGTTTCACAGCGGTTTTGGACTAAATTTAATTTCTCAACCATAATAGGGACATGTATATTCCTGTTTTTCTTTAGTATTTTAAATTGTGAACACTCCGATAAATGTAAATAATTTTGCAATATGCGAGTCGCTGCTGCAGAATTGCGGATTAAGAGGAAATGTCTTATATTAAAGAAAGCTTTATATTTTATTGGCTTTATGACTCAAGATTCTGATGCCATTTTTAAAGAGCACAAAAAGGTTTGTTATATTTTAAGTACACTTGGAAGATTTTTTATTTAGCTATTTATTATTTATTTACTTCGAGTTTTTCGGTTGAAACTAAATAAACGCTATTTTTTATATGATCGAAGTGATATTTTTTATTTCAATATGTTTTAATTGTTTTTATGAAGCTCGGTGAGTCGCTCTCATTGGAGCAACTTGTTGAGATGCGATCGTTTAAAAGTTTTCCGAATTTCTAAATAATTTCAACTTCATCTAATCATTGAAGATTTAATTTTGTATTTTTGTCTTTTGCTCTTTGATTTTTTTTTGTGTTTTTTTTTTCGTAGCTACCGAAACACTTTCTCTGTCGGAAGACCTTTTCTATTAATTTAAAATTTTGATGAATTTTTATAAGCCATTTGAATGACAAATTAGGCCTAGTTTCGAAGAATTTTAGTTGCACTAACTGACTCGTTCAGAATCAGTCTTGCGTTGGTTTCGTTAATCTATTTTGCTTCCTGACAGGGTAGGTGATTAGGCTGCCGCTATCTGTCCTAAGTGATAGAAGTGCTTAGGAGCAACGCCTTCTTACTGCTTGGAGCGCCATCTGTGTGTGACATTTTTCTGGCAGAAGGATCACACAGATGGTTGAGGACTTCGCTAAATTTGGTGTGTCCCCGATTGCCGGCGCCACTGACGCAATGTTAAACTGCGTCTTTTTCTTTGTTATTTTGCTTATCTTACTATATATATACCTATGTATATTTCTTCTTTTGTTAAAATTTATTTGATTTATTTGAAATTATTTTGAAAAGTCATGCTCTAAGCAGAGTTTGGTATTGCGTCGGTTTTTAATTTTTTGTTTTTGTTTATTACATTTCTTAATTTCAGTTATGATATTTTTCTAAAAATTAGCGCTAAAATTTTCTTAAGATTTTTTTTAAGTTAATTTTTTAATTTAACACAGAAACGCGCCAATTTTTCCTTTACAACGAACAAAAGGATAGAAGCTCAACGGGATTCTTAGGCAACTTAAAACTTACACTTTATTTTTTTTTTACTTTTATATTTTTCATTTTTATTAAATTTAATAAGCTATAAAACAGCATACCAATTTTTTTCTAGAAATTCTGAGAAAAACAAATAGAAAACAATTCTAGAAATTATAATAAAAAATTACACGGGACTGAAAATTTTGTGAAAAATTTTTTATAAAAGTTTAATAAAATTTTAAAAATAGATTTATATGGATTCTGTTGGAAAATGAACTATAATTCAAATAAAAAGTAAGCAACAATAAAAAATAAAAAAAAAATAATTATCATTCATGAACAAAAAAGAAAAAAAAAAACAAAAAACCAACAAAGATATTCAAAGCGAAAAAAAAACTGAAAATATTCGTGTGGTATTATTTACCGTTGTCTGTATACTTATAGGTTTATTTATTGTATTTTCGCATTGTAAATACAATGTGGCGTAAAATTAATTATCCAATTAAAAAAAAAAAATGATTTTGTGCTATGGAAATCTTTATTTTGACCTTTCCGCTTGTTTGTTTGTAAACTCCAACTGTCTAGTTCACAAGTGTCCAACATGATTGATTATCGCCAATGTACGACAGAAACTATAAAGCTTTTCGGAAAAATTCTAGTTGAAAACCGTAGTATCGGGTTGAAAAGAGAAAAAAGGAAAATTTCTAATTTTTGTATAGAGTTAAAACTTTTTTTAATTTATATGGATTTTGTTAGACACTGAACTTATAACTTTTTATAAAAGTAAGCAACATTCAAGAAGCAAAAACAAAAAGAAAAATAAGGTGCTTAAGCGCGAAAAAAATTTTCATCCCCAGAAAAATTTTATTCATGACATTTGCAACTGCGTTTTATATAATTAAAACTCTTTGTTATATATAAAAGTGATCAACATTGAAGATCCAGAACAAAACAGGATAAATAGACGCTGAGGGGTGAAAAGAAAAATGGCATCCCTAAAAAATTTTTATTCGTGACAAAATACACTTTTTCCACTAGCTTCTGTGTTATATGCAGTTAAAACATTTTCTTTTATGTTCGTGGATTTGTGTGTAATTTGAAAATAGAAATAAGCAGCGTGGATTTGTTGTTTATTACAGCGGTAGAACAATTTTTTAATATTTATTTTTCATTTTATAATAATTTTTTTTGCAATGCAGGTTTTTTATTTCATATTTTTTACTCGCAACTGAGTAATTCTCAGTGTTTTGCGTTGCTTCTGTAATTTTTGCCTAAAATAATTTTTACTTTATGATTTATTTTGAAATATTACCGGATTTTACGTTCAACTAAAAACGCGCATTTTATTTATTTTTTCTTAAATAATCGCCTTTACTTTTATTTTTATTTTTATTTTTAGTCCAATTCTAATGTTTTTTTTTACCTTTAAAAGTTCACACGCGATATTTCTGTATTTCTTAGCTACTCAATTAGCAGCTGTGGTACTGGTGGAGATTTGAGAACAAATTTTTCACATCTGAGTTGATGCTTTAGATTTGATTTTTGTATGTAATTATCTGTTTAATTCACATTTCAATACATTTTTTTACAATTATTTAAATTTACACCTTTCTTTTTTTGTAATTCTATATTTTATCGTAAAATGATTTATAATAATGCGCTATCACATTTACTTAATATTTTTTAAGCAACTTCACATCAAAGCCCTTTCAATTCGTGAGCGTACTTCCGATCTTCGTTAACCTTATTTTTTTATTATTCAGAAAATTCAATTCATTTTCTGAATCGTATTGCAGGCCTTTAGTTTATATTTAATTTTTTTTCAATTTTTATCACGGCGTACTTTCCAAGCACTTACTTCAAATTACTTCGCATACACTTTACTATATATTTGAAGTCACTGCTCTAAATTCTTTGAATCACAAAATCTTCTTGCACAGTAGAAAACCGAAAAAAATTTAAAAATTTTCCTCACTATTACTTCATCAACATCCACACGTTGCGAACGCGTACTGAAAAATTAGCGCTTCTCCGCCAAAAAATAAGAACACGAATTTAATTTTCACCCGTTTATCGCGTGCTTTTCTTTGTATTATTACCGCGCCAGCTCGCTAGCGAAATATAATTACATATAGAGCGCGTTTTGTATCTTTTCGGCTAATGGGAATGAGTGAGCGAGCGTGTTGATCAACAGCTGAGCACTGGCAGGCGAGGTGTGCATTGCACACAGCAAGACTCAGTAGCGCCGGCAATGCCAGCATTACTCCCAAATCGAATCAAACGCGCTCGCGGCTGCTAGCTGGCCGGCTTGCTTGCTGGCTGGCTGCCTGTCTGCCGGCTGCCTCTTTTTGCATTTATTGCTGCGGTACTTTGTGTCGCCGTTGCTTTTGTTGCAGTCGTTGCTGTTGTTGTATGTTTGTGCAAATGTTTTTGCTGTTGTTTTTCAGTTTTTCACTTCGCGCGCGACACAATTTGTTGGCTGTTTTGGTGGGTTGTTGGCTGTTGGCTGTTGGCTGCTTGCTTATTGCCGTTTTGGTAGTTGCTTGCTGGGTTTTGCTGTGCGCCTATTCATCTTAGCCACGGCCAACGACACACGATTGCGTTAGGTTGTTGGCTTAAATTGTATTTTGTTGGTAATCGCTTGGCTTTCAAATTGCGCCTTTCTGGTGTGGCCGGTAGCTCTACCAGCGCTAAAAATAAACAAAAATGTATAGACCAAGCGTCAGCACATGTGAACAGGCATCAAATTTGTTTGATTGTACATATGTGCGTGTGTATGTATGTATGTATAATTCATATAATAACACATATGCAGCTGCATGCATTCATACGAATTTTTGCTTGATTGAAAAGTTTATATTCAATTTGGAAGATGTTTGCATGGATTTGCTGAGCAAGTAGAGACATCGTACAACTCAAAACTCAAAAAGCAGGCAATAAAATAAAACAAATAAATTCAATTTTTCCTTCAATTAAATATGAGATTTTTTCAAAAAAAGGTGCATTTTTACTTTTATTCGAAAATATTCTTTTAATCGCGTCTTTTAGTATAACCTTCAGCTCTCTTGCTAAACGCTAAGAAACCTGCTGAGCCCTTCGAGTACGGAAAAACTTGCCGAAGACCAAGCACATTGAATACTGAGGCTGAGACTTGATTACGGGGTTATTATTCTCCAAAACAACTCGAATGCGCTCTCAAACATCATAGCGCACGAGCTGGCTTATTACCTTAAAACAATATCGACGACCGGTTATTCCACGATTGCGGGTGCTTTTTCGTATTTCTTACGAAAGTTGGTCTATCACTCGACCTGCTAATTTTTTTTTAAAATGAAGTTAATAAAAAAAAAATTACCAACAAATGTTGGAAAATGCACTACAAATTATTTTTATATTTATTTTATAATTAAAAATAAATATCGGATTTTGATTTTTTGTGCCTAAAAACCTGTAGTTACACCATTTCAGTAAGTTTCAAAGCATGAAACAAAATTTTTATATTCGTAACTACAAATTTTCCTGTTTAAAAATTAGTGAGAAAAGAAGTAAAATAGAAAAATTTTAAATAAAATTATTTCAAATAAATTTGTTGTGCTCTAGTAAATTTAGGTTGAATAAAACTTGTTTTTTAAAATAAGTTGATAAAAAAATGACCTACCAAAGTTGGAAAATGCACTAAAAATGTTTTGTTTTTACCACAGCGCCATCTGTTTGGGGTAACCGAAAGTAAATATCGGATTCTGATTTTTGGTACTATAGAGAAAATCTAGAGTGACTGCAAAATTCTGACTTCAGATTAGGATTCAGCGAACTTAAGAGCTTCAGAAACCATTGAGAAATCCGGTGATTTTTATTTTACCATTGCACAGTGCATTTGCTCCAAAATATTCTCAAGAATTTTAGCGAACTCTTTAAATTCAACTAAAGCCTTTTAAATTTAAAGGTGAAATACTTTTGCAGGGAATAAACTTTGAAAGTAAAATACCTATAAGTATATCGGATAAGAGTATCAATTTACAAATTTTCGATTGAAAAAGTTGATAAGCAGCTGAAAAATAAAAGAAGAAGAAGTAGAGCGGCAGCACTAGCACTGATAAGTAAGCACCTACAGACGAATCAAATAATGCTATAAAAATAATTAAATGACATCTTCCAGTGAATTTCAAAATTAGCAGACACCTAAACGTAAAAGGCACATATACACACACACACATACACTTAAGTATATGGAGGTATATACACATTTGTATACAAACAAATATACATTCAGCGTACAATTGATAAGTGCCTGCATACAAAGATAAAGCGAACATAACTCAATTTGCAAGCAAGCCAACGTCAGAGAAGCCGGGAATGGAGGAAGCAGGTGGGCGCGCATACCAAAGCGGTGATTCGTAAATATTCGCATTATACACACATTTACTTATTATTGTATTTATTTATCGGAACGCTTATCCACCTCTTTCCGCACAGGTTGTGACGTTTCACTTAACTGCGCTTATCTTACTAATTACTCAGCTATTTAGGGAGGTTTACGATAATTTTGCGAATTATTTTGGAAATGCAATTCAGAATAGACAAGTCTGTGCAGAGAGTGAGAGAGTTGCTAGGAGGTATGTTTATTGAATTTAAATTTGCGCTGGAGTGGGCGGAAGTTTTCCGGAGGCCGTTTTACTATATTCAATTACAGTAGACAACATGAATGGAAAATTTGTTGAAATCCGCAAAAAAAATGTACATAAATGGAACTGATGAAGAAATGTTGGGTTTAAAAATCACATATTTTTATGGATTTAAATGTTTTTGTATTTATTAAGCGATTCACATATATTTTCTGAGTATTAAATACAAATTATAAAAAAATTTCATTCCTAAAAATTCGATTACGCCAAAGCGACTAAAATGGATACAGATACTATTTTTTTTATTTCAAAAACATTCATCGCGCGAAGCAACGCATTAGGAGTTACTCCGTGTAAGAATCATAGCAACCCATGATTATAAGAATCACAGCAAACAATGATTGTAAGAATCATAGTTGGCCATGTACATTTTTGGTTCAGCCGTTATTCTTAGTTTTAATATGTACAGTTAGTTGAAATAAAGCAACCGAGCAGTGGAAACGTGCGTTTTCTTTTTCGGTTATATAAAGGTAAAATAACCTTACATTGGTTATGGGCCCAGATCACGTGGGCAATTGATTTTGTTTCTTTTTTGGGTATCGCATTGATACGGAAAAATGAGTGCAATCGCAAATATTGAAAAACTTTCCCAGGACAATTACGCGACGTGGTCAGTACAGGTAAAAAGCCTGTTAGTAACATTAGATTTGTGGGAATATGTGGTTGGCGAAAAGCCGGACGAAGAGATTGGAAGGGCTCTCTGGGTAAAAAGTGACCAGAAAGCATTGGCAACAATTACATTGTGCGTAAAATCTAGCGAATTAATACACGTAAAAAGTTTTGTTTGACAGAATTCGCAAATCGTTTATATTTACATGTCCGAATCTTTTATGCCACTTTTCTAACATTTTAATTTCAATTAAGGCATTTAACTTTTCAACCGGTTTTCTAATTGTCATTTTAACAACAAATACACCACCGACTAACTTTGCTTTTAACATGCTTTCTCCTTCTTTTGTTTCCATTAATGCGTAATTTTCCGAAAATTTTATTGAATGACCGTATTCTATGGCTTTGCCAATTGAGAAAAAATTTGATTTTAGTTCTGGAACATACCACACATTATATAAAATTAAGTTCATAAATTCCGTTTTTAAGCTCACCGTACCTATACCTTCCGCATAAATTGTTTTTCCCGTTGCAAGCACTATTTCTTGCCTTCTGGGCTCAATTGAGTTGAAAAAACTTTGTTCCATACACATGTGCGAACTAGCACCACTGTCCAAAATCCACGTGTCACTATCATTTTTTCGCTCTTCAAACAAACAACATGCCTTTTCATTTCTTTTTTCTTTAGGCATTGACACTTTACACTGGGCACGTATATGTCCCTTTTTGCCACATTTAAAACACCATTTTAGTTAGTCTTTTAAAACCCTAATTTCTATATTTAATACTTACAAAATCTTTCAAATTTTCAACGCGGCAAAGTTCTTTAAATCCTTCTCTTGAACTTTAGTATAAACAGCGTATTAGGAGTTAATCCGAAAGACTACGAAATTGTTGAAACATCCGTGACGTCTAACTGGACGACGTTTGGTCACTTTCTGCGTTATTAGTCCTTCAATTTCATTTTAGTTAGTCTTTTAAACCCCTAATTTCTAAATTTATTACTTACAAAATCTTCAAATTTTTCAACGCGGCAAATTTCTTTAAATCCTTCTCTTGCACTTTAGTAAAATCAGCACATTAGGAGTTACTCCGAAATACTCCGAAATTATTGAAACCTCCGTGACGTCTAGCTGCGTAACGTTTGGTCACTTTCTGCTTTATTAGTCCTTAAATTTCCCTTTAGTTAACCGCCGTAGCCGAATGGGTTGGTGCGTGATTACCATTCGGAATTCACAGAGAGAACGTAGGTTCGAATCTCGGTGAAAGCAAAATTAAGAAAAACATTTTTCTAATAGCGGTCGCCCCTCGGCAGGCAATGGTAAACCTCCGAGTGTATTTCTGCCAAAAAGCTCCTCATGAATATATCTGCCGTTCTGAGTCGGCTCGAAACTGTAGGTCCCTCCATTTGTGGAATAACATCAAGACGCACACCACACATAGGAGGAGGAGCTCGGCCAAACACCCAAAAAGGGTGTACGCGCCAATTATATAAATATATAATCTTGGAATATGTAATTCCTAAATTTATTATTCACAAAATCTTTCAAATCCTTCACGTAGCAAAGTCCTTTAATTTTTTATTTTCAACTTTAATAAATTTAAATATTTAAATGAGAAATGCAAAATATTTACTTAATCTCCATTGAAAAATAGAAGATAAAAAGAGTTAGGAAACAAGTTGACAGCAAAAACTATGCCATTAACCTTACCCGCTGTGTTGTTTGGGGAGCAAGGGACATCGCGTGTATTCATTAATTCGGAAAACGAGAGAAATTGAAAGTGTAAAAAAATGCGCGCAAAAAATAGGAACATTTTCAATGAATGAGCGAAAACGTAAATGTGCATAAAAATCAAAATGTATGCCTATTTTTCCCAAAGGTCATATTTTTGCGGTTCAACTTTATGCTGTTTATCCCCTCATCTCATGTTTTGTGCTTTGCTAGTTTTGCCCAAGAGCTTTGAAAAGATTGTGGAATGCAGCAATATTAAGGCAAATTAAGGGCGAAAGGGACGAAGAGGGAGATGCTTTTTATTGTGATCATTTTTTTTTCTTTTCTCGCCTAAAATATTTTATGTCATTGCTGCCTGTTAAAGTGCTTTATTGTGTAATAATTTTAATATATTTCAAATAATTTCTGTTTGACACTTTTTTGTCTCCTCAGCGGGGATACATTTTTTGGTAAATGCTTCTTGTGGCTAATATGTTTGAGTAGTTAAGTATGTTTGTTAGAAAAAATTAAATTTAAAAAAATTAATGAACTTGAATGTGAAACAGTTTTTGCATGAATATTTTCTATAAAAATTATATGAAAAGCTCTTAAAACAAACTATGTTCTTTTGTTTGTCAAAATTTCATAGCGTCTGCAGGTACCATGAATTTAAAGCGAATGTGAGTACACCAAAAATGTAAATAATTTTACTATAAAAAATGACCAAATTCGGTTCATATTTAACAACTTTAAAAAGGAGTTTTTTCAAAAAAACCTCTTTATTGGGTGTTTGGCCGAGCTTCTTCTCCTGACTGGGGTGTGAGTCTTAATTTTTCACAAATGGAGCAACCTACAATTTAAAGCCGGTTCCGGACCGAGAAATGGTTTTTTGTGAGGAGGTTTTTCATTGCAAAAATACACTCGAAGGTTTGCCATTGCTAGCCGAGGGGCGACCGCTTTGAGAAAAAAGCGTTTTTATCATTTGTTGTTTTATTACGGAGATTCGAGTCGGTGCACTTCCGTATGGTAGTCACGCAGCAATCCATTCGGCTACAACGGCCGAATACTTGATATCTGATAATTAAAGCTATAAGCTATAGTTCAAGTTCTGGGCGCATCTGTTTGTAGTTATAACACTACCTATATGGTGAAAGTTTTTTTTATGCTCTAGTTTGCAATTTTCAGAAATTTTATTTACTCCGAAAATTCAGAATTAATCCGAAAAAATTAAGAACGTAAATACAACTTTTTTATAAGCATTTTAACATTTTAGCTTCCAAATATTACTCTATGTACTTACTCCGAAAATTCCGGAATATTCCGAAAAAATTAAAAATCTAATTACATCTTTTCCATAAGTATTTTAACGCTTTAGCTGCCAATTTTTAGTTTATTTATTTACTCCGAAAAGTACGAGCTAATAAAAAATCATTGAAAAGCTAACCACTATATTATAAGAAATTTGTTCCTGCTCTTTTTGAATACTCCGAAAATATTAAAAAACCATAAAAGGTACTTTCATAGCGAAAGCTTTCATCCTATAACACCAAAAGCTTTGGTCTAGTACCAATTCATTTTATTGTTCAATTTTTAGCATACTCCTTCAGTATAATATTAAAAGCGTTTACAAATGCCTTATTATTCACTCTAAAAATATTTAGCTCAATGTTTATTATACAAAGTTTTTTTAAAACTTCTTAGATGTCCAATTTCATAATTTTTATTCTCCAAAAATCCGTGATTACTCCGAAAAATTGAAAAAGCAACAACAATTTTTTTACAAAGCTTTTAGTGTTTAATTTACTATGAACGAAGCTCTAAACAATATAATGAGGCACAGCTTGAACATAATACTTGTTATTTTTCTACCAGAAAGCCTGCGAATTAGTTCAATTTAGTTTTAACAGTTTAATAAACGAAAAGCTACATAGATTTTAAGAAAAATTTGGAGTCTCATTTTAAGTATATTATTATGGGTATTATTTCAAAAAGTGAGCGATGCTCATTTTTATGACAATCCAGCGACTATTTTTGTTTATAAAATTTAAATTTCAACATATATTATTCATCTACCAATATTTTGAAAACTATTTAATGGTCCAAAAACTTTTTTTCATAAACTCCGAATTACTCCGAAAAAATTAAAGGGCTCTTAAACTATTCCAAATAACCTTTACACCCTAATATATGACAAGAGAAACTCCATTACATGTCAGTTTAGCGTTGACAGCATACAAGAATCCAAAAACAACAAAGCCTAAATAATTTTTAGTGCAATAAAAATAACCGTCCATAAAAACAGTGCTTTATTTTACACATTTTCATAAATTCATTGCTTCTGTATTTGTTTTGCCCTATTTACTTTACGTTTTTTAGATATTTACACTCTTTGCTTCGTTCTCACAACTTTTTTTTTTGGAAATATATTTTATGCTTTCAAATGCTTTTTCGTAAGCGCTTGACGTGTTTGACTGCAATACGACAACTCAATAACGAATTTATTTGCAGCACATTTGCCAAGTTGCTCCTTCCGTTTTTTCATTGTCTTGTGAAGCAAGAAGGCAGCCACTGGGATGAACACAAAAACGGCGGGACGAAAGAGTTACGGTAGATGCCACAAAAAATGGGTTTACATATAATAAATCCCAATTTAAGTGCATCTAGCTTATAGTTAGTGTTACAATGTTGCATTGCAGCAACAATAAAAGTGTCGATTGTTTTCGTAAGATTTCTTGACTCCACTGGGCATGAATGAATTGTGAACAAAGGAAAATGTTCGTAAATAATTATTCAGAAGTTGGCTTAGAAATAATATTCGTTGCTCTTTTTTAATGTAGAGTTTTTTATTAGTGAACTTTACCTTGTTTTGCTTATATTGGTAGTTAGTTAGTACTTCTATAAAAATTTTAACAACAAAAGTTTTTAGGAGGAGTCTGTCTGAGTCATAGAATTTTCAAATATAATTGAGTCACTGAAAGGAGTCATCAAGAAGGACTTGCAATATGCTATGAAAAAAATTGTTGAACACATTTTACAAGGATTTGAACTGATTGTGCAAATATGAGACTTTCAGCGGAGCCAATATCGAAATTTGGAGCTAATCTGATAAAACGGGGCACATCATTGAATTTAGGAGGCCCCTATTAAGTACGTTCAATCAACTGAAACCTTCGCCCGAACTTCGAACTTTCAAAGTGTGATTGAATACGAGGGCTGGCTTTTAACAGGGTCGCCTGCAACCCTACGTATGGAGAGCTGTTTTCATTGACTCCGGTTCAATTGACTATTGCAGGAGCTGCAAGAATGAGGAGAAGGAGGAGTCAGTCACACAACTTCTCTGTTACTCTCCTGCGGGGCATGCCATTAGCTTATCAAACTTTGGCTCATCGTTTTTGAATGATGCTGTTAACCTTAGAGATGTAAGGCCAACCAGATCAATGGGTTTTGACTTAAGCCAAAATGATGTAAGGAGGAGTAGCATGCAAATTGCTCCATTGTGATAGGATCACCGAGGGTCTAAGTGAGTTGGATTAAAGACCGATTGTCACTTCTACCGAGCCACCTATCTAATCCTTCTTAGCCGTGCTTGAGTAAGCAACTTAATAAAAGCCAAATAAATTAAAAAATGTGTCTATAGACCTTAGAGCAGTCACATAAGCTGCTTTGACTAAAGCACTGCCCCAGGCTGTCGAAGAAAGGAGCGCCCAATACGTCTAGCTGCCAAACCCGGACATTTACAGAGAAAGTGCTCAACATTCTCTTTCTTTGACAGGTCCCCACAGCTTCTGCAAAGGGGATAATATGATCACTCTAGTTTTTCCGCGTGTGTGCCGATCGTCCAGTGACCGGTAAACACAGCTGCGAGTTTGGAAATTAAATGGCGAGGAGTCCAAAGAACTTTCTGAGTCCTTCGTATATTGTACTGGGGCCAAAGGATTTTCGAAATAGCACATGAAGAAATGGAGATCCATCTTTTCGGCGCTTTCCTGAGAAATAGATTGTGCAGTTCCCCTTCAACAACTGTCAGGGGGTTGCCGATGACCGGGTAGGAGGTTTCTGCTACAATAAATTAAACACAACATTTACATTAAAGGATCAAGTAAAATTTGCCCCTGATTTTGGTCAACTTTTTCACTTGAGTCTATGAACGTCAATTGCAGATCCTTCCGCAGCGTACCACTATGTAAAGCCAAATATTGCTGCAAATGCTTACACACCTCTATATACGCGTGTGTGTAGGTATTCGCTTATATCTGTGCGCTTTTAACGCCACTCAGAAGTGCACAACAACGCAAAGGAATCAATCACCTGGAAAAATTCTTTGCATGCCTTGCCGTAAAACTTTTCACCGTCACTACATTACACACAACCCTTTTGCAGTAAAAAGTAAAATTCGAAATTCGTTGTTTTTGGCAAATTGTTGAGTGCAGTTTTGTTTTTGCTGCTTTATAGCACATTTGTTTGCCGGGCGATTTAGTGCATACGCCAATTATATCCATTCGAGTGTTAGACTCTTTCCCCGCCTGAGTGTCTGCTGCACGTTTTCCACATCTACATACAATACATGCAAATACTTTCGTGCTCCTTTTGGCGCCGAATGCAGTGCAATGCTCATAACATACACACTTGCTCAGCTAATACAGCCAGCATGTCCATGTATGCATGTGTGTGTGTGTGTGCATCTGACTGTATCAGTTCATTTCGTATTAACGGCTGTTTGTTACTTTGACGGTGCGCGTGTGTGCGAATGTGTACATTGTATTTGATGTTGTTTTTGTGTGTGTGCAAGTATGCGTGATTTGCACTCAATTGCACATTTCTTGCTTTTATGTGCGAAAATTTTATTTTGAGTGTTTTAACATTTTCACTTCCAATGAGGGTAGTTAATATATATAAGTAAACATGCATTTTCATTTATTGTGGCACACAACATTTCTGTATTGAGTAATGATGCTTTTGGAAAATGCAGTTTACGTATTTTTATGGCGATTATAGATTTATTGAAAGCAGCATATTTTTAAAGCTTTTTCAGTTCAAATCGTGTGGGAAATTGAGAATTTGCTGATAACTTCACAAAATCATTATGTCCTTGACCTAATTATGGATTCTCAATATGTTTAGGAGATATTTTCTTGTTAACATCTCTTAAAATACTTTGAAATACTGTTAGCGGTGCAGTTTTTGTAAGAAAATCGTCCGGTTATTAAGCAATCGATGACATTAGAAATGGACATGTCTATAATCCATATCGGCAATTTTACTAATTTGAAAGGAGTTCAGAATCGACAGTTGAAGCTCGCAGTGCCTATTCACTTTTTAAAAATAAGCAATTGAAGGCCAATGAAAAATACATATTAAGTGCTAGAGAGTTTTGGTGGTTAGGCAGGTTGAAATGGTTGAAGTACCAGACTGGCACTCCCCAAGTAGCTCTAAAGCGCATTTTAATACCATTATGAGACCTCCAACGGACACACACCTTCAGCCAACCATAGCTGTTGATGCACGGAGAATGACGGGACTTATGTTGGAGCCCTGCCCCAGGCTGTCGAAGAAAGGCGCACCCAGTTACCTTAATAATCTGGCTGTCAAACCCGGACATTTACAGAGGGTAATCCTGAATAGTCTGCTTATCTGCAAGGTCCCACAGCTTCTGCAGTGGGGATTAAATATGTAGTATACTCATGTATTTCGAATTTTTTTTTCGGAGCAATTTATAGGCGCATGCATATTATACATAAAATTATAAATGGTAGCCCGATTTTATTGCGATTTGATCCGAAGAATAATTTATAAGTTCATGAAATTTCAAAAAAGCTTTAGGTGAGAATGTCATTCTAAAAATTCGGAATCAACTCCGAAAGTTTTTCCGCGCAATATACATGTAAAACATGCATATTATATACATTTTTGTGGTTAATTTTCAAAACTAGAACTTCATATAAAAATTCGGAAACAACTCCGAAAATACGGTAAGTCGATTTTTCTCCGAAGTACTACAAACGTTCGTAAGAGTAATTTATTCATAAGACGTATAAATTTTTATAATGAGCTTCCAACACGAAAGTTTCATATAAAAGGTTCGGAATCAACTCCGAAAACGCATTAAGCCGATTTTATTGAACGGCAAGTTTTTTCAAATAATTTATTTGTAAGTTGTATAAATCTGTATGTTTAGTTTGCAAAATAAAAGCTTCATATTAGAAATTCGGAGTCAACTCCGAACACGCATTAAGACTATTTTATTGAGCGGCAAGTTTTTACAAATAAGTTATTCGTAAGTTGTACAAATCTGTATGTTTAGTTTGCAAAATGAAAGCTTCATATAAGAAATTCGGAGTCAATTCCGAACACGCGTTAAGCCGATTTTATTGAACGGCAAGTCTTTACAAATATCTTATTCGTAAGTTGTATAAATTTGTATGTTTCGTTTGCAAAATGAAAGCTTCATATAAAATATTCGGAGTCAACTCCGAACACGCGTTAAGCCGATTTTATTGAACGCAAAGTTTTTAAAAATAATTTATTCGTAAGCTGTATAAATCTGTATGTTTAGTTTGCAAAATGAAAGCTTCATATAAGAAACTCGGAGTCAATTCCGAACACGCGTTAAGCCGATGTAATTGAACGTCAATAATTGATTGAAGCGAAAACATCGGAATTTGCTACATACTAAGACAATATCAGGCTTACTATTTATACTTTAGAGTAAAAACTTCAAGTCATTCAATGCAAATTTTCGAAATATGAGACACGCTCAACAAAAAAAAAGGTATAACCAAAAGAAATACATATATCTAATATATATATAATTACGAGTATTTATATCAATCCCTAGAAGCTTACCGCCTTCACAACATTCGAAAAGGAAAATCAAAAATTAAAATCATCTGCAAATCAACAAAAAAATATCGAAAAAAACTGCTGTATGAACATCGAAATGACTCAACCCAGGTACGTAGAGCTGCCAAGCGCAAAGTGGCAAGCGGAAATACAAACTTGCATTTTGTTAAAATTTCTATTTTGTATATTATATTTTTTGCGAATTATTTTTCATTGAAATTTTTTCACTTGTTTGCAAAAGTCACACTACACGACGTCATCGGTGAATATGGCTGAAAAATATTTGCGACGCGCCAAATCAATTCACGAGAACGCAATTTTTAACAAATTAAAAATGCGCTAAAATATCGTATTATAGAAATACCAGTGAAATTTCGCTTGGCTAGATTTTTCAAATTTGCATTTTATTGCGATCAGAAAATATTCGAAAATTCATGAAGAGCATTAATTTTTGAATTTTTCTCATGCCACGTTAGAGAATTTAGCAAATTTTATTAACAGGAAAATTATTCAAATAACCGTTTGGTTTGAAACATCTGCTGCAAAGGCCAGGGCGATTATTGTTTGTTGGCTTGGCATAGAAAATACAAAACAAAATATAAAAAGTAACAGACCAATTAAAATCCAAAATATTTTATTTGAAACGTATTAAAATAACATCTGTACATACACATAAATATGCTGAATAATATGTTAGCTTAGCGAATTTGCCAAGTATGCGCAATTTTGTTAGTGAATGATGCAATATACAATTCGTACATATGTGACGTTTTAAATTTCGTATTTCCGAGGCTCAAAATATTTGTTATTTAAATAGAAGAGAAAAACAATTCAATTTTTCGCTACCTCTTGGTGGGTTGAAAGTAGCGAAAAATTTCAACAAGATTTGTGGGTATGAGAGATTACAATTGTTTTTCGACATTTTTCGGAGCGCTGATACAGTTAGTATGCTTGTTACTATATATTTTTATTATCATATTTCTTTAAAGATAATTCTTACTAATTGAAAACACTTACAGTGTGTTTATATATGGTTTAAATTTTTTTCCTATATATACTTTTCGGAGTACTTCGGAGTCATAATAGTGGAAAGAAAAAATATTGGTTTACTGTAAAATAATTTAGGTGTAGTTGTAATAAATGGAAATCAGATTTGGTTGAGGTAGTGAGTACTTAGAGTTTTTCGGAGTTAAAAAATCAGCCAGGAATATTTGGTTTTTAACACATAATGAATATAAATCTCATATTATGTATAAAAATTTTTTCCGTGGTTCCTAGGAGGAATAAATGGCCTCATTTAGTTGACCTAATAAATATTCGCAGTATTTCGGAGTTCATGAAAATGGACTTCTAAATCTTGATAATTCGAAGTAAAATCAAGGAAAATAAAAAAAATACATTTCGGAGTTAGAAAATTAAACAAAAAGTACTATGTTCTTATACCAGAACTTTTAGTAGGATGGTGGAGTATAGAAATTTAATTTTTTGGCCTAGTATATTTTCGTAGTTACTAAAATTGTTTGTTTTATTATGTTCGTTTTTATTCGTAATAATGAAACATGTTTTTATAAATACATTTTAAAATTTGAAACAAATATTGGTTCTTTTCGCAGCCGGGTCAGTGTGATTAAATATTGGAAGTATTCCAGGGATCATAAAACTGTAATTATTTATTTTGTCTGCTTTTTTTTAAATCCAATCATTGTCGGAGTATTTCGGATCTCATAAATGTGAAGGCAAATAATTTGTATTTATTCTGCTGAAAATTATGTAAAATCATAAAAGCTTCTAACAATATACATATAAATATTTATCGGAGTAATTTGGAGCTTTGTTTTTCTTGCATTACACAAGTAATTTTTGGTTCAGTATTCTAACTAACAACCTAAATAATGAGCATCAAAAGTTTTAAAGTGCTGCCATAATTCAGCATGGGCTAGATTTTTTCGAAGTGTTTAAACAGTTCTTTATTTAAGAAAAATTAAATAGACTTCCTTTACTCATTTGCTAAATCTACCAATTTATTTGAACTAAGAATAAATAAACTAATGTATTACATTAAAAAGGCGGCCACCGTAGCCTAAGTGTTTTGTGTATGACTATCATTTGGTAGAGGTGATCGCAGCTGAAATAATTTATTTCGAGAAACTCTGATTTTTCTAAATAATCATTGCTTGTTTTATTTTTATTAAAGGGCAATTAGAAGGAAATATTCGAATGAATTTTTAATATTTTTTTTACTTACAACTTTCATATTTAAATAGTTATTACGCTGATGTGAGGCTTCTTTGAATTTTTGACACCAAACTAAATTGGGGATTCTTTGATAAAACAGGCTTGAGTAAAATGAAGGAAAAGTAGATTTGGTATCTAGTGTTTTTTTAGACTTTGTGCAAAATTGATTCGTTATTTTCATAGAAACGAGAAGTCTCTATCGAACTAGGTGTGGTTGCGAGTTCACTAGATAAACAACAGTGTGGGAAGAGTGTTTTTTTCTACAAAGTTTGGTACATATTATTAACAAATTACATACTTATTAAGAAAAGAAACAGTTTTTCTTGCACCATAATATTTACAACGCTTCATGTAGTTTTCTAAAGAAAACAATTTTAATACATCATACTTTAGTCCGCAAACAGCGACGCCCACCAATCAACGTTTATTCAAAAACAAACAACAAATGAGCAAAATAATAATTTATTAATAAAACAGTACGAAAATTTTCCCATTGAGATTTTACGTACTTATATATAAATAATTGGCACATACATAACCACATCCTCTGGTAGGTGTTTGGTCGAGCTCCAATTTTTGGTTGATATTTTGATGTTATTTCCCATATGCGGGGACCTCTGTTTTATGCCACCACCGAACAGCTGATAGTTTTGTTTTTAATAAAAGCCTTTTCATGCCAGAAAGTTGTATATTCCGAGACATAACAGATATAAGAAATAAAGGGTGGTTCAGTTTTAAGGGCCGGTATTGATTTTGAATAAAATACAATTTTTTTAAGAAATTATTGTCATTTCTCTTTGTTATGATAATACTGGTAGGGCTCAATTACGTACTAAACAAACTATTGGCCATATAGCTTCCGGGGCCTCGGTGGGACACCTCCATCCGATGATCCAAATTTTCGATGACGCTGAGGCATAATTGAGGTTCTATGCCGTTAATATGCCGAATTATCTCATCCTTTAGCTCTTGAATTATTGCTGGCTTATCGATGTACACCTTTTCTTTCAAATAACCCCAAAGAAAGAAGTCCAACGGTATCAAATCACATGAACTTGGCGGCCAATTGACATCGCCGCGACGTGAGATTATTCGGCCATCAAATTTTTCGCGCAAAAGAGCCATTCTTTCGTTAGCTGTGTGACAAGTGGCACCGTCCTGTTGAAACCACATATCGTCCACATTCATATATTTCAATTCGGGCCATAAAAAGTTCGTTATTATCTCACGATAGCGAACACTATTCACAGTAACTGCCTGACCGGCCTCATTTTGGAAAAAATACGGCCCAATGATGCCGCCGGCCCATAAACCGCACCAAACAGTCACTCTTTGTGGGTGCATTGGTTTTTCGGCAATCACTCTTAGGTTATCATTCTCCCAAATGCGGCAGTTCTGCTTATTGACGAATCCACTGAGTTCAAAATGTGCCTCATCACTGAAGATGATTTTCTTCGAAAGCCCGTTTTGATTTGAACGCCCGTCTTCATAATAAGCCTGAATAACTTTAACGCATCGCTCGATTGTGTATCTTTCACGGTTCAAATTTAATTAGTCTGAAATTGAAAAATGTCAAACGAAATGCAGAAAGAACTTGAAGTTTAGGTGTGGTTTTCATTCAACATCGTCCTTGAAATTTAACCACCCTTTATAAGAAATATTTAAGAAAATTTTGCCTTTATTGCTGAATTGTATGTACGTTAGATGGCAAGAGTACCTCAGGTACACTACAAGTAGCACTTAGGTCCCGTTTTGATACCCTATGTGGACCACCACTACCTGCGAAAAATTTAGGAAAGAGAAACCATCTATAGCCATTCAGTACTGTGGATATAGTGGAGGAGAGAAATGGGATCTAGGCTGGAGAATTTCCTCAAGTCTGTAGTTTTCCTTTAACAACGATCAAGGGGACACCGATGCCTGAGAAGCGGACAACTGAAACCGCTTCTGTCGACCCTTTCCTGGGCAGCTCGTCAGCAATTTCATTTCCCTCTATATTCCTGTGCCCTGGAACCCAGATAAGGGAAATGTTTCCTGCACGTTTGAGACGTTTAAGTGTGTTGCACGACAGTGCCGTGATTGCAGCTTGACTATCGGAAAAAATATTAATGTCGCCCTCCCAACAGCGATCCCGAAGCATTTTGTATGCTTGCAAGATCGCGAAGACCTCCGCTTGAAAAACGCTGCTCGTTTCCGGCAGTTTAAAGGAGACCGAAATGCTGGCGGTCCCACTCCAGATTCCATTTTGGATCCGGCAGTGAAAACAGAGGTACCTATGTCCGTGTAAAAGTTTATTTCTTGAACTTATAGTTATTTTCGATGAAAGATACATTTTGGTGCCCTCTAAATGTTATTCAGAATATTTTTTTTTTCTTTTCTCAAAACTTTTATTTTCAATATTTTTTTCATGTGGCCAGGATCTTAAACAAATTTTGTTGCAATTTAAACATAAGTTTCAAAGCACACCTATCAACGAAAGACCCACGCTCTTCTTGTGATTCCTTAGTTTTTGTTTTTTTCCGACTCAGTTTGTTTTATTTATTTTTAACTAATTTTCTATCAAAACATAGTTCATTCTTAAAAAATGCCATATGAATCCGAGTCCAAAGTCGTTAAAATTTCCAACTTTTTAATAAAAATTTTTAGAGAACCTTGAGTATGTCTATAGCCCATTGAAATTTAGCACAAAAACGTGAAAGTTTGAAAGGCCTCGAAAAACGCGCTGACTTTTAAAGAAAATTTTTTGACGGTATTGTGAATTTTCTTCCATATACAACACAATTTTATATGGAAAGTTAAACAGCCGAAGTAAAAAGAAATATTCCAAAATCAACGCGATTTTGGAGCCACATCGAATCTTCACTTCAGTGAAGAAGAAGGCCTTTCAAATCTTCCTAAAATTCAATAGGCTATAAAAGTGTGTACCCAAAATTGTCTACAAATTCTGACTAAAAGTAGAAAATTTTCATGATAATTTTTTTTTTAATTTTCCTGAATTGTGTACTGGTTTGAAATTTGATTGATTATGAGTTTTCTTAAAAAAAAATGAGTTATGGCGTCGCTGCTGATACTATTTTTGTGCTCGCCCTAGTGATGTACTGGTGATAGGCATATACATATGTGAGGGCTCGAGCGCAGTGGTTGACATTCGTTTGAAGCGTAAAGATTCTTTTTTATCTGACGTCAAAAATGTTGATGCTCATCCCGAAAAAACAGCATTTGCGACAAGTCATGCTTCATTATTACCTTTTAAAAAAAAGTGCAGCTGAAACATGTCGTGTAATGATCAATATTTGCGGTAATCACGCTTCATAAAATACAACTTGTAAAGAGTGGTATTGACACTTCCAAAGTGGCCATTTCGACGAGAGTGATAAAGATATTGGATATTGACAGATCTATTGTCGGTAAACGATTGCATTCGATGGGATATCGAAGTAGAGGGATATCGAGAGACGTTTGGTGACGCGTGAGATGCTTCTTGCACTGCAGAAAAGAAAAGGTTTTCTGCATCGCATCGTCACTGGTGATGAAAAATGGATCTATTATAACCCTAAGCGTCGGCAATGGCAAATCTCCGAGTGTATTTCAGCCATGAAAAAGCTCCTCATAAAAATATCTGCCGTTCGGGGACGCACACCATAAATAGGAGGAGGAAGCTCGGCCAAACACCCAAAAAGGGTGTACGGGTCAATTATATATATATATATAAGCGTCGAAACTGTTGAAGCCTGCCAGGTGAACCAGGTCCATCGCCTGCGAAAAAAAATATTCATGCTTCAAAGGTTATGTTGTGCATCTGGTGGGATCAGAAGGGTGTCATCTATTATGAGCTATTTAAACGATCTGAAACCATCACTGGCGATCGTTACAGACTGCAGTTTGAATCGAGTTCTCAAAGAAATGCGGCCGGGATGGGACGGTAGACCAACTGATTTTGCTGTGTGACACGTTGTTAAATCGGTCCAGAAATATTTAGAGAGACTGAATTGGGAAATCTTGACCCATTCGCCGTATTCTCCAGACATTGCACCTTTGGATTACCATCTGTTTAGTCATCCCTTATTGGAGAGCGGTTCACTACTTACGAGAGCATCGCAAACTGGCTCAATGAATGGATCAAGTCAAACGAAGTCGAATTTTTCCTCAGAGAAATCCGTCTCCTCCCTGAAAGATGGAGTAAAATTGTAGATTCCAATAGCACATACTTCACGTGTATTATTTAATTGTTTAAATGATTCGTAACTTTGGCTAAGAAATGACGAGAACTTTTTTTTTGTTTTTGCCGAGTAGTGCGTACATTTAATATTTATAATATAAAATGCTGGTAAGGAAAGAAGGAATTTTTGTTTTAAATATTTCGCAAACTAAGGATACTTTTTGACGTGATAACGTCTTATAATTCGATTTACCCGGCTGCACGCATTTGTCGTTACCTTGCTCATTGCCGTTACCTTGAATGAACTGCAAGCGAAAGCGCGGAACGAACAAAGCAAACGAACGGCAACGTTCGACATCTTGCTCTCTCCTACTTAAGTGAGCGTATATATGTTTGTATATGCGCATATGCACATATATAAATTCACGTACTTGTATTTGCATATGTCTTCTTATTGATTAATATTAATTTGATTTACTTGAAGAATTTAAAATAAAACCAAGTTTGTTAATAATACCTGTTGTTTTAATGTTATTATTATTAATTTTTTTATTATATATGAAGGAAAAAATGTATGGTATAATAATATTTACCATATACCTTATAAGATATGTTGTATACTAATATATGTATATAAACATGCATATACATATACAATTTCGCGCAATTTTCAAAAAGAACAAATCTATATGTAAAGATGCATACAAGTCATATGGACATATCAAATATACGAATCTATTCGAATCTATACGCAAGCAAATGTAAGCTAATGTGCTTGAACTGCAAGCGAGAGCGCGGAACGAACGACAAAGAGCACAATCGGCCCCCGCGTTCGGCGACGTTCGACATCTGGCTCTGTCCTACTTGAGTGAGCATATATATGTATGTATATGCGCATATGTAGGTATATAAATTCACATACTTGTATTTGCATATGCCTTCTTCCTGTGTGCATGGTAATGAACCATTTCTCTGTTGAGAATAGGACGATGATAGAAAAAGTAGGAAATGAAAGGGAGTGTTTCGAGTGTAAAGTGTCTTGAAAAAGGCAAATCGATGATGGTGCCTCTTAGTGTTGTTGACTTATTAACTTTCGTCATTTTTTACATTTGTGTAAATGTAACTTGACCTATTCCATTGCAATTCCATTTACCTCCTCCTCTATATCCATACAAAATATCTATTAAACAAATAAAATTAAAATTTTGTTTTGAAAATTGCAACCATTCCATCAATATTTTCTTATGACGTTGTCTCGTTAAACTATCGTCAGTAAACCGACTTTACAGACAACCTCTTTTTTTAATTAATGTTATGAGAAACTAAGAAAATATATTATTGAGAATAATTCTTATTTAAAAATTTAAAATGAGGTTTTGATCTGTGATAAATTTCCTCAGTATTCTGACAGTTTTGACTATTTTACTTCTTCTTTTCTGAATATTCATTTTTTTTTTTTATAAAAGCAAAGGTTATTGTTAAAAAAACTATATAAATGCAAGTTTAAAACTTTATATAAAAAATAGAAAAATTCCACAAATATTTCATCGCAATTACGCGATTTTCTTAGAATTATATATATAAAAGAAAGTCATGTTAGTTACACTATTTATAACTCCAGAACGGCTGAACCGATTTGGCTCAAAATTGGTGGAGAGGTAGCTTAGAACCAGGTGATGGACATAGAATACTTTTTATCCCATTCGAATGCGTTTCCGTGAAGTCACTATAAAATGTGGTATAACAAAAACACTTCTGATATGGAATAACAAAACGCAAATGACAGCTAAACGTCTATGGTTAAGTAGAAAATTTGATAATATAAATTTTGTCAGAAATATATAATCACAGTAATTTGTATTCCCTTTGAATCATCCTTATAAATGCCGCGGCCAAGACGATCGAATCTTTCCCGACAAAGCCGTAATGCAAGAAGGATACGAAACATTGCGGATGTGCGTTCTACTGATGCTCTTGATCGTATGTATACAGTTCATCCAAAAAATGATGAATGCTTCTATTTGCGGTTGCAGCTGGTAAATGTGCGTGAGCCAACGTCACTTGAGTCACTACGGACTGTTAATGGTAGAATATTCCCAACATATCGTGCTGCATGTGAAGAACTCAATTTACTAGAAGACGATACCCATTGGGATACGACAATCGTTGAAGCCATTATCTCTGCATCTCCAAGTCAGATACGCACATTATTTGCTATCATCATTTCGACATGCTTTCTATCGAACCCATCTAACCTATAGCATAAATACAAGGATAATATGTCAGAAGATATTTCACATCAAATTCGGGTCAGTTCCAGAAAGTGGGATCTTGAGATGAATGAGGAGACACATAATCGGACTTTACTCTTGAAGACATGTGTTACCTTATGTGCAGTAGTAGTTTATTAGTCAGGTTAGGAATGCCAGCGCCAAATCGTGAAATTAATGACGCATTTAATCCAGACTTGGAACGGGAACGTGAATATGATCACCAGGAATTAGATTTAGTAGTTCAAACGAATGTACCACTGTTGAATTGCGAACAAAATTAAGCTTATGATACATTAATAAAGGCAATTGATGATGGAAATGGTGGTTTATATTTCCTTGATGCCCCTGATGGAACTGGTAAGACATTCCTCATGTCAGTAATTTTAGGCACTGTTCGTGCGAGATCCAACATTGCGCTTGCAGTTCCTTCTTCTGGAATAGCAGCCACATTATTAGAAGGTTGCCGTACGGCCTATTCAGCATTAAAATTGCCGTTAAATCTTCAAAAAATTGAAGAACCAACATGTAATATTTCAAAAAACTCAGCATTGGCCAAAGTTTTATCAGCATCGAAAATCATCATCTGGGACGAATGCACAATGGCGCATAAACGTGCATTAGAAGCACTTAACCGAACATTGAAAGATATACGCAATTAATCGAGATGTTTTGGAGGCGCAATGATTTTACTGTCTGGCGACTTCCGCCAAACACTGCCAGTAATTCAAATCATCGAATCTATGGCGCTATGTGAAGAAACTTCAGCTGACAACAAACATGAGAGTTACATTACTTAATGATACATTTACTGAAGATTTCCCATGACCATTAACAAATCACAAGGCCAATCCTTGAAAGTTTGTGGTCTGAATCTAGAAAATCAATGTTTCTCACATGGTAAATTATATGTGGCATATTCATGGGTCGGAAAACCATCTGCGTTGTTTGCTCTTGCACCTGATAATAAAACAAAAAATGTCGTCTTTCACAAGGTGCTTAACTGAAGAGTGCAATCTAGCTTTAATAGATCAAATAATCATTGAAATACTTGATTAATAAAAAAATTTGCTAATAAAATCAAAAATCTCCTTTTTTATTGCCTCTATAAGAGCTCTTAAACAAACTTCTGGTACACCATTTTATAGCTTATTAAATTGTAGTATAACAAAATGCTCGTTGGTAGTTACTAAAAAATCTCGTTGATTTTTTATGATTTCTTTCTCTGAAGGTGTGGCGCATTTTCTTCAAAGAATAAATAAATTGTACGCACATCCTATTCATGTGCATTTTTGTTGAATTTTCGTTTGTATATTTTTTGGTAGACATTTTTTCTCTTACATTTCATTTATCTGCCAAAATTTCGTTGCCGTTCAACCCAACTTATCCTTTTTGATTTATTAGCACGCAATCACATTTAAACTCAAATTTTTCTTAATTGTTTGCTTTTGTATTTTTATGCAGAGCTGAATAAAAGCTTTGAAATACTTCGCTTGCAAAAGCAAAAGGAAAAAAATAACAGTTTATCTGGTTAAATCCTAGTGGAGAATTATTACTTTTGGTCATTCCACCTCGTTCTTCCCTCTTCACGCTTCGCTCTTCCTTCTGTTTTTCGATTTTTTGTGACTCAAAAGGATTGCTAAGCTTCCGCATTGCGCGCAGCTGGCGTATAAATTATTATCTTTAAGCGCTGTTGAATTTATAGAATTTAAATTTCCATATTGCGCTACATTTAGTTACAAAAAAGGTGGAAATGTGACAAAGCCATTTTTTCGAAGAGTTTTAAAACACACTTTAATCTGCATAGGAGGGAAGTTGAAGGTTCGTTCGTGCTGTGGCTCATAATTTCATAGCATAAAATATTAAAAAAAAATTTTAAGTTTGTACTTTTTTGTATTTTTTTGATTGTTTTGTTAGTTTTTTGTTTCTGTGAATTTCATTATCCACATTAATGCTTTGCAAATCTGAGCTGATTGAGATTTGAAATTCATTTATGAGTGTTTCAGGTGGAACTCCGTCCATAAATAATGGTAGCTTATAAATATAATATAAATAAGTAAATAAAAATAGTGACATAAATTGTGACAGCGCTCCAAATTCTAAAAAAGATTTAAGAAAGTTTAGAATATTTGTGAAGTACTGCTGAATCTGCGATCACAGCTGAAAAATTCTAAATGGCGAATCCCATATAGTAATGATGAAAAGTCTCGAGTACTTTTGAGAATCGAATACTGCGATATCTATTTTTTTAAAAATTGAGTTTTCTTAAAATTTCGCAGTGAAGAGGTGATGGTTGAGTTAGATTTAGAGGCGTCTGAGGTGGGTAGGGGAAATGGTTGAAATGCCAGTCTGGCACTCCCCAAGTGACATTAAAGCGCCGTTTTGATACCATTGGGAGACCTCCCACAGGCATATATCTACAGAGAACTGTCGATGTAATGGAGAAGGTTGGTGGCATGTAAGTTGGCGCACTGCTCCAAGCTATCGAAGAATGGAGCAACCAATTCTTTTAAAAATTGATTTATTTGTAGGCTTGGGTATAAAAAAAGTGAACTCAAAAAATTTGAAAAGAAATTTTAAAGTTTTGAGATTTATTCAGCTGAAAATTTTGGTATCGAGTTCCTACCAATCTTATTTTTATTTAAGATTTGGTTTTTGGTGTGGAAAATAATATATATTGTAATTATATAAAAGAAAAATAGTGTTTTTTGGGGGAAATTGAATTTCTTTGTTTAAAAGTTTAGGAAAAAATCTCAACTTTTTCTTATTTCTTATTATTTTTTTCACAAAAAATAGAAAAAAATTTTGTAGCAGCGTGAAAAAACAATTCGCCAACAGTTTTGAAAACAAAAAACATGTTTTCGAGAAAAATATTACTTTTTTAAGTATAAAAAATTAAAATAAACTTGTGATGTGCTAAAAATATTCACCTTAAAAACTGTCTGCTAAAGTTAATATATAAAATTTTTCTCAAAATATTTTCGATTTACTTATTAATGAAACAAATTAATTGAGTTATTTATTTTTTCCAAAAGAAACAAAAAAAAAACAAAATTACTTTTTTCCAATTATTCTATCTCAAAAAAGTAAAAAAGAATAATATTTTCAGTTTACATATTAACTAATCTGAATTGAATTAAAAAAAAATCTAGTTTTCCAAAAAAAAAAAGTTATGTATTTTTTTTCAAAAAAATGATGTATTTTTGTCCAAAAAAAATTAATTTGTTTTTTTTAGCTTTGTTTTGTTTTGGAAAAAATTTAATATTATAATTTTTAAAATTTTGGTAAACAGTTTTTAAAAAGAAATGTCTTCGGCGCTTTTTAATATTTTTCAATTTTTTCCTAATATTGCGATAAAATATACTGAAATTGAAATTTGAAAAGGGCGAGCCAAGGAGCACTAGGAGATTTCGTGATTCCTAAAACACTCAGGCTAAAAGGCCCATTGTATTTAAAACTCAGGAAAGGGGGTGGTTGACTATCCAGGAGGGAAGGAGAAAAGTATCAGAGAAAGAGACAGGAAAGAATAGAGACAGAGATAGAGATAGTTAGTCCTGTGAGAATTTTCCAGATTCTTTGGCAATTCTGTAAATATCCTCCAGTTTTAGACTCATTACTATTACTCATTCTCACGACATCGGAACCCAAAACTCGTAGCCCTGCTCTAGCACAGGCAAGACACTCACAGAGAAAGTGCTCAGTGCTATGCGCCTCCTCCAAGCATGACAGGCACACTGGGTCCTCAATGATTCCAATGGTGGTCATATGCTGCCTGTAATGATTCCGACCATCAACCGAATGTCTTTCCTTCTAAGTTTTAGTAGAAAGTTTGACAGGTTTCTGTTCGGACTTGTAAAATATACTTAAAAAAACGTGTGTTTCAAAAAAAAAAAAAAAAATTATGTATTTCCTTTCCAAAAAACTAGTTTTCTTTTAAAGAATATTTTGTGGCAACATATTACGAAAAATTTGAAAAATATTAAAACGGGCTGAAGATATTTCAGTTTAAAAATTATACCAAAATTGTAGAAATGATACATTTTTTTCCAAAACAAAAAAAATTGCACAAAAAAAAAAAATTGTCTTCCAAAAAAAAATTTCTGTTATAGTATATTTGAAAAAAAAAAAAAATGTTTTGTCAAAAACAAAAAACAACAATAAATAAAGGTTTTACATAATAATCAAACTTAATTTCCTTTTTCCAAGAAAAAAAAAATTCCAAAAAAATTTAATTGTTTTCCAAAAAAATTTTTATTTTATAAGTATGTATATTTTACCCCAAAAAATTAGAGCAAATTTGAAAAATGCTAAAAAGAGCAGACGGTAATTCATTTTAAAAACTCTCTACAAATATTTTCAAAAATATTTAATTTTTTTTAAATTTTCAGTACGCTTATTAAGTTATCTTAGTTTAATTCTTCAAAACAAAAAAAAAAGATTGTATTTTTTCCAAAAAAAAAATAAAAAATTTGTTTTGCAAAAATTTGATAAGTATATTTTACCCCAAACAATTGGAACAAATTTGAAAAATGTTAAAAAGAGCCGAAGGTATTTGAAATTTTTTCAGAAGAAGTAAAGAGCGAAATTTTCAAAATGAAATCGAAAAAAACGCCAGGTTTCGACCTCATAGCTACAGAAATTCTTCAGAGATTGCTCAGTAATTGTGTTACTTGTCTGTCTCAATTGATTAATTTGTGTTTTTGGTTAAAATATGTTCCTATGTACTGGAAGACAGCAGAAGTAATTATGATTCTGAAAGCCGTATCATACCGACCTATTTCTCTGCTACCAATGCTGTGCAAACTTTTTGAACGACTGTTACTGACTCGAATGTTGCCGTTTATAGAAAACAAAAGAGTTATTCCAACGCACCAATTTGGCTTTCGAAAAAATCACTCCACAATCTACCAAGTTCACAGGGTTGTTAGAACCATAGAGTGGGCGATAGAGGAAAATAAAGTTTGCGCAGCGGTGTTCCTTGACGTCTCGCAGGCGTTTGACAAAGTTTGGCATACGGGCTTACTCCACTAACTAAAATTGATTTTGCCCAGGAATTATTGCGAAATCCTTTCTTCCTACCTTGATGGCAGATACTTTCATGTCAGACTTGACAACGCCTATTGTTTATTGCAAAAAGCACGTGCGGGGGTACCTCTCCTGTACCTCTTGTATACCTACGTATGACTTACCGGTTCACGAGCAACACGTTACCGCAACCTTTGCAGATGACACGGCTATCCTAGCAATTGGAGAAGTGATCGAGACTACGACGACGAAATTGCAATCAGCGGTGAGTTCTATTGCAACATGGGCAACAAAAAAGCGTGTCAAACTAAGTAATTCAAAATCTGAAAAAACAATTTACAAGCCAGTCTACATAAACAGCATAAATATACCGTACGTCAACGGGGCAAAATATCTTTGTATAACTCTTGATGCTAAACTGCGCTGGAAGGCACATGTCAAGAAAAAGTGTGAAGAGCTGGAATTAAAAACAAAAAAACTTCTCTATCTTATTGGTAGACACTATTCTGTCAACGAAGAACAAACTACTGCTATATAATCAAATTCTTAAACCGGTTTAGACGTATGGCATTCAGCTATGGGGATGCTCAAGCGAATCTTGCATGACTATTATCCAACGATTCCAAAATAAAGTGTTGCGCAACATCGTCAGTGCTCCATACTATGTGAGAAATCTAGACCTCCATCGTGATCTTGGTACGCTACTTGTCACTGACGTGGCGAAAAAGTATGCCATGTCTCACAGACAACGTTTAAGTACACATGTCAACGCTGAATCATTGGCTTTGCTTCAGCCAAATACTCATCGTCGGCGGCTCAAGCGTAAAACAGTTTTAGACAAGATGGGCACCCAGTAGCAGCTGTACCTTATATATTTGTACATTCATAATGAATTTATGAGTATTGAGGTATCTTAGGTTTTCCTTTTTTAATATATATATTCAATAAAAATTGCTCGTTAGTATTTTATTTAGTTGAACTAGTTGTAACTTCTAAACGTTATTCTGTTTATACAGGGTGGCGCACGAATCGTGCTACAAAAACAAAACGTAATAACTTTTTTTCTGTGTGAGTAATCGGCTTTTTTTTATTTTGCAGATTAGTATTTAGATTTACAAAAAATGGAGGCTTGGGATACCGAAAAGAGGATTTGGATAGTGCAGCGGTATCATGCTTTGCAGTCCATCATTTCCGTCCAAAGGGAATTTAGGCGGGAGTTTGGCGGCACTCCCCCGAGTAGATGGACCATTATGAGGCTGGTGAACATGTTTGCTGAATCTGGAAGCATCGCACGCAGACCGTACCATCGAGATCCCCATGTTCGGGTCGAAGCCACAATCGCGGCTGTAGCATCGTCAATTCAGGCAAATCCAAGAGTTTCGACTCGTATCTTGTCGGCGCAAATTGGAGTTAGCAGACGGTCATTGCAGCGGATAGTTCATGATGACTTAAACTTGTTTCCGTACAAAGTTCAAATCACAAGCAAATTAAACCCTCTGGATTTGCCTATTCGCCTGGAATTTTGCCAAAAAATTATTGGAATGGCCGAAGAAGACAACAACTTCATAAATTGCTTGTTTATGTCTGATGAGGCCCATTTTGATCTAACCGGCAATGTAAACAAGCAAAATTTCCGTATATGGAGTCAATCAAATCCGCAAATACTCCATGAGATGGAACTGCACCCAGAACGAGTCACAGTGTGGTGCGCAGTTTCATCAAGGTGCATTGTCGGGCCATACTTCTTCGAAGAAAACGGTGTAACAGCGACTGTAAATGGGGACCGTTATTTAAACATGTTGAAGGAGTTTTTTTATCCAGAACTGCGGCGAAGACGTATCCCTTTTAACAGCATTTGGTTCCAGCAAGATGGAGCAACTGCACATATAGCCAGACCGGTTATGGAGGAGCTTCAACGAAAATTTAGAAATAAATTCATATCCAGAAATTCCACTTTCCGCTGGCCCCCAAGGTCACCTGACCTCACTGCACCAGATTTTTTTTTATGGGGTTATCTCAAACAAGAGGTGTATAAAACAAAACCAAGTAATTTGACTGAATTGAAGCAGTCCATCACAACAATAATTGAGGCGATCCCGACTTCAACCCTTCAGTGCGCAATGAATAATTTTCTCATCAGGTGTCGCATATGCGTGAATGAGCATGGAGGTCATTTACGTTCTATTATTTTCAAAACTAATTAGTTACATAAAATAAAATTGAATTATCTATACAATAAAAAAACAAAAAGTTAAATACATTGATTAGAAAAAAAGTTATTACGTTTTGTTTTTGTAGCACGATTCGTGCGCCACCCTGTACTTTAAGATGCGTTAATAAAAAAAAAAAAATATATATTCTGTCAGTTAACTTGTTAATTAAACTTAATTTAATTTTCTAAAAGAAATTTCAGTTTTTCCAAAAAAAAATGCTTTTCAAAAATTTGTTTTTTTGATAAATAGGTTTTAATCCAAAAAATTACAAAAAAATTTAAAAATTGTTAAAAAGAGCAAAAGATGGTTGGTTGGTTGGTTAAAGTGGTGATTCTTCCAGAATCCAACTAGCGCTTCCGCGCCATTTTGTTGTCACATCCTCGTTACCAACTTGTTTAACGGTTATTTACAGCATAACTATATCCAGTATGTGCGGTTAAGGAACCTTATTAGGTTGTTAACGTCTAAGCCAGATAGTTGTTCGAGATTCTCGAACAGCGGTTGGCCCAGGGTTAACATTCTGTCCTTCCATAGGGCAGGGCATTCACAGAGGAAATGGAAGATTGTCTCCTTTTTCTCCGGTTGTTTGCAACTGTGACAGTATGTATTGTGAGGGATACCCATTTTGGCTGCTAGTTCTCCGATAGACCAAAAACTAGTTATGACTGCCGTCAGTCTCCAGGCGTCCCGTCGTTTCATTCTTATTAATGCCGACAATTGCTTGAGGTTGTAATATAGGTGGGCCATAACGTTCTGCTAATTTTGCATTTCGTCTGGATTTTCCACCTACAGTCCGCGATTCGAAGGTATTTTAGGGAAATTGCACTCTTGACTGCACCTAATGGTGTGAGTACCGATTCTGCAAAAGCGTTATTCATGGCATATCCCCCTCTTGCCAGTTCATCTGCTTTTTCGTTACCTTCAATGTTCCGATGTCCCGGGACCCAGATTAAGGTAACTTTATGGTTTTTACTCAAGATGGTGAGGCTATTCCTACTTTGTTCCACCACTTTGGAGGTTGTTGTGGCCAAACCCAGTGCCTGGATTGCTGCTTGGCTATCCGAGAGAATAGCGATATTACCCTTAAAAGAGAAATCTGCGATTAGTAGCCTACAGGCTTCCCCAATTGCCAGTACTTCCACCTGGAAGACACTGCTGGTATTAGGGAGACGCACAGATTTCTCAATTTTAAGTCTGTGAGAATATATACCAGCTCCAACACCGCAGCCCATTTTACTTCCATCCGTATAGTCGAAGTTGTTTAGAGAGAATCCCTTATTCCATTCTTCCTTAGTTGGAAAGAGAGTGGCAAAATTCCTATTGAAAGTTACCGTCGGGACGATGTAGTCAGTTCTCACCGAGATTAACTGAGTTTGTCGCAATAATAGACTAGCATGACCATACATTTTTTCTCTCCAGCGGACCGCTTTGTTTAACCTAAATACACTCATGGTTACGGTCTTCTTAATATGTAGGTCTATTGGAATAACGTGTGTCAGTGCATTGAGAGCCTCTCTAGGACATGATCTGATTGCACCGACCGTTATTGCACATGCTGATCTTTGTATTCTGCCGAGTAGTTTGGTATTGTACTCTCTCCCTAGAGCCTTCCACCAAACTACCGAACCATACGATAGAATAGGTCGTATAACTGTCTTATACAGCCATAATGAATGCTTAGCAGAAGATATTTCAGTTTAAAAATCTATATCTAAATTTTTAAAAGTATTAAATATTTTCGAAATATTTCCAGCTTACTTCTTGTTTTACTCAAGCTTACAAATAATCTAATTTTCAGAAAAATTTACGAAAAATGTTTGTCCAAAATGCATGAAACACTCGAATGCTTCTTTGGTTTTAATACTGCTGACACTTAACCTTGCTATGGCTTTATAAGCATTTAACTGATCTGACGACCTTCGCAAAAACGCCTATGATCGGCCATGAAGCGCAATGAATATTCCAGGTAATTTTTGACAAATACGCGAAACCTTCACAAGTTCAATTTAGTAAAATTTGGACCATTGTCGTGCTATCTAATTATGAGAATTTTTTAGTAATTGTATTTTTTTGGTATAATTATTAGAACAAATATTTTTCGCAATTTTTGAGTAGGTATCATAGTTGCCACGGAAATTGGCAATCAACGTATTCATTCATTCATTCATTGTTCACTGCTTAATATTAACAACAATGGAATCACCGACGATTTACGTAAGTAATTAATATTTATTTATAGCCAACGTAAACTAAACAATAGCGAAAATGCGAACTGAAAGAAAAAGTTGAAATGAAAGGTAAATAATAAAAAAATCAAATACCGAAAAAAAGCAAATATTATCTCCGTAAGACTTTGTGAATTAAATTTACGCATTACCTTTTTTCGCCATGAAGACAACAGCAACAATTTCGGCGCTCAAGTGCAGCCACAAATATCAGCAACAGCTACACACATATATATGTACATACTTGTATATCAGCGGTGCATGTGAGTGTATGTTTGTAGTTTACCAAGGAGGTGGTTGAGCGAAAACTTTTGGTACGTGAAACATCTTGTAAACACTTCAATCAGTGGAGGCGCGCAGAGCACGCGACGCGAGTGGAGCAGACAATAACAAATTGCCGCATACCAAAAAATAGACAATTTACAAGCAATAATGTGGAAAGTAGAAGAGAGAGAAAGCGAGAAAGCGGAAGAAATAAGGAAAACTGAAAAAGTGGAAAATTGGAGTGCACCAAATGAAAGTGTGCTTGCTTCTCGGTAGATGGGCAACCGGTAGCGACAGATAAAGATTGCAGAGATGGCAGCGCAGGCAGTGTACCGAGGCTGCCAACGCAGCGCTATAATAAATTTTGGGTTCCAGCGTTTTAAGAGCTAATTTATAGCTAACGTGCAGAGCAAACGACAGACAGAACGGGGTGAGCGCAGCAGCAGCGAACCGAAAAACAGTGATGAAATTGCAGTTAGAGCCGGAAGAAGCATTGCATTAGAAATTTGTGTGTAATTGCAATTACAATTAGGGCAAAACTGAACTTAACAAATACACACAAAAACACGCGCGCGCGTCCATGTATGCACTTAATCAGCGGACGACGGCGAAGGACGTTGGCGAAGGCAGCTGTTTCGGTAGCTGCGGCTTAGCCCCGGAGGCGGCGCGAGGAGCATAGACGACCGACCGTTCGTTCGTCCGTCCAACCAACTTAGTAACCGACCGATAAACAAACCGTTGAGGCAACGAAGTATTTGTATTTGCAGACGATGAGCGAAAAATGTCACAAAACTAGATACAGGCGACACTGAACTTTTCCGTGGTTACACTAACTAGGAAAACTGGCAAGTTGTAGAATTGTAGAAAATGCCACGCATAGCTATGCAATAGCAACAATAAAAATCAACAACTTGGCAGCACTATGCGCATGCACATGCCACACACAGGCAGTCAGTTGCAATTGTGGCAAAGCTGTGTGTGTGAATGTGTGGGTGCGTGCTGATGGCGCCACTAGTACCAGCAAATGGCCAGCAAACGTATGATGCGCTTTTGTAATTGTTGTTTTAGTTCTCTTTTTTTGGTTTTTTGTTTTGTTTTTTTGGTGCTTATACGCCCCGACGTCTGCTGGCCTGCGTGGGTAGTAATTCTTTGCCTTGTCGTTACTCTTGCCGACCACAAATGCTGTTTGTTACGGTTGTGCGTAGTTGATTTTGTGTTTTGAAAATTTGTTTTAAAAAATTTAGAATCCTTTTAATAAAATTAATTTTTTTTCTTCTTATTTTCTTCAATACTTTCCGCACTACCAGCGCAACGCGAGTCTACTCTCACGTTCATTAGGCGTACAACTAACTTGAAAATTCGAAATTTCGAAAATAATGCGAAAAGTGATTTTGTTGTCTGCCAACTGCATGTGGGGTGTATTTGTGTGTGCGTGTATGTGTATGGGTGTGTGTACATGGCTCTTAGCTGTGATCTCTCATTGCATTGGCTGCGGTTGTGGCAGTTGCAGGCTCATATATGTATGGTTTGGTGTTTTTGATGCAGCAACTGCTGCTCTTATTTTTGGGTTATACAGGGTGGTCCAGGTAGCGTTTGGAATTTAATTGAATTTGGCGCATGAACATTACTCAGCAATTTTTGTTTATATTTATTTCGTGCTTATTCTCTTTGTTGGCTGTTTGGGCCAGCTCTTCCTCCTGTTTGCGGTGAGCGTCTTGATATGATTCCATAAATGAGAGATCTACAGTTTTGTGCGCCCTTCGAATGACAAATGGTGATTTATGAGTAGCTTTAGGTAGTCAGAGTTGCAGTTTTATGTATTATTAAATTCACCTTATTGTACGTAAGTTTGAAGGTGCGAAAAGTTTCATTCATTTGTTATAATATTCTTCCTTCGCGGTGTTGCCAATTTTCTGCATATAAAACATGTTCTATCATTTGCTGCTTCGTGCCCGATGTTTTAAACCCAGACTCATCCCTATGGTAGTCACGTATCAAACCACTCGGCAACGCGGCCGTCGGCGCTAAAAAGTATCACGAGTTATAAGTGTAAATGTATATTAACCCTTACATGGGACCTTTTTAACTTTTTTCTTTCGCTTAAGTGGAATTTTGAGCCATTTTTGTATGCAAATAATTCTAGAATAATTTTATGAAAAAAAATTGTATGCGCACTTTTATTCGATTTTATTACTCTGTTACCAGTACTTTTTGCACTTTTCAAAAAAAGGGACAAAAATACTTCTCTGTTGACGAGTTAGAGGGTTAAAAAGTTCCAAAAAGAATTTGTTTCCGTTGTTTTTTCCCTAGAACTGCTGAACATACCTTATGTCTAAAATGTAAGAATCACAAAAGAATGTGCAAATAAAATTCAAATTTAAACTTTCAACTAATTTTTTTTACCCCATTTACCAGCATCAATTGCCGGAACTCGGAACAGGAAAAGGTTGATTTTGTTGTACAGTGTTAGGGAGAAAAACTTCAATCATGCGATTTGCAACTCTGACTTTACTAAACTTCATTGTTTCAACCCAATTTTTCAACACATTTTCACGAGCTTCTTAACTTATCCCACCAATGGCAACTTCGCTTTCGTGTTTCAACTCTTGAATGGTCGTTGGCTGGTAGGCATTACAATAACCAAAAAAAATAATTCGATGTAACAGAAGAGGAAGAAACAGTCGAGCCCTTCCTTTGCAATTGTGCAGCCCTAGCTAAAATCAGAGCAGGTTGTCTAGGCAAATACTTTTTTAATTCTCTTACAGAACTGTCTGGCCTGGGGTTGGGTTCAATACTACGTTTCATAAGAGCCACAAAATGGTTCCACGAAGGAAGACAAATGAGGTTCCCGTGTAGCACAGTGGTATCACAATGGACCTGTAGCTGAGTTGGTCATGCAGACCGACTACCACCATAACCAAACCTAACCTAACCGATATCACCTTTTCGCCTAATTATACCATTTTTGATTTTAAATCTTCAATTAAAAAATTTCCCAACTTCGTTCAAGCGCAAATCGACGCATTTTGCAAATTTTAACCATTAACTAAATTTCTGCCACATCCCACATTTTATTTTAGTTTAAATTTCAAACGCTAGTGGGATCACCCTGTCCTAAAATATTTGTGTATTTTTCCTCTCAGATTTTGGCTGTCGCTTTTCTTGTAGTTGCTAGGCAGCTCTTTTTTGGCATAGCCGCACGTGTAGTTATTTTTTGTTGTTGTTTGTATCAAAAAGTGGTTAAAAGTTTCCTTATTCTGGCATTTTGCAATGTCAGCCAAAAAGATTTTTATTACTTTTACTGTTGCATTTCTTTCGTTTTGCCATTGAACTTTAGAGGTGAAGGACGAAATCATAATCAGTCTAAGTTTAAGGCTTCCAAGCTTATGGTTCATTGCGCCTTTTTCGTATGCTTTTTAAAGTTTTTTTTTTTGTATATTTGAAGAATCGAATTAATAAAAGTTATTTCTTCCATTCTGTTTGAAGGGTTTTTGCCAACTGTTGGCATCTTTAAGTGAGCTTCATGCTACCTAATTCGTATAAGGATCTGTCCCTACTGGAAAAATCTAGATTTAAACGAATTGAATGAAAATCTCTCTTGGCAATTAGTGTAAGCAACTGAGTAGAAAACTCCTCTCTCCACGAACAAAATTAACATTTAATAAGGCTCTCACCATGTCCGTCCTATCGTATGGCGCAAAAGCTTGGACGATCACAACATCCGATGAGGCGGCCTTTGGAGTATTCGAGAGAAAGATTTTGCGGAACCTTTGCATGTTGGCGATGGCGATTATCGTAGGCGACGGAAAATTAGCTGTATGAACTTTACGACGGCATAGATAAGGTGCGGCGAATAAAGATCTTGCGGCTACTGTCGGTTGTGCCACTGTTTTAACAATCTGAGATTTTTCACAGATGTGAATGTTAATATGCAGTAGCACCATAAAAAATGTAGCTTGCATATTTTAAATTCAAAATTTCGTCTTACTTTCTAATCATAGTCGGAAGTTATTAAACAAGTACATTGATTGGGCTGCTACTCATCTTTCTTAACGTTCAGCTGTTGGCATCGAGCTACTTGGTGCTGCTATTTATTTAGCTTTTATATGTTGATATACTAACAACTTCTTCTTCTTTTATTTAATAGCAATTTGCATATTCCAGTTTTTCCAGAGAAGCATTGACGAACCATTTTCTTTGTCCCCTTAATAGCACCTGTAAGGAAAGACAATTTTTCTAAATACCCTCAGATCTATAGATTAAATGTTTTTGGTGGATTTTAAAAGTCAAACCTGCTGTCTATCTCATTAAAAATGTTATTTTATATCAAAGTGCATTACAAAAACTATTAGTTCGTTAAACAATTTTCATTGACACTTAGTCATACACAGATTATCATTGCTATTGGACTTGGGCGGATTCTCTTATTTATTTTTTATAAAAGTATAGCTCATTAACTGACAAAAATCATATCGATGCAAAATACAAAAATTATAAAAATTCAATAAAAATTCAAAATTTATAAAATTGAATTTATACCAAAAATTCGTAAAACTTCATCCAAGTTTCAACCTTTTAATCAGTATTAAAGAAAAAACTGTGTACGCAGTTCTATAGTCCATTAAATTTTAAAATAATAAAGTGCAAGTTTGAAGTTTCTCAAAATACTTATTAATTTCTGATAATTTGTTCCCTGTCGATGTTGTCTATTTTCTCTATATAAAAAAATTCGTTTGGTGTTATGTAGAGAAAATGCGCTACATTGTTAAGGGAAAGATTATACAAATTCAACGGATCCACATTGTTATATTAAAATTTAATAAGCTATAATTCCGCCATATTATTTTTTCGGAAATTCAAATTAAATAGTTTGAAAATTTTTTGCAAATTCGTGGAAGCTTTAAAAGTTTTGTATGAACCTTCTCGATTTCATATGTATAGAAATAGACATAAATAGTAAAAATTTTGAGTTGGTATAGTTTTTTTCGGCAGGCAAATTTACATTTTTCATGATGCAGTACCATTTGCATATCATTGTGAATTCCCCAGTTGTGAATAAATTTTTAATAAATATTAAAAAAAGAAAAATTTCTACAAATTGGGCAGCATCATACAAAAGAAGAACGCGCTGAAGAGGCACTCAAATTTAGAGAACCACTCAAGAGCCGAACAAAAGGGTAGTCTTTGACTTTTGAGGTGCACGAATTTCTGCTTGAAAAAAACTTAATAAAATAGAAATTTTTTAATTTATAAAAAATAAATATGAAAAAACGTTGTCTGTGAGAAAAAATGTTTTGGAAAAAAAAATTGCCTGCCATAATCGCTGTCGGCGATGTGTAAACGTTCGCAAATCTTCTTAAGAATCTTTCTCTCAATTTTTTAGAAAAAAAATTTTAGATCAAAAATTTGGAAAAAAATTGGGAAAAAAAAATTTGAAAAAAAATTTGGAAAAAGAAATGGAAAAAAACTTGGAAAAAAAAAATTGGAAAAAAATGTTTCTTGAAAAAATATATAAAAATTTTTCGTAATAAAATGAAAAAAATAAAAATAAAAACATAAAAATTAAAAAAAAAAATTATTTGAGCTTGCCAGCTAAAAACAAATAATAGCGAGAATACCGCTTATTCTTTGCTGTCGCCTCGTAAGCGAATATTTCAGCACCATTAAGATGAAAACAACTACAACTGGGTAGGTACCTACTTGATCTACAATTTCGAACACATGCACACTCTTTTATTCTTCTTCTTCTATTTCAGGAAAGCTTCGAACACATGCTCGGCGGCGTCTAACTGCCTCAAACGATTTTCGATTTGTTTTGCATAATAAAACTTAAAGGAAAATTTTTATGTTTATATACTTGTACATACATACATACATACCTGCTCATTATACACAGAACATAAAAGAATTTGTGCAGCTATTTTTACATGAAAATGAATTTACTAGATGGAGAGAGGCGAATAGGCGAAGTATTGGTTGGGAGAAATTGTGCGAGATTTAGAGGGTGAGAGAGTAGAGAAAGAAAGATAGAGAGAGAGAGAGACCGAAAGAAAGAGCGAGAGAGAGAATAGAGAGGGAGAGAGAGAGTAAACAAAGAGAGATGTTGATCATAAGAGAGCGATGCTGGGAAGGCAGAACTTCGAGAAGCAAAGTAAAATATTGAATGAAATTAAAATAAAATAATTAATAAATAATGAAAAAATAAAAAATTCAATCTTTGTGTTTCCCTTTAGTGATCGGGTACTTTTTCCCCCGGGCCCGGAGTTTTCAGAAGGGCCCGGACTCGAGGGTAATTCCAAGAAATTTCCTGCTTGAAAAATATAGTAAATAATACTTCTACCAGAGTTCCGTCACAGACTTTTTTTGGTGTCACCATATCGAATATTATGATTACGATTATGAAGAATAAATATAATATGGTGATACAAAAGTGTATATTATTGAGCTCTTATTAAAATGGAACATTTTATGCTACTGATTTATAAGGTAATTAATAATTATAGTGATGATTAGAATAAATTTAGATAGTTGTATTTTAAATGAAGACCAATTTTAAAACGTAGTTATTCTTTAAAGCAATTTGTCCTTACGTTGATAAAGAATTAAATGTAGAGATAGCAATAATACTTTTTATAGACTAGAAATTTTTGATTTTTCACTGGGTATGTTATTATATATTATAAATAATTTTTTAAATTTGTTTCCCCAGTCAATTTCACACTTTTATTTTATTTTTTTATGTTTCGGCAACTAATGCGTGGCCCCTTTCAAGAAAAGTTTACTGTGTGAAATAACGTTACATTCTGGTAATCTTGTCAATTATTTTGAGTTTAAAACATATACGTTCTATCAGATAGAAGAACGTTTTTTGGTTTTTGCTGATTGTCATGGTAAAACTGGTGAAGTGATAGCTGCTTTGATATGTGAAACTTTAGAAAATTATGGGGTTTCACTGGATGAATGCCGTGGACAAGGTTATGACAATGGGCGAAACATGAGCGGTGAGTACAAAGGAGCCCAAGGTCGCATTTTGCAAAAAAATCCATATGCACTTTACGCACCATGCGGAGCTTATACTCTCAATTAAGCAGGAGTCGATGCCGCTGAATGCTGCCCTAACGCAATTACTTTTTTTGGAGTCGTTCAAAAATGTTTCAACATATTCAGTAGTAGTACGATACGATGGGATATTTTGAAAGAATGTGTACCAACTTCACTTCACCGCTTATCGGATACAAGATGGTCTGCTCGAATTGATGCTGTCAAAGCGTTTGCTCAAAATCTACCTGGACTGAGGAAAGCTCTTACAAAAGTGACAGGACTTAATCTCACCGTAGAAACGAAACGCGATGTCGATGGAATTATTAAGTACATAAGTAAATTTGAATGTGTCTTCCATCTCTTCCCGCCCTCTCCCTGTATCCCATCGTGCCCCTCCATAATGGCATCACAAAGGACGAATCCTTCTTGTCCAAGTGTGCCCATTCCCTGGGCAACCATATCAACCTAACCTAACCTAATGTCTTCCATATGGTTCATGATTTTCGCAGCAATAAACTACGTCAGTTTGATTTTACAAATAAAAGAAGCAACGATTGACGTCGAGGTAAAGAATCTTGAATGCCTAGTAGCAGATCTACAATTGTTACGCCGCCAATGGGGATCGATTGTAAAAGAATGTCAAACTGTTGCAAAAGGTTTGCCAAACACTTCGTCAACATTGCCAGTAAGCCGAAAGAAGAAACGTAATGATGAAGAACCTGAGAATTCAGCGGAAAATATGACGCCGAAGAAATTGATTTCAAGAGGAACACATTTCTCGTCATCATGGACTCAGTTATCACTAGTATTGAAAATCGGTTTACTGCAATTAAAAACATAAACAACATTTTCTCATTCCTGTGGCTACTTCCTAAAGTAGAAAAAGCAGAACTTCAGACAGCAGCTCTTAATTTTGCTAAAAAATACCCTTCTGATGTGTCGGAAGAAATCTCAATTGAGATGTGTCACTTGAAGAGTGTGTACAAGACGAAATTCGGAATGTTGTATGCCTCCGTTCGACTTGTTGAATGCCATTATAGCTAAAAACTTGGATACTCTGTTCCCGAACATCTGCATTGCTTTGCGAATATTCTGCACCCTGCCAGTATCGGTTGCCGGCGCCGAAAGATCGTTCAGCGCTTTATCAAGGATCAAAGACTACCATCGTTCTTGTTCAACTCAGAGTCGAGTAACAAGATTGGCAACTTTGTATTTGGAATCTGATTTAGCAAGGAAACTCGACTTCGATGATATTATAAGAGCTTTTGCCTCAGCTAAAGCAAGAAAAGCAAAATTCTAAGCATCGTGGCAGTCATTTTCAAATATTTTTAAGGCTCACAAAATGAATGAAAAATTTTAACTTTTTTCAGCTGCGTTTTTTATTTCAGATCTGCTGAAGAGTTTTCTAAAATTCATTTTAATCAATATTTCATAATTAATTCTATCAAAAATTTTATCAATGAGTTTTTCAATGTTTAAATGTTATATCACCATAACATAATACGCATTTTGATAAATAAAAAAAAATTGAAGGGGCCCGCATCTCAATTTTCCCCCGGGGCCCGAATACTCTCTCCACGACCCTTTTAAGTACTTATGCCAACTCTGTAATATTAATATGTATATCAAACGAATGAGAACATATTTAGCTATTAAACAATTTTTGCTAACTTTTCGCCAGACCTATTAATGTACAAAATTTATCTCTCATGTTTCTCCATCGATCGCATATGCATTTATAATTAATTTGCACATAAATTTGGTTAAAAATAGTTTTCATATACCAATCAGTGATGCCTCTGCGACCCTCTAGAAACAGCGCGAAATCAAGATGCGCCTCTGAGTATACTTTAGGAAAGTTCAGTGTACTGTGAGGAAGTTCAGTTATTTTTGATACGTTTTCATAAAACAGCAAAAAGTAGGAAGTTGGGGTATGTATTAATAGATATTTAAATTTTTTATTTATTTATTAATTTTTTTAATAATTCCTTTTAAGGGTATTCAAGTAATTTTGAGAATATCTAAGCATACGTTTTTTAAAGAACACTATTATTTTTTTTTTAAAACAGCATATCGTTTTTTAAATTGGTACCGTAGAGGTAACCACAGCTGAGAGCTTCAAATATTTTGAATCCACTGTAAGCGGTGATTGCACACGAGCCCGCGAAGTGACGAAGCGCATACAAGCCGGCTAGCATAGTTGGGACGCAATGTCAAGAGTTCTGTGTGACAAAGAGATGCCAATGAAATTAAAAAGCAAAATTTATAAAATTGTGGTCCGACGCGCAGTGGGCGCTGTCCGTTAAACAGGAGCAAGAGATCCATGTGGTGGAGACGAGAATGCTGCGCTGTTCTTAGGGCGTAGCAAAACTGAACAAACTAAGCATTAGCTACCGTAAGGTTCCAAATAATTGAGGGAAAATTCCTTGCGCTGGTATGGGCATATCGTGAAAAGACCAGTTTAGCATGAAATCACGAAATTGGTAACTCAGCCGCTTCTATCCATGGGATGTGAAAAACCCGTCAAACCCGGCTAAGCACCATTCAGATTGATATGCAGCGGAAGGAGGTCAACAAAAGGATATCCCGGGACCGTTTAACTTGAAGATTACGTACGAGGAGGGCCGACTCCAACTAAGGGAAGCCATAGCGAAGAAAAAGCAAAAGGACAGGAAGAATAAGAAAAAGAAGCAGAAGAAGAAGAAGAAGAAGAAGTAGAAGAAGAAGAAGAAGGAGGAGAAGAAGAAGATAATGAGAACAATTGGATTTTTCATCTTTTCTTTGACATCCATATTAATACCACAAATTGAGTATACAGGGTGACAAAAAATAACTGTATACAAACTTCTCTGTGCAATTAGATGAATGTAAATTTTTTTTGCGAATGCTCTTATTTTGTGATTGTTGTGTATGTTCTGAAGTATATTACAAAAAAAAGAATTCCTTTCTGTTCGAGCTCTTTTTAAATACTTGGAGTAACATTGTCAAGTAGTCGCATCAGCTAATGCGAGATAGTACGGAAGCTTGGAATTGCACGTTCATTGGTTTCTCGTGCAATCAAACGATTTAAGGGGCTTGGTAATGAAAGTGACCATCCTGGAAGAGGAAGAAAACGAACTGTTAACACTTCCAACAACTGAAAAATCATTAAAAAAAGAGTTCAACGACATTCTACGGCCTTGATGAGGAAAATTGCTCGTGATACAGGCATCAATCGTGAATCAGTTCCCCTTATAGCAAAAAAAGAAGTTGGCCTTAAGCCTTATAAACTAGAAAAATGCAAGCTGCTCACGGATGAAAACAAGAAAGTAAGACTCGAAAGATGTCGCTCGCTCCAACGTCGGGCCGCAGGTACGGGCTGGGAAAAAATAGTCTTTACGCATGAGAAGCTGTTTATCGTTGAACAAGCTCACCATCATCGAAACGACAGAAATTGCTCTACAGAAGCCCCTGGATCTTCGTCCATTGTTGAACATCATCAAAATCCGCAATCTGTCATGGTATGGGGTGTAATTTGCGCCAGTGGAAAGACTCCTCTGATTTTCATAGACCAAGGAGTCAAAATCAATAAAGAAGTTTACCGTGAAGACATATTAGGAGCACTTCTTCTTCCCTGGTCCCAGCACCACTTTCTTGACGATGAGTGGACGTTTCAACAGGACTTGACACCAGCCCACAGAGCAAAAACAACCCAAGAGTGGTGCAAAGCCAATTTCCCCTCTTTCATTACTTCCTAAGAATGCCTACCCTACTCACCGGATCTGAATCCGCTAGATTACAGCGTATGGTCGATTTTGAAAGCAAGGGCCTGTGCAAAGCGCCACAAAACTTTGGGGTCCCCGAAGCGTTGCGTCGAGAGTGGGATCGCATAACGGTAGATAAACTACGGCCTATAGCTCAACATTTTTTGAAACGTTTGAGCTTGTGTATTCGTGCTAAAGGTGACCACATCGAAACTGGCTGAATATAATGTTACTCAAACATTGTCTATTAAAATTTCACAATTTGTTTTGAGCTACTATTAATGATAAATTTTTTTCATTAAAAAATGTTGTATACACTTATTTTTTGTCACCCTGTAAATATTTAAAGCATTTTTTTTTTAATTTTGTACTTCGTAACTTTGAAATTTAAAAAAATTTTTTTTATGAAAAAAATTAAAACTGTATACAGCATTACTATATCAACTCTTAAGCCTCACATGCGTAAGAAAATTTTCCTATATCACAAAGACACCTAATTTTTGTGGTACTGTACGGTTCGCGTACGCACGCACGGTTCGCGCTGCGTTATGTGTTCCTGTATGAAGTGACTGGAGCAGACTGCTGCAGGTCTGTGCGCGTTTTTCTACTCCCGCGCTGCGTAACCGCGAGCTTCACGGTGCGCGCTTCCACTAAAATCGCAATACCTCGAGAACTATTATAGACACCATAAAATTTTTTTTTCAAAATAAAGGTTAAATCATAAGGAATCGTTACGTGTATAACAGAAAATCTAAAAAACTGGCCAAATCAACTAAAAATTGATTCAAAAAATTTTTTTGACTTTTTTTTGGTCAAAATTTCGAAATTTTTTTTTTAACATAATACTAATTTAAACTAGTTATTTGTTTCTATATTGTCTGTAAATTGCATTGAAATCCATCCAACGGTTCAAGAAATATTGATTTTTGAAAAAAAACACGGTCCCGATTTTCAACATGGCGTAGATGACTCAATTTTGAAAACTTTTCAAAATCCTTTTAGGCTCGAATGTATCTTACCTAGAACTAATATTTCCCAAAGTTTCAAAGAAATCGAAAGACCACTTGCAAATCTCATATTTTCTGACGGAGTCTTACCCATGTACCAAGTTATTTTATAGGTCAATCGAATATCAATTCACCTCAGCAATTATTCTTGATGAAATTTTAATTTCTTTCATTCTTCTTTCTTCTTTTCAACATTTATCTTGTCATTCTTCCAAGCTAAAATGGATAATTCACGACTTCAATCATGATTTTTATAATTCTGTAAAATTTGCGTAAATGTCAACAGAAAGTTTTAAAAATGGTCAGTGAGAAGTTTATGGAGGAGTTTAGAGATTTGTAAAATAAAAAAATAAAAAAAATAAAAAATGAAGAAAGTTTTAAAAGTGTTGAGAAGTTCATGGAGGAGGTTAAACATTTGTAAAATAAAAAATAAATAAAAAAAATTAATAAACATTGTTCTTAAGTATTTTTTTAAACTGATTTTTCCTATCGATAATTTCATTTGTCTATAAATAGCGCTGCTTAAACGATAGGATAAATGATTCCTCGAATAGTCAGGCACATAATCGCATTTACTGTGCCATATACGCAGAGGTGGCGCAAATTTTTTTTTTTTGTATATCCCCCCTTTATTTATTACAGTCTGTTATATATTAACAATATGTAATTTTTGTACAATTAGGGCCTACTCGTATTATGTTCTTTTACCAATGTAAGAAGAGTCTGTTATTATTACTACTGTTTTCTTTTTGTTTTTGTTTTTTGTAATTATACTGTAAATCTTATATTTAGTTAGATCAATTGGTGTTAGTCGCTTTAATCTTCGTTTGATATTTTACGCATTTGCTCGTTTTGTCCATTCGGACGACATGACCCAGCCAACGTAGCGCGGGATCTTTATTCGCTGCGCTATGTCTATGTCGTCGTAAAGCTCATACAGCTCATCGTTCCATCGCCTGCGATATGCGGCGTTGCCAACGTGCAAAGGTCCAAAAATCTTGCGCAGAATCTTTCTCTCAAACACTCCAAGCGTCGCTTCATCGGATGTTGTCATCGTCCAAGCTTCTGCGCCATACGTTAGGACGGGCATGATGAGAGTCGTGTAGAGTGTTAGTTTTTTTCGTCGAGAGAGGACTTAGTCCAAAGTAGCACTTGTTGGCAAGAGAGATTCTACGTTGTACAAACTATTTATTGTTAATTTGACAAGAGTTATCAAGGAAAAAAAAAAAAAATGTGGGTAATTTTACACCACCTTTTATTAGCTCCAACCCCGTGCTGCTTTATTTTTGTCTGACTTTGAATAGACTGTTATCATTGCCAAGTCCATCTGGTTATATGTGGCCGCGCCTGAGGTAACCACTTTTCTCCAATTATTTGTTGTTTAAGTTTGGCGTGGTTTAGCGCAATGGAGGCATCGGCAGACATGTCAAATTTCACCTTTTCTTACAAAAACTTGCTCTTATTAGTTGCGGTAATATATTTTGAAATCGCTTAGAACTTTCAATGTAATTGCGAATCTATTAACTTTTCACATTTATATACATACATATGTATGTACTCGTATGTATTCCTCTTAAATAGTAGTTTATCTGTAACCCGTCAAAGGCAGGCTTACCTCTTGTCGTCCGCAACCTTATATACCTTTAAAGAAATAATGTAAATATCTCTTTTTATCATTTAATCGTGAATTAAGTTTACACAAAAGCAAGCTCAGTCGGATTAAATCACTGTAGATAAATTAAAGGAGACAAACTTAAAATCAAATGGAAGGCATCAAGTAAATGAATGTAAGGATTCACTGCAAATAAAATGTACTTAAGTGTCGACGAAAGTAGGTGTGAATACACACTTGGAGTAAAAAGATTGAGAATAAATTTTTACTAACGCAGTCAAAATGAGAATTTTATTCAGTGAGTACGTATCTTAACTGGGTGCAGACTGTTCGGAAAAGGTATATTTAGATACGAAGTGCACTGATGCTCGAATGTTGTTTATAAAATATTAAAAAATAATAATTTCCCTTTAAGCTGATGGCCTAGCCGCTAATGCTTTTAAAATCATCGTGATTGTAATTCATTACGTTTCGAATTTTTAAATAAAAAAAAATAATAATTTCCCTTTATTGGTATGGCCACCAGAGTTCAGAAAAGCAAATATTTGGTCACTTTGTTTCTGTGGAATTTAGTATCTTAACTGATTTCATCTAAATTTGCCAGAAAATCCTTCCTCAAAACTATATTCCATTTAAACTTAAGACATACTAGTTTTCAAAGTAATTTGAGGTTAGTTTTCATATCATTTTTTTTAAGATGGGAATTAGGAAATTTGTAGCGAAGGATATACTTTTAACTGTCAGTGCTTTTATTTCTGATTTTTTTAATTGATATATATTTTTTACTAAAAAAAAAAGTCGGACCTTGAATCAAACGACGCAGCCGGATGCTCGTCAGCTGTGATATACGTAGGCCTTCTAGTGTTCGGTATGTTGGGCAAGGTGTTGAGGTCATCGCATATGTATATCTGGGCGCACGAAACTAAGAATATTTGACTCCAATATCAAGTCAGTTGTCTAGTCGTCATGGAGCGCCGACCCCAGTTGGCTGATGTCTTATACGGATGCATGTCTTGGTACACATCTATACGTCATATACATGACTTATAAGTTTTTATGCACCACAGCCATTCTACAAAGGCTGCATTTATTGGCCTAACTTTGGCGCCAACAAAAATCTCTGGGCTATGACAAAACAAATACTTGCCCGCCTAGAAATTCGACGCCGGAAGTGGCCATACTTTACGCAGACCCGATGGAAACATCTCCAAAGCAGCTCTAGACTGGAACCCACAAAGAAGTCGCAGATGCGGTAGGCCATCGAACACGTGATGGCTACCAGTCGAAGCAAAAGCGCAACAAGCAAGTCACTTTTAGCGGTAAGTGAAGTTCTTTCCTTTAAATAAATTTAATTTTAAATTGTTTAATGAGGCTTCTTTGTTATGGTTTTAGGTGTTGTTAGCAACAAAAGACATGCCAGGCCATCATACTTTGTTTTATTGAAGAATTTCAAGTGAATTCTGCTGCATCTATCGAGGTTCTAAAGACAGTAGTGAAGCCCTGGAATGATCCCAGATATCTTTCAGCAAGATTCTGCTGCTTCACACAAAGCGATGGTGGCGCGAGGTTGTACAGTTGAAAATTTCCATGACCACATAACACCGAACTTATGGCCGTCTTGCTTCTCAGATCCTAATCTCTTGGATTACTATGTAAAGTGCGTGTTTGATAGCGATTTATAGTTGATGCTTGAAAAAAATTTTTTTCGGGCGAACAAAAAAATACGTGTCTCATTATTTTGACCAGAGAGCAACATATTTGAGTTACATCGAAATCGAAGAACATGACCCAAATAGCCCGGTTGAATTGAAATGGAAAGCATCAGTTAATAGATAGTTGCTTTTCTTTTTGAAACTATTTAAAAATTCTGCACATCTGCCAGTTTCTGCTGGGCAACATATATCTTTAGTTGAGTCTAATAAGTCTTTAAGTACAGCTGCACCTAATTACAATAATGCTGCCACAAGCATTGAAGGCTGCTTACAGGATTAAGTGCCAACAAAACCATGCACACACACACACCCACACTCCTCCATACACAACACATATCATTCGAGGCAAGGAGAATGCAATTTTCATACTTCCCAATTCTTGGAACTCCTTTTAATTTTCTCGCAACTACTTAGTGGCACTATATGGCACATTGTCGGAAATTTTAATTTAATCCGGACAAAAATCCATCAAAAAGAAAATACGTATTTTTAATATTTTCATACAAAGTTATGAGATTAAGTGAGTGTCAATGAAAGAGTGTATGTATGTATCAGTGTATGTGAGTGTATGAGTAAATAAATTGTGGTTTTAATCTGTACAATTGCTGTAAAATATTTTACAACCTTGCAGGGAAATCCACCAGTACTAATCTGGTTAATTTCTAGTGAATTTAGGCAGGTGAATTCATTTCTTTATAGCTGGACTTTTTCTGGCGATGGCATGCAATTTCTTAGTTCTAAAAAAATGTAAGGAAACATTATTTCTTAAATAACGAAACTTCTATTTTAGCCTAAGCTTTCTTTTATGCGGTAACTTATGTTACTGTAATATAAAATTAATAATTTGCTAAAAAAATTCTCCAACGAAATTATTCATTTAAACACTCCATTAAACACATTTGATATTTTGACTTATTTCTGAAATTAAAGTTGAATTTGAAGCTTTGGTGAGTTAAAAGACTTATAATAAAATTCTATGGCAAATATTTTTCTGGCGCAATTTATTCATTTTATACCTCTGTTATGAGTATTCTCTACCCTATTCCCATCTATTGAGGAGTTAGAGGGTTAAGTGGTTCCACAAAAATGTGCGCCGTTATATTTTACACAAAAATGCTGAACATGTCATACATCGAAAATGGAGGGTTCACATAGTTTGCCATGCTGATTTATCATAGGAATGTGCAAAAGGGTTAACATATTGATTATCCCTAAAATAAAATAACGTAAGCTTTCAAATCAACGATATACATGCGTATATTTAATTGTGTATGTGCTCTATGAGAATCCATTAGTAGAATCTTTTTATTTTGGAAAAAGTTTGATCTGTCGTACATTGTAATTTACAGTTGTATTAAAATTCAAGTGCGGCAGCTCAATTTAATTTTATTGAACTCAACCAATCGTATCGCCTTTTAAACCGGCTTTAACCAGAAGCGTAGTGAACTTTAGTGAGTCTGAGTCAATAACTACCAACATGGGCCTTTTTGGCAAAAATAGTTATCCTTCTGTATTAACTTTTTTTAAAGCCCCACACTGAGGCGAGTTAACATGAGTAGCGAAGTGGTCCGTAATGAGTGAAATTGTGCCAGTCCTGAACCAGAAATGAGTTTCATTACATCCTTACAGGGCAGATACTAAAACATTTTATATGCATAAATATATGCATACATACACAATTGCATGCGTTCAAGTGTGTGTGCACAATTTCCTTTCTTTAAAACCACTGAATTTGCGTGGATGCAACGGAGTGAGTACCAAAGTTGAAACGTACAAAGTTGGGAAAAACTCAAGCAAGCCCTCAAACAGGTGCAGTGAAAGTGAACAGAGTGAAACGTATTCAAGATTTTCAGCACCAAGTTGTAGTAAAAGTAAGTGAATAATATGAAAATTAAAAATAAATTATAAAAATATCCCACAAATGAAGCGTAGAAACTCTTAGTTGAAAGGGCAAGGTGGCTGGAGCTTGGAGACTGGTGTTGTAAAGAGGTACCAAAACGTGGAGGAAAATGTTTGAGAAAACTGCAAAGAGCTGAATTTGTAATGTTGAAAGGATATGCGAATCTTATTTTAATAAGTTGTGGCTGAATGATGAAACGAAAAAGTAATGTGTTTCTAGTGCCTGGAGAATAATAAATATACCTTTATATACACCTGTGTTCACAAGAATAGGAGCCCGAAATATTTATTTATTTTTCGAATTTTTTTATAAATACATAGTTTACAATTTAACAAGATCATGTTATATAAAGTTTCAGACTTTGTATAAAATTAAAAAAGAAAATTTAAGAAATCTTCATCAAAACTTCAAATTTTTTTTTTAATTCTAGATATGTAATTTTGTTACCCAATCAATTTGGGTATAATATTGTGTCAGCCTAAAGAAGGCGAAAACTCTAGTTGATTTTTGACAATTTTTTTGCTGCCAGTCTTGTGCATTTTCGCCCTATCACGAATACTCTAAATTTTTTTCTACGGAGGAATTGTGTGAGACCGCCATCAGAAAATAAAAAAAAAGAAGTATAAAAAATCAATGCAATTTTTGAGCCACTTGAAACTCATTTTAAAGATTATACTTAAAAATTTCTATTGGCAATGACACCTAATATCTGAGTTCTGACAAAACTGCTTAGCTAATTTAATGGTTTTTGATTTTTGGCTTTAAAAGGGAAACCAGAGGAGGAGGCTGATTTTTATGCTTTGTTAGTGAATTTTTTCAAATAAACAGAAAGCTTTGATTTGGTTGGGGTATAGAGATAAAAAACATACTTATAAAAAGTTATTTGTACAACTCATAACTTTTTATAAGTATGTTTTTTATCGAAATCTTAAAATTTATGAATCGTAGTGGGAGTTCTTGTAGCTGTTGAAGTTCAATTTCTGAATGGAATGGAAAGCAGCACTTAAGCCTTTTAGATCGGTCCGTAAAGAGATAAGGTTTGGCTGTGAAACAGAAGTTTTATGCGCTGCCACCCGAACTAAATCCTCGTATGTTACTGTTTTCGAAAGTCCTAGTGTTTTCAGTTTAAATGCTGACTTTTCCGCAGACTTCTTTTAAATCAATTCTGTCGCATGCAGGTGCATTATCCTTTGTACTATTGGGAGAGTAGCGTAAAAATACAATATTGCACCTATAGGCGCATGAGTCTTTGTACACTCTCAAGCATCCCGGCACACATTTTTTTCTATTTTTTTATCATATATATGATGCCATTGAGCATTTGAAGTCTCATAGAGGCCAATATCCAATGTGACAGTCATGTGGATAAATTTCATATCACCTCACGTTTTTCTGCATATGTTCAAGGCTTTGGAGACTTTCCTTACACTTTCCTCTATATTCAATGTTCGTGTGAACTTACTGACTGCAATAACCTCCTGCGTCTTTGGGATTATTTGGGGAAAAGTATTTCCCATTTTGTGGGGAGACTAATTTGGAACTTAAGTCAGTCTTATCTGGCTTCGCAATTAGTTCTAACTTTTTGGTCAAATTGTAAATCTCTTTCAGTGTTCCTTCGAGTATTTCGCTCATCGACTTTGGGCATCTGACGTTGAGGTAGAGGTAGAAGAAGTGGTGGAGGCAGAGGCAAAGGTAGAGGTTGAAGTCGAAGTAGAAGTGGGGGTAGAAGTAGAGGCAGAGATAGAATTAGAGATATAGATGAAGATAGGGAGAGACATAGAGAAAGAGATAGAGATAGATATAGAGATAAAGATGGAGGTAGTGAGTTAGTTATTTCAAGTTTTAAATTTTGTTTGGCTGCTCATACTAAAAAAAATTAAAACAAGATCCGAATATGGCAGAAGCTTGCTATTTTTTCTGGTGTTGTATACTGATATTACACAATTTTTTTTTTGAAGTGAAACTTCTTAGGCGTCGATGAACGAGCTAGAATGGAGAGTAAAATTTCAAGGCCATGCAACGTTTTGGGCATTTTCGTTCCGCGAGAGAGAAAAAAGATATAACAAAGAGGAAAAGGGGAGAGAGAGCTATACTTTATATATAACCTAGATACACTTTAGGCTATTTTTCCTGGGTTTTTCCTTGTGGTTGCTAATTTCTAGTGAGAAATAACACTGCTCACTTTTTGGCGCTTGTTTGTTGGTGCCAACTTGTAGGAAATATATTTTTGGTGCTTTGGTGGAAATATATTGGCGGTCCTGGGTTCGCTGGGTTTGTGCGAGTGATAAACGCTCGGAGTAGTGCGCGTTGCTGGCACGGTTTGTGTCCGGCGTTTTCCTACACCGGTCGACCCTTCTCTGTTTTTTGTAAATTTTGTCTATTTGTATTCTCTGCAAATGCTGTGAATTTACTTAGATGTATATTCTTTCTCTCTCTCTCATTCTCTCTCAGGTCTCTCCCTCTTTCTTTGTCTGTCTTGAAAGTTTCACTTCTGTTATGTGCACGCACTGTTTTTTATAAATCCATTTCTTTATTGTGATCTGTTTTTTAAACATGAAACTATATTTTTACTTAAAGCTATTTAATTAAGTTTAAGCAAGTAAATCTATAAGTGTGGATAATAAACTTCTGGGTCAAGCTTTTTTGCCACTTTATGGTCTGTGTCTTAATGCTGTTTTACAAATGGAGAGGCTTACAATTCTATGCCGCTTCCAAATAGCCGATAGTTTTTTATGGGAACATTTTTCGTATTGATACGTGATCACGAACACAAACGGAAGTGTGCAGCTGCTGGGCGGTAAGCGATGTTCGAAAAATTTAGTTCTTTTTATAATTTGTTGTTTCAGGACAACAGTGAGCTTCGTATCCAGGACCCACCGTTTGATAGTCAGGCACAAATACAGATGGCTACTGTGTTCGTCAAATTATTGAACTCCATTTTTGGAAGTTGGGAAAATACGTCAAAATATTCTTCTTTTTACACCGAAAACCAATTGAAATTTATTTATTGTTGTTTTTGCTCCTACCAAGTGAAATGCGGCAGACAATTTACCTGAGTTTCCGATACGATGTGGATGGCAAGTTGCAGTGAAGAGATTTTTTCCAGCGCAAAATTCAACAAATCGCTCGCTAGTATGTGTGTGTATTTCCGTGTTGTAGTTGCAAGCTGGAAATCAGAATACTTCCCTTTTTTGTGTTAATATTTTTTTTTTGTTTTGCAATTTTCGTTGTTGCAACAAAACTTTATAAGCATGCAACAAGGCAATAAATAATATTTATTTGGATGCGAAAATATTGCAGACAAAATCACGTGAATTTTTTATTAATTTTTTTTGCATTCTATTATATTTAAGTTTTGTTTTGGTTTTGCAGACGAATCCCTGTTGTTTGCTGAAAACTTGCTAACTACCTGACGCACATGAAAATTGCATTTTTTGCCGATTAAATTTAAAACGTGATTGCGCGTAAATTTATGTGAAAACTTTTTGCTTTGTTCACCAAAGAAATTTGAAAACAAAATTCTATTTGAAATTTAAGTTATTCAACCACAACCCCAACTGCTGTACAGTTGGATCACTGCGACATTCAGCGCGCGGGATTAAGTGGCAAGTGCAGGTATTAAGGCGAGTGCAAGTGTAAGAAATGCGAAGGGGTACAAAAAGTGAAATATCGAATAACCTGCGGGGCAGAGGAGTTCATAAAATTCCCGCAGTCTCAGATCATTTTCAAAGGACGCGCATTTTAAATATTTAATAATGAAATGTATATCCTTGTACTTTAGCTAAATTTCTGAGATGTAAAGAAATTATTGCAATAATAACAACAATAAAGATAATAGAAAAATATGACCAAAACAATTTATGCTTATTGCCATTGCCCAACATTGCTCAAGGCGGCGCTACTCACACAAATAGCAAAAAAAAAACAGCAAAACATAAAAGGTACATCGCTTATAAAATTATAACCAATAAATTGTAACCAAGAATGGCATGAAAGGATTTTGTTTTTCGCCTGCCACTGGCATAGACAAAGGAATTTCTAATTTCGTGAATTTCGCGTGACTGCGTTTGTGGTAGTGGCTGTGCGTTGGCATTCACCGGAATCATATTTGCAGTGGGTGGATTAAAATGATTTGTGATTTTGATTGAAATTTGGAAAAAAACTTTGTTGTTAGTGGTTACAATATGCAGTTTTGTTACACTACACCGACTGACATTATTTATGACACGAAGAAGCAAAGTTCGCTCAGATGCAGCGGTCAAAGTGCGATGTCATATTTTTGAGGCTCAATTTAGGCGCGTCTATTGTCTTTGAATTTGACGGTATTTATTTATAAAATAAAGCGCAAGCAGTGGTAAGTGAAATTTCTAGATATGGAAGGAAAAAAAGGGTAAAATACAGCGAGCGCAATACCTTTGTAGTTTCTTCGACAGCGTAGCAATCGCGTTTATTTAATGTATGACCCATTTTTATAGAGTGTGCCCAGAGATATTTTTCGAGACTTGATAAAAGCGGATGCATTCCGGATAAGGAAAGAGTTAAGAATTTATTTTTTTTTTTGCTCAAACTACAATAATTCTAAGATGTGATTTTTAAAAGCAAGCGATCTACATATAAACGAAAAGAGGCTGATGTTGTAAATCATTTAATTTTGATTTAATGATTTTGATGAAAATTTTCAATGGAGGTCAATCAGTTTTATTTATTGGAAAGTGGCATAAATTGATTTCTGAGCGATCCCCTATACGCTTTTTTATTTATTCTGTATTTCGTAACTTTTTTTGAGTATCTCATATTTTGGTATAGTAGTCGAATGCGTTGGTGCGTGACTATCATTCGGAATTCACAGAGAGAACGTAGGTTCGAATCTCGATGAAACACCAAAATTGAGAAAAAGTTTTTTTCTAATAGCGGTCGCCCTCGGCAGGCAACGGCAAATCTTCGACTGTATTTCTGCCATGAAAAAGTTCCTCATAAAAATATCTGCCGTTCGGAGTCGGCTTGAAACTATAGGTCCCTCTATTTGTGGAACAACATCAAGATGCATACCCCAAATAGGAGGAAGAGCTCGGCCAAACACCCAAAAAGGGTGTATGCGCCAATTATATATACATATAAGGCCCTGTATGCCGGAACAGGAATCGAAAAAAATCATTATAGGCTAAGAACGTTTTCATTTTTTCCAAATACAAGCCTTTTCTAATAACATAAAAATTTCGCGCAGTAACGCATGAAAACCTAGAATAAGGTCTATTATGGAACATTCTCTGCCATTCGCTTTTGTGTGATGTGACAAGCCAGGAAGTAGTAGTTGCCGTAGTCAATGCGTTATTACTAGGGAATGAAATTGTTTTATTGTAAATTTTTCGATAACTTTGAAGTTGCTCAAAAATCGCGTTGGTTTTTAATTTTTTTGTTTTGGTGAACTATAAAAAAAGGTGAGCTTTCGTTATATCCAGAAAATTCGCAAGACCGTCCCGAAAAAAAACCCTGAAATTTTAGAGACACTTGAAACCTACATTTTTGATACAAAAATTCAATTGGATATAATCCTGTAGTCTAGCGTAAGTGCACTAGCCTGCCATCCCACAGGTTGTCTCGTCCCTTAAACCCAAAAACTTATCCCTTCCATTTTTACTCCCGCACAATAGTTAACGCATTATTTGCATTGTGGCTGCTAAAAAAAGTAAAAAACAAAGAAAAACACCCAGTTAAACATTGCATTAGTGGTGACAGCAAGGGGAAGCTGGCAACTGCGGACACATCAAATTTAGCGAAGTCCCCAACCATTTGTGCGATCCTTCTGGCAGAAAACTGTGAAACACAGATGGCGCTCCAAGCAGTAAGAAGGCATTGTTCCTAAGCAACAACAGGTGGACATTCTCCCTATTTAGGACTGGTAGCGACAGGCTAATCACCTACCCTGTCAGAAATCTTTGAATCATTAATTTGCATACACTTTGAAACTTGGATAAATAAGACAGACAATCTAAATAAGAATCAAGTAAGTTAGCTTAACTTGTCAAAAAGTCTTTGTGCTATAGTTATGAGATGTTGACATGGAACTGTGCAGCCTTCCTTGACCTCCAGGAACGGCTTTTTCGAAAAGTACCTTTGAGCAAGTTGCATGGAGTTGCATGGAGGGCTAATTAGTGGATTCGGAAACGTTGAAATGCTTTTTTCTCTTTAATATGTTTACCCATGGAGCGAGAAATAGTGCAATATCCAGTTCTTTTGGGCGAGTTTGGATCATCCACAGAAAACGTGAATTGCATTTATTGCTGCTCCAGCACGTCTACGCACTTGTCGAACTATTCAGTCTAGTTATGGGTTTTGTGTGGAAACCTGTATATCTCTTTCATAAGTAGTTTTGATGATTCAAGAATACTTGGCTTGGTCAAATACATACAGAAAGGAAATATTACTAAAAAAAGAATATTTTGTGTGATTGAACCTTCTAGAAACCCAGAAACAGATGGGCAGAAGTTGAGGGGGCCTTTGCGGGACCTTGACGTGATGCCACTAAGATTTCGGAAAGCACAGGCCAGCCTGAAAAGGGACCCAACTGCAAGGTGAGACACTCAGCTTACTGATGGAATCTCACTTTCCAGGTAATCAAATAAGCGTCAGCCGGTAACAGCCCTTATTGATAGAAGTAGTTGCAGAGCTCCTACATCTTCTCGGCATGACTGGTACTGTTAGCATCGGAGTGCGACGCAATGGGCGGCTTAGAAATGTGGGGCCTCCACGGTCGCTCCGATGATATATTTTAGAAAAATAAAAGCACAAAGGCGTGTCAGTGTATAGTTATTATTATTTATTTGCAGTACATACATATGGCTTTAAAACGTTACAAATTGTACATATATGTATATAGAAATACGTTGCCTACGTATTGTGTTAAGTATAATAATTAATAGTTAATAGTAAATTACCTCTGAGTCGGCTGATACGTCCTGATGCTAGGATTTGAGAAATCGCAGTGAAAGTTAGAATTAAAATTGAGGCGAAAGTAACCTCGCCGAACAGCGTTTAACACGGTAAACGATTTAACTGTTCGGCGGGGAAATGCCAGGGTTAACGGCCTTCACGTTGCAACGACTGGAAACGGTGGTTAGCAACAATCGGAACGGTAAGCGCAGTTACCATTAGGGTGGCTAGAAATCCTTTGGCGACTACAAGTTGCCCAAATCAGATGGAGAAGCCTTGAAGGCCAACTGCAGGCTGAAACACAATGGGAATTGGTACGGTCTCTGTACGGCATTGGACAACAGAGTAGGCATGGACTTCGATCCAACAATCCTTGCCATGTTCCTTGACGCAATGCCATCCAGAGTTGTGCTTGACAAGAGATACAATGTGGTGCCGCCAGAGGCTCAACTGTGGTATAACGCAGAAGATGAGCCCGGCAAACACTGTTTTCGCATTTTCACGGATAGCTTCAGGACCGAGTATGGCTCCGGCACTGGGGTTTACGTGGAATCAAGTAGGACAAATCTGCACTTTGCTCTTGGAATCCACGCATCTGTGTTTCAAGTGGAGGTGCATGTTGTTTAAGAAGCGATGAACTTTGTTGTGGACAACAGATGGAGAAGCAGATCTATATGTGTCTGCAGCGACAGCTAAGCTGCACTCATGGCCTTAGGCAGCCCACCAATTACTTCAAGGGTAGTCGAGTCCTGTAAATCCAGGCAGAACTATGTCGGTAGACATAATAGCCTGATGCTAACATGGGGCCCGGAACACGTGGGTATCGCGGGTAACGATATCTCTGACTCTTTAGCCGGAATGGGCTCTGAGGCTAACTTTTTTAGCCCTTAGTTCGTTCTGCCGCTCCCTTCTGCAGCCATCAAAGCCACGGTTAACAAACGGGTTACTCTAACCCACAAGCGAGCTTGGCAAGCTGAGAGAGGCTGCAGATGGACAAAACTAATGGTATCTGTCATGTCCGACCCACTGCCAGTAAGCAGAGGGGACTGTAGGAAGCTGGTTGGAGTGATGGCGGGCCACTTTCTATGGGCAAAACACATGGAAAAGGTAGGCATCTCAGACAGTGCACTCTGCCCAGCATGTGGAGAGTAGGAAGAGACGGCGGACCACTTTCTGTGCGTCTGCCCCGCCTTCGCTCGAATCAAGCTTGAGATGTTTGGCACTGATGCACTAAGAAGCAACCACCTTGGCTCCTTGGCACCACTAGATCTACTCAGAGTTCTTCGAAGGTCGAGTAGATTTAAAGAAAACTAAAAAGGAAATCCGAGTGCAGTACAATGGATTAAATTGCGTATGAGTGCTGTACTTGCTAGTCTGGCCCGGCAAAAAAAAGAAAGATTGAATTCTTATTTTAAGATTTACTCCACTTCAATGCTTGTCTATTTGTATACTGCAGCTGTCTAGTTTACAAGTGCCAAATAGGATGATTAATTTTGCCCCATCTCGAACAAATTGATATAAATATAAGTATAAATACACAGTTCATTTATGTAATTAATATTTTTATATTTTTATATTTTGCATATTTATTTTATATTTATTTCATTTTATATTATTTGATTTATTTATTTATTACACTACAATAATAATATCATATTTTTAAATTAGCTAAGAAATAATAAACAGACCAGCACAATTCAAAACAAATTTATAACTATAATTTCCCATAATTAAGTTCTAATAAAGTTAATTTGCCATATCAACTCAATCTTCTGCTTTCCATCAAAATAGATTTTCACACAACGACTTCCATTGCAGATACAAATATTCTCCCGTCAGCGGTGGCAGTGCCTGTCTCGGTGCTGCTTGACCTAATTTAAGTAGCGGAGAATATCTAAAAATAGTGTAGGCGGTACAGAAATAGAAACTAGCGCGCGATAAGAACATTTTTCAGGCATTGATGTGGTGTGGCAATAGTTTTTATAGTCAAATGAAGAATCAGAAGTAGAGAAAAAATATTTATGGCAATTACTTGTGGAAAACCTGAAGTACTTAAGAAATAAATGTAAATCTACGAAATTTATTAAATTAGAAAATATAAAAATGCTTAGAGAACACCCACTTTAGTAAAAATGGGTTTATGAAGTGATTGACGTATTGATTACACATTTTAATTTTTTTATCACTCAAAATATTTGTTCTTTTATGTAGTAAAAAAGGTTTGCAAAGGCAAAAGTGATGATTAATTTTGAGCCACTTTGTACTTTTAATTAATAAATTGAAAATTTTAAAGCCTCTTCTCTCGAATTATTAACTTTTTAAGTTACTATGTTCTTCCAACAAACGAGTAGTAGTTATAAATATATATATATATATATATATATTGTTATACTTCATGAAACTCGCAGAACCCACTATTTTCAGTGCAGCCAACTCTCTTTGAAAAGAGTTTTATAAGACCTCGTTTGTACAGAGGGACTCTTGTTACTTCTAAATTTCGAATTCTCTTTTGGTGTTGCCTGTCGTGTTCGCATTAGTTTTTAGTCTACAGTCAACAACGACATTGAGCAGAACAAGCGATAACTTTTAATGGACACGACGAACTCGATTTTCTTATACGGATGCGAAATATGGGCAGAATCGCTAAGGGTGCAATGCCGGCGGAAAACTCTGCAATCTGTGCAGCGCACCTGCGCTTTCAGAGCGGCTTCGTCATACACAACAGTATCTGAAGCAGCGGTGTTAGTTATCAGCGGAACTATTCTTATAGATATTCTAGCACAAGAGCGAAATCGGAGATGGGAGGCAAAAAACACAGGAATCCCAGTACCACGCTTCTCCGATATTAGAGTTCAAACGCTCACACTTTGGCGGGCAAGATGGAACTTTGAACGGTACGATAGATGGACAGCGAGACTAATACCCGACCTAAAAAAGTATGTAAAAAGAAAGCACGGGGAGGTTAACTATTACCTCACACAGTTTTTGTCCGGACATGGGTCCTTTCGCAAGTATTTGTGGCGAATGGGTAAAGTGAGCCAACCAAACTTCATATACGGAGGTACTGAGTATGATGATGTGGAGCACAGCTTCTTTAAATGCGAGAGGTGGAACGTAGAGAGAACAGTTCTGCAACGAGCTATTGGTGTATTTATACCTGAAGAAATTATCGAGAAAATGATGATAGACGAAGAAAAATGGAATGCCGTCGCAAATTTCGTGGAGGATATTATCCGAAAAAAGAAGCGTGAAATGGGAAGTTATGCTGAAGAGCATTGAGCATAGCAAAACAGGCGACCCTGGACGCACGGTGAGTAAGTAAGTGTCCTACTTAGGACGCCGTATTGGCCCTCTACTTTGAAACAATGCGGAAGCAGTTCCGGGGTGGAGGAAAAAATCCAAGAGAAGAGGAGGGATATTTTTAGTGGAATCACCACACACACACACGTTGTAGCGACGGTTACTATATGATGCGAAGGCATTTTTAACCCAACCTCCAAAAAAAAACAAAAAAAAGGCCCATAAAGCTGCCGCAGAAAAAAAAAATTAATTTTTGATTACAATTTTGAATTTTGGAAAAGAAATAACTATGTTTGTAATTCATAATTGCATGAAATATGGATGTGAATATGACATGCGAAGAGGAGTTTCAACTCTGCGCACAACTTCACACATTTCCTGCATCGCTGCCTATGACTCTGACATTGACAGTCTGCGTGATTGTATCTCCATGGAACTTACGAGTATTCACAAAAGGTAAGGTAATGTATGTATGTACTCTTACACCCCCTCTCATTTACTCTTTGAACTTACGTACAATAGCCAACGCATTTAAGCAATGGAGCTGCACTAAAGGTATTAATGGTGTGAATACGAAACTTATAGCAGCACAGCAAAGTCTTCAGCACCACAAATTATGCTTTTGTCCAAGAAGCCACTGTTATGTGACAAAAGAAGCAAGAAGCCACTGTTATGTGAAAGGTGTGCGAGTTTTGGTATTTTAGAACTTTGCATATAAGTGCAGGTGGAAATTAGTAATGGGTGTGTGAATACATAGTTGCCTTGCCTGCTTGAGCGTAGTACTTAAAGTGTATATCCGCGGAAAAAGGATAATAAATTTGTTGGAAGATATGTAAATAATAAGCCAGTACAAACATGAATTGAAGAAAAGTGCAAATACCAAAACTCATCACTTTCCACGTCTTTGTGCGGCTTAGTTGCTTTGCAAATTATCCTAAATTCTTGAAGGGCTAACTGAGGTTTTGTATGAGATTTTAAGTTTGCAGTCAAATGATTTACGAAGCACACTTTTGCGGTTTCCATCAATACGCCCGCTAATAAATCTGGGACAGTGTACAAAATATAAATCTGTAAGAGTGATAAGTGATTCTTGTGCCGTGGTGAAAAGTTTCCAGGTGATGCTAAGGCTCTCAGCTGAAAATAATTGTTGGGCTTAAATTTGTGGTAGGCATAGGAAGAGTAAAGAAAGGGCAAGGAAAGTGGCTGATGCAAATGTAGGTACATTAGAGAGCGTGGAGTTTTTTCACATTTTTGAAAGTTGGTTATAAAGCTTATGTGGAGAGTATATTGAAAAATAAATGAGTTTTTTTTGTTGATCAGTTTTGACTATTTACTTATTTTTTTTTTGTAACTTTTGTATAAAAAAAATTAATTTGTTATATAACAAAGGCTATTGAAAGCTTCAAAAACTGCACAAAAATTTATAAATATTTGTTAAATTTTCATCAAACTGTTTAGTCAGGACTTACAAAGAAAAAAGGAAAGTATCGTGCATTTGTTATATGGAAGAAAATGCAGCCCTGTCACAACGAAAAAAATTTTCAAAACTCAATGCGTATTTTGAGCTGCTTCAAACATCTTTACAAATTCTGACTAAACAGTTTGAAGCTTTGATAAAAATTTGCTGAGTTTTTATAAACCTTGTATTAACTTTGCGTTATAAGGTTACACTATACTTTATAAAAAAAAAAAATCAAAAAAAATTGTAAATAAAGGGTTTTCCAATAACAGATGTTATTTTGAATATAATAGAGACGATTAACGATTTTTTGACCGGAATTGGATGGTATTGATCTGGACAATGTTTACTTTCAACAAGACGGCGCCATGTGCCACACAAGCAACGAAAACATTGATCTTTTACGGGAAAAGTTTCCGGACCGTGTTATCTCTCGAAGAGGTGATCACAAATGGCCACCGAGATCTTGTGATTTAACATTTTGTGTATTTTTTTTTTGGGCCACGTGAAGGAGAAGGTCTACGCCAACAGCCCAGGCTGGATTCAAGACCTCAAAGATGGAATTCGTGAGAATTCGTGAGGCTATCGAGGACATAGGGCAGCCACTTTGCAATTCGGTTATGGAAAATTTCATGAAAAGGATATTGCCCTGTAAGCGTGGTCGTGGTTGTCATTTGCCTGGTGTTATTTTCGACCTTCCTCTTTATACTGAAATAAATATCCGATCATTTACATTAAAACATAGCATTTTTCTTTGAATATCAAAATAACTGCTCTTATTGGAAAACCCTTTAGTAAAACTAAGTCACCAAGTAGTGTACGCTTTCTTTGACACTCACACTCTCCAACGGCATTTGAGGCATTTCATAGATCATTTTAATCCAATAGCTCTACCGAAAAAATGCGATTTTGACACTTCCTTCAAGAAACCTCTCAAAAATCAAATTTAAAAGACCGTTGGATGATTGAAATGTTTTTCAAAATTTATTCTTCGCAGAACTTTACGAGGTGTTTTCTCAGACGAAACCTTTATGCGACCAACGTGAATAGCTCTAGGCAAGCCAAACTAATTTCATTACCATTTTCAATACCCATAAAAGGCAACCGCAGTAGTAGAATGGTTTGATGCGTAACCAGCATTCGGAAGTGCACGGGTTCGAAACTCCATGTATGAAACTCCAATTGATAGAAAACGTTCTTATTATTTTTTAGTGGTCACTTTCCGTCTTGTATGTCTTGCATGAAAAAGCTCCTCAAAAACAAAAAAACCATTTGCCGTTCGGGGGCGACATAAAAGTGTAGCTCCCGGCATTGGGGGAAAAATCATCGAGACGCGCACTATAAATCGGCGGAAAAACTCGGCCAAACACCCAATAAAAGATATAGTTTCGAGAAAAGGTTTCGTTTAAACTGTGCACTAACTTAGACAGGCTGCGCCCACAAATCCAAATATAATTATTTAGAAATTTCTTACAACGCTATCACTTGGGTATATTATTTTTACGGTATTAGACTACTTTTTAATTAAAAATACAAAAATAGATGGTTTGCATATGAATTTAATTTATATGAGGAAAGAATTTAAGACTTTGTGGACTTAAACCCGAAAAAAAAAATTATATTAGGGGCCCAACTTTAGTACAAGATTTCACTGGTAAGACATGAATTCAGAGGTGAATAACACCTGAAAAAACTTAACAACCGCCGATCTATTTATAATTACCTACATATCATTTCACAATCGGGGCAAATGCCAAATCACACAAAACTTATGACAAAAACTCAAAAAAAAGGACAAACAAAATTAGTTTAGTAAAAGCACTAATTCTAGGTGAAGAAAACTTATGTTTTTGGCCTCGCGTTACTCTTCACATACTTCAAAATAGGGAATGGTTTTTGAAAAAAAAAATTTTCGTGGGAATCGATCCGGTCTAATGTACATACATACATATGCAGCAAATGTAGTGTGATATGTCCATGTGTGTGTGAATAAATATTTATTTATGTGTACTTCCCGTCACCTTTCCTGCTTCAATTTGTCACGTAAGGCACCTTCGCTTTCAGTCTTCAGCTATTAAATGACTCACACTTTCCACTGTCAGTAAAGTATACCCCCCTTTCGCCTTGAGCGCGCAGTCTGCTCACCGGATATGCGGCCTAAAACAGGATATTAAGTAAACTGCGTTGTGTATATAGATTTGTAATGGCGCGATTAAATAATAAAACAGCAATTAAAGTGCTTCCGGCGAAGCTTTAAAAGTGGCTCGAATGTTAAGCACTCCATACGGAAAGGAATTTATAATAGATTTCTATGGCGCAACTATATTGATTTCGTTTATGTGTGCATACTAGCAAACTCACACAAATATGTAAATAGGAATATGTGTGCCGGATTTTATTTATTATCGAATAAAATTTTACTTTAAATAAATTGATTTAAAGTATGGCCTATTGGCCTCCAAATATTATGTTTGGTTTTCGTATTTTTATTTCATGAGCTCAAGGCCGTTGTAACAATAAAACAACAAATGGAATTAGTGCTATTACTTATTTAGAGATATCCTGACCCAAATTAAAAGCCACTTTGCAGAACATGTGGTTTGAAATAAGGAGGCGGGCACTTGAAGACTCAGTGGAGGTGCACTCTTTAAGGGGAGTAAAGCAGTATTTACTTATAGGGTGGTTAAGTTTCAAAGGCCGGTATTGATTTTGAATAAAATAAATTTTTTTTAGGAAATTATTGTCATTTCTCTTTATTATGATAAGACTAGTATGACTCAATTACGTATAGAACAAAATATTGGCCAAACAGCTGCCGCGGCCTCGGCGGCACACCTCCATCCGATGGTCCAAATTCTCGATGACGCTGAGGCATAATTGAGGTTCTATGCCATTAAGGTGCCGAATTATCTCGTCCTTTAGCTCTTGAATTGTTGCTGGCTTATCGATGTACACCTTTTTTTTCAAATAACTCCAAACAAAAAAGTCCAACGGTGTCACATCACATGATCTTGGCGGCCAATTGACATCGCCGCGACGTGAGATTATTCGGCCATCAAATTTTTCGCACAAAAGAGCCATTGTTTCGTAAGCTGTGTGACAAGTGGCACCGTCTTGTTGAAACCACATATCGTCCACATCCATATCTTCCAATTCGGGCCATAAAAAGTTCGTTATCATCTCACGATAGCGAACACTATTCACAGTAACTGCCTGGCCGGCCTCATTTTGGAAAAATACGGCCCAATGAGGCCGCCGGCCCATACACCGCACCAGACAGTCACACTTTGTATTATCATTCGCCCAAATGCGGCAATTCTGCTTATTGACGAATCCACTGAGGTGAAAATGTGCCTCATCACTGAAGATGAAGTGCGCGATATGCATTTTGATTTGAACGCCCGTTTTCATAATAAGCCTGAATAACTTTAACGCGTTTCTCGATTATGTATCTTTCCATGATTGAAATTGAATTAGTCTGAGATTAAAAAATGTTAAATAAAATGTAGAAAAGAACTTGACGTTTAGGTGTGGTTTACATTCAACATCGGCCCTTGAATCTTAACCACCCTTTATAATGAGCTATACTTTTATAAAAAACTATTGACTATTCAAAAAAAGAAGGGACTAACTTCGACTAGTTCAAATCTTCTGGCGCTATTGCAGCAACGCTATTCAAAACAAAAAAAATCCGAATTAAAATTTTGCCATTTATTTCATTTGGTACTCGTATTGTGGCTTATGTATTATTATTAGGAGGGAATTTAGCAAAGTGATCTGAAAGATTCATTGTGCCTTCTTCATGCTTTCAGAGTATTTAAGCCCAACTTCCTTAAGAAATATCAGTATTTGTGCTATTACATTGAGCTTTATTTCGTCCTCAAAAGGTTCTAAGTATTTCATGTTCGGTTCACCCACATACACTGAGTTCCAGAAGGAAAACCTCTTAGGAGAGATTACGACTACTTTCAAGTTATTGCTGAAACCTGTGTGAGGGTAAAAAAACTACCCGAATTGTGAAGTGGCAAGTCACGGATCATCCAATTTTTGCATTGTCTGTCAAGAGGCTTATAGTCAAGTACCACATTCAAGTGCCGGACCAGCAGCCTTATTCACCTACTTCTTTTTAAAGTTTAATTTTCATTAAAAAAATGATCCGTGAAAGGACGGATGATGGGCGTTCTAAAGAATCTCACATTAATATATAACCAGCACAGCTTTGAAGAATGGACGATTCCCATGGAGCGTTTGAGGAATAGAAGAAAATATATAAAAAAGTAAAAAGTAAAAGCACCCGACTAAAAAAAACACACGCACCCATTGGAATTATATTATAAATTGTGACATTTAACTTTTTAAATTTAATTTAAGCTAATTTTCAATATAAACATAGTTTATTACTTAACAAAAGCCATATCAACCAAAGTTCCAGACTTTGCAAGAAATTCAGAAAAATTCATAAAATTTCCGAAATATCCCACTTTTTAAACATAATTTTTCAAAACTTTTCAGTATGATAAAGTGAATGCTTGAAGGGCGTTGATTTTGATTAACTTTTCATGGATGCTATTGTACATTTTCTTCCATATACAACTCGTAAAAGCAGCTTCGAACGCACTGATCCACGCTGCAACAAAGCGCCGCAATCGAGAACAGCTTTATTGAGCAATTAAGTCATAGATCCTTCAATTGTTCTTCTTCTTGAAAACAGAAAACAAGAAATTGTGCTCCAGAAATGCATATAAATGTACTATAGACCTCTTACTCCAGCACCTTTGGTACTCAAAAGCACTTGCCAACTTTACTGCGCTTTGCTATTCGTTCGGCCATTAAGTCTGTTGCGGTAAAAGCACAAAAGTCGTTGAGTGTTCATGCGTATATGTGTGCATGAATGAAAGTGCATGTGGGTGTGTGTGCGCGTGTGAAAAATATGCAGCTTGCAATTAAATACAAAAATAATGATGACATTTTTTGCTCAATGGCCGTGATGGGGCCAAGGACAAGGATACATTCGAGACGCGAACGTTTAAGTATTTGCACAAACACACACACATACGCATGTACGGAGCGGCGCATATATGTTTGCGTAAGTAATTTCATGCTTGCATGAATACATTTCTACAAACATTTGCTGGCATTTCCGTAGCAGTGGAAGACTTTGTGGTATGCGAAGCATTTTGCCAGCAATTAAGGCAGTGCAGAAATTACTGGCATATTTGAACCGTTTTGCCAATGAAAGGAAATAATGATGGCAGCGACAATGATGATTTAAGGAAGTGAAAATATAAATATGTGCATACACGATTTAGTGCGAGAAAAAGAAAATAAAGAAAGAGGAAAAATAAAAGGACCTCGTTTGGCATGGTGAGGAAGAGAAAAGCAAGCAAGGAAATGTTGCTGTCGACTTTTAAAGCAATAGGCCGACCGGTTCTAAACTATGCTGCGCCTGTCCGGTCGTCTGGAATCAGTGATTCTCAGTGGACGAAGCTTCAGACCTGCCAAAACACTGCTTGAAGGACCGTACGAGGATGTCTTGTGATGTCACCTATACAACATCTACATGATGAGGCCCAAATGCTGCCTATTAAGGAGCATAACAAATTGCTCAGTAAGCAGTTTCTGCTAGGGTGTTACCGCAGGCCTCACCCATGCAGACAACTGTTCGAGCCTGAGCCACCTCCCAGGCACATCAAGAGACATTTCCTCAACTACGCGGGCGAGATCTCAGACAAAACAAACAGACAGTTACTGGATCGGACAGTGTACAGACAGGCCGTAAACGACATTCATCGGGAGACTCTCATCACCTTCATAAGCTCCCGACCCTCAAAATGCCAATATCGGAGTCCAACCACCACCAATCGCAGATGAAGAGCTCCAACTTCCCCGAGAGTCCCGCGTAACCTTGGCACAATTACGGTCTGGATATTGTAGCAGGTTAAACTCTTACCTATTCAGAATCGACCCCGACATACTAAACATATGTCCGACATGTGAAGGCAACCCGCACGACACTAACCACCTTGTCACATGCCCTATTTTCTAAAAATTTCTAACTTTTTAATCTGAATTTCTAAAAAAATTTCGGGTATGCATTGCGAGTTTGTGCCTCAAAAATCGAGTTGATTTTGTTTAGAGAGATGGCGCTCAAAGTCAGTCAGATGGCGCTACTCGCCCCTATCGAGGTAACATTCAGTTAGTAATTAGTATCTCTTGGAAGAGCACACACCCAGTTTTAGCTAGATCGGGTGTACTTCTTTGTGTTTGGCATTCGTTTGAATCGAGGAAGTCGAGTGGTTTTCCAAAAGTCCCTTTCCATCACGACAACTCATCAGCTCACGCCTCAGCTTTTGTGGTCGCAAAATTATTGCAAGTAGGGTTCCATTTCAAAAATTTTTACGGATGCCTCGAAGTTGGACGGAAGAGTTGCGAGGAATCAAGCTCAAATTTAAGCTTCCAGACCACTGTAGTGTCTTCCTAGCGGAAGTAGCCGCAATTAAGAAAGATTGGATTGGTTGCTTGCTTCTGTAATTACTGAAAAGTATGTAAATATCGACTCATACAGCCAAGCGTCAATTAGGGCTGTTCGACTCGTTGTTTGTGGGTTCGAAATTGGTCGGGGTTATTTGAATTCCCGGTCCCAGCGGCATAGAGGGAAGATGCTGGGCTGATGTGCTGGCTTAACAGGGAACCCAGGAGATGATTTTATCGCAAAATGAGCGCAGCGGGTTTGCCTTGAGTATCCGTGGTCTGCTTCTGAAAAAATGGGCTCCGCGTTAAATCAGCGAGTACTGGGCTAGTGCACAAATGTACAAACTTGTAAGATTCTTCTGACTATGGGTAGATTGGGCCCGCTCAAGGGAACTTCTAATGCTAATAAAGCCGCAGCTCTCAATTTGGTAGGTATCCTTACGGACATTATCCGTTAGGTGTCCATGCGGTGAGGTTTGGGATTGCCTCAAGCCCTTTTTACCGAAACTGTCTGGAAGACGAGGTGGAATCACTTCAACATATGCTTTTCAGCTGCCCTAATCCCGTCGTGGATTCTCACTTTTTCGCTACACCTGCGGATATTTTGGATTTAAATTCCACACATCTGGTGAAATCCATCAGTAGCTTGAAGCGGTTAATACGAACGTAAATCGCCACTGTTGTTCGTTAACCTCTAATCCAAAGCCTCATCTTCCTTTTCTTCCACTTGTCTGGTTCCTTCCCTTCTCCGTCTATTTTTCCCTCCTCTCCTCCTGTATGGTATAACAACGGAGACATTTTGAGTTCCCATCTGCTCTCCGTATTTCGCTCTCTCGTACCTAATTTGAGGAAATCATGCCGGGAAAAGGATTTGATTGAAACGAGCTGGTAATTGTAGAAACGATTCGCTATTTTTGAGACTAAAACGAATTCTATTATTCGGAAGTGATCAACAAACTAGAATAGCGTTGAGCAAAGTGTTTAAGCCTAAAAGGAGTCTATGTCGAAAAATATTAAAAGGTTATCCCAAGGAATTAAGTAGTTTTATTTTTGTATTTCCAAACGACCCTCGTATGACCACATAATTGCAATTTGCTTACGTGCGCGAATGTAAGAGAAATTATATTTCCCAAGCCTTGGCATTTGCTCAGTGAAGCGCTCACATTGTGGACTGTTGTGCTGTGTTGTAAACCGTTTCTGCAATCATTTAAAAATGTTCTCTAAACTCTGTCTTGTCTAGCTGCTTCCAAAGTAGCTTATTTCTTTTTGCTTGCTTAAGTTGTTTAAAAATATAACAAAATGCGCTCACTTACCTCCTCACAGGCGAATTGCCGCAACTAAACATATCGGCATGATGACAGTCGCAAACGCATCACACAGCCACTGGCCGTAGTTAAAGTAGACATCCGTGGAAGGAAGAACGAGAAAAGGAACTCAAAGTAGTATTTAATGTTCTAGAAATCACCGCGAACGACAACCTGGCGCGTGCTTTTCCAATTTCAGCTTTACTGCCATCAACCCGCTGCTGCTCTTTGGTCTTTCAAGTGCATGGCCGTTGGCCGGTGGTCAGTGGCAGCTTAGTGGATTCATTACGGCTGCTTGAATTACAGACATGTAAATTATTTATTTTTTCTAATTCTCTTTTGCTCTGTTTTGCTGATGCATTGCGTGGAAGTGGCTTACTTAAGAACGATGTCTTGTTCAGTGTTCTCGAATTGTCTATTTTTTTGTAATTTTATTTTGTTTTACATTTTTAGCACTTTGCTGCTGGACTTGCTTTTTCTCCCCACTGGCAATGGTAATGGCATTAAATCGTCGTTGGAATATGACTGACTGTTACGCAGCAACAAGAATTACTTAGTCATTTTTGGAATTAGACGTATTTCTCTGGCTTTCTACAGTTCAAGGTAATTATTCAATTTACGTTCAAGTGTGGCAGACAGTCAACCTGTGAGGCCATTGACGGTGACTAGAAGTGAGGGTGAGAGACGAAAATGTTAACGCTATGATTTGCAGCGCGAAAACCAACCTCGCCGTTTTTCAGTTAATTTACATTTCTTTCGATTTAATTTAGATTTATTTATTCCATGTAATTTCTAACTAGGCTGGCGATTTGTTAGGTGCCTGGTGTAGCAACAGTACACATTTGCGGATTTATTTAATTGTTTTTAACTCTTTTGCTAAATGTTTGAGAATAGCGTTAATGTAGGGTACCCAACTCTGAGCTATGTAGTTTAGGCAGCAAAGTATTTCTTGAAGATTTTAAATATGTGAGCAGATGCCTCTTGTCTTCTACAGAGCGCAACAGTTGTTTTATGAAAATGAGGGACCTTTAACTATTTCGATCAAAGGACAACCATCTTAATACATTGAGATGATTGTGGGTGAAAATAGGTGGGACATCAAGAATGTTTACCTGAACTGGTAGCTAAAAGAACTAGCAAGAAGGTCACATGTGATCTATCCTAGCTCTACTATTTATTATGATGCTACCAACATTTGATGGTTCAAAAGAGTACTCAAACGCTTAGAGAAATCTGCAAAACTGGAGAGACTTCGAAGGCTATAAAATTTATATTGTCCTAAAGCTTCAAGAATTTCCATGCATCAATGGATAACAAATGCATCCATTGATGCATGTAAATTCTTGAAGCTTTAGACAATATAAATTTTATAGCCTTCGAAGTCTCTCCAGTTTTGCAGATTTCTCTAAGCGTTTGAGTACTCTTTTGAACCCTCAAATGTTGGTAGCATCATAATAGTAGAGCTAGGATAGATAGAGTAGGCTTAGAGAACAGGAAGAAGACCCCAGCTCAGAAAGAACTATTATAGTTTTGTATTTTTTTCGGATTTTTAAAGTAAAAAAAAGGGCAAAAGACGGCGGACTTTCGTCTTGTGAATTTTTTTCATTTTTAAAGTTCACTCGATAAGGAAATTCATATTGAACAGGAACCTTTTTGCTTTTTTTTATTTCAGACACCTGTGAGTCCTGGAATCCGTGTCGCCAGCGACATACCATTTGGTGGAAGACCATTTTTGAAGGCTGACAACTTTTTGAACAAACCTCGTGGGGCCAAAAAAGAATTTTTGTTTCTTAACAATAGATCGGAAAATAAAATACTTGAAACAAAAATGAAAAAATCTTTCCTTTTCCCTTTTACAGCCTTTTAAAGATACACCCAAAAAACACCTGCAATTCTACAATTGTGGTGAGCAGAAAATTTTTATTCGATTAGTTGCACATGCAAATAGCTATAAAAGTAGAAAAAAGGTTTTTAGTTAATCGAATTTTACAATCTTGGCACTTTTTTGTGAAAAAAATACAAACTTAAAGAATTTCAGAAAAATGTTTATTAAAATCCTTGCAAAAAATAACTGCAGAGGGGGAGAATATTGCTCATACCCCAACAAAAACCATTCGCTTCAAATATTTTTGCTTTGCAAAATAATTAAAAGAATTCAAAAAATTTAATTTATGTTATATAGTTAAGGTAGTAGTCCGGTGAAACGACCGAAATTTCGACCTTTTTTCAATAATCTTTTTTAAAAAGAAAAAAAAAATGCGATCGTTTTAAAGTTTTTACGTGTTTTTATTGGTGTTTTGAAGTATATAAAAAAAACTTTTTAAGTTCATTTTATATTAATTTGTTTAAAATTTTTGACGTCAAAGTGGAGTCCTTAAATAAAAGGATGAGTTGGTTCGGGGACACACGGCCTTCCAAAGTCATCTGAAACAAAAAATTCAAAGAGATTATTATTCTGTAGTTTTTACTTTAGGTCCCGAACCTAAAATATGCATAAAAATAAAAAACAAAACCAAAATTGCGGACATGTGAAAAAAATTTTCAAAATGTAATTTTTTTTCTTCATAACTTGTTTCAATTAAATAGTTTATTATTAAAAAATGAAATGTTTTAAAGGTCCGGGATCTAGATATGTGTATCTAGAATAACGCGTTAAATTTTTAGCCAAATCGGTTGAATAGTTTTGAGTCAGTGATTCCCCGAAATTTCGATAACATGGTTTTGAGAAAAACGCGTTTAAAGACAGTCAGAGCGGCTGCTGCTGGCGTGTCACACGCCTTCATACACACTACGGCGCGCTCTCTTATTTTAGCTACGACTTTAAAAATAACTCAAATTTCTGTCTGAAATTTTTATAGTGTAGTTTTAAGATGCTTTTCTTCCGAAAAATGTAAAAAAAATCGATTTATTGAATCCGTTACACCGGACTACTACCTTAAAACTACAATAAAAACCATATGCCTCAATTTTTTATAAGTTGCAGAACAGTTAAAAAAATTCAAGATAATTTTCATTATAATAAAAAAATTTTTAGTTAGAATTTTTTATTAAAATGGGTCAACATTTTTCGTTAACTTTTTCTATTCGTACTGCTATAAAAAACATGTACGAATGCCTCAAAGTTTAATTGTTTTCAAAATAATTTTCAAACAAAATTTCTTCAAAATTTAAAAATTTTCATCGAAATTTAAAAATTTTCATCCCGTATTTTTTTAAGTTTAATTTAAGTAACATAATTCATACTAAAACGACAACCATATGCCTCACACAATTTCTAATTTTTTAGTTAGAATTTTTCATAAAAATCGGGCAATATTTTTCGAGAATTTGTTCTATTTAGTTTTACAAATATATTCGTACTATTAAAAAAAACGTATACCCCAATTTTAATTTTGTCCAAAATAATTTTCGAAAATTCCAAAAAAAATGTTAACGAAATTTAAAAATTTTTGCCAAATTTCTAAATTTTTATCAAATATTTGTGTATTCAATTTGAATAATCCAATTCATATTAAAACAATAATCATAGTTTCATATTTCGGAAAATAGCTTCTAAGATTTTCAAAATGTTTAAAAATCGGTCAACATTTTTTGTAAATTTTTTCTATTTATTAGTTTTACAAATATAGTTTGTACTACTATAAAAGAGAGGTAGGAATGCCTCAAGGTTTAATTTTTGTTCAAAATAATTTTCAAAAGAAACTTCATCAAAATTTAAAAAATATCATCAAAATTTAAAAGATTTCATCAAAATTTAAAATTGATCGAAATTTAAAAATTTTCATCAAATATTTTTTTAAATTTAATTTAAGTAACACAATTCATACTAAAACGTAAGCTATATACCTCAAAGTTTCATATTTTGCAAAATAACTTAGAATCCAAAAATTTTTTTATACAAATTTCAAAATTTTTAGTTAGAATGTTTCATAAAAATCGCTCAATAAGTTTTGGAGTTCATTATCTGAAGACTGGAAAAATGCAGTTTCGGAAAAAAGTTCGGTTTAAAGTTTTCATGAGGCTATGCGACGGACTGAGAGGGGCATAGCCATAGACATATAGTATTTCTCACTTAAACCTTTTATTATGTCACTTTTAAGGTACCTGTACAAAGCACCCTATTGGAAGATTTATAATTTTTGCTCATTTTTCAAGCAAAAAATGTTTTGTTTTTGTAATTTCTACAGTACCTTAACACTTAAGGTTCTCGTATGAGGAATTTATGATGCATTTGAGAAGGATTGCTTGGGGGAGTGTAGCGAATTTCCATGTTTATCTATATCGATTAATCGATCATTCGCCTGTTTTTCAGTTAAATTCATTTAAAGGACGCACTATGAACTCAATAGTGATTTCGTTCAACTGAGAATCGTCAGACTTTAATTCAGATGAGTCATTCCTTTAAGTAAAGAGTGCGTTAAATTGCATAGGGCCGACTTTATTATACAGTAAGTTGACCATATTATAGTCGAAAGTCCCTTCTATGCTTCTTTTATGAATCAAAACCATCAATGGATGTATTTAAATTCCAGAAAAAATTAATCGCATCTTAAATCGCATGAAATCCTTTAAATACAATAACGATAATTTTGTGAGTTATTCATTTAGAAATCGCGCAATTTCGCTCCTTTTAGCAAGCATGAGTTTAAGCTTTAATTTATATAAACTTACACACACTCACAAGTGGGTAGAGTGCCCAAACGCCCACCTGCCCTAAAATGCCAAAATTAGAGTAAATACTATGCTGAAACTCATATATTTCGGATTAAATCTATCTGAGTAAACTTGCATTGAAAATTTAATTACACACCTTCCTCAAGTTTAATTCACATTTGTTTTCTCACTCAGAAGGCTTTGTTGGCAAAATTTAATTTCCTTATTCTTACTTCATTATTTCAATCAACTTCTGTGCGTGTCTTTCGAATTTTAATGCAAATCAGTTAATGCATACAAACAAAGCGCAAATACAATTTGAAATTAATGTAAACAAACAAGCAGCCGCAAGCTTTTGTAATATTATTGGATAATCATGATTAAATTAACATTCAACCGCAGACTGGTTTGATGTACGGATTGTGATTGTTGATGAATACTAAGTGGCAGATATCGTCTGCAGGTAAGTATACGCCTAGGCAGCACTTGTGTGCTGGCATATACACGAGTATATATGTAGATAAAGAGCCTGCTTAAGGAGATGTTGCACGCGTCTTAAAGAGCTGAAGGCAATCTTAGTCACAAGCCTGTCAAGTAAATGCAAGCGAGGACAATCGAGAACATTCTTTAAAAACGATAATCTTAACTCTTAGCTCTAAATATTCTTATTCTTTGTACTCCTAGAATGACCATTCATAAAATATTATACTCTTCAAGTAATTGTTTTCAGAAATTTCCTTTGAAAATTTCTTAGCGACTCATGTCAGAATACTCTCTCTTAGAATTTTGTTAGGCCCCGAGTTCGAAATCCCCTGTGACCATGGAACAAGAAAGAAATCGAAAGAGATAGAAAAAGTTAATTTTAACAGCCGTCAACTTTTGACAGACAAAGCAAAAAATTTTTGATTGAGTTTTTGCTTCAAAAAGCTTCCCATAAGAACTCAGACGCTACTCGCAGAAATATCCTTAAGAAATCTTTAATAACGATGTGAATAGGAACAAAACATTAAACTCTGAGCACACTATTATCATTACTTTCCCCGTTTATCCTCGCATATCTTCTTTGAGTGTCTGGCTAGAGGAATTTCGAAGAAAATGCGCGAAGTTAATGTGGGAGCCTGCCTGGGTGAGCTCGTAGCAGTTAAACGGAGATGAGCTATTCCATGCTAAGTGTTGTAACTATTTTGGACATTGTTGCCAATCCAGCAAAATATGAAGTAGACCGAAAAGATTAAAAAGAAAATTTAAGAATTTCTTTTAGTTTTTTAGGATAATAAAATATACTATTAAAACAAAACTTTTTTGAAAAAAAAAAATTAATTTTTTTAGAAAAAAGTTAAATTTTTTATAAAAAACTAAATTTAAAAAAACATTAACAATATATAGAAAAAAAGAATTAATAAAACCATAAATTAATTTTAAAAAAAGTTTCAATTTTTTATAAAAAAAACTAAATTTTCGAAAAAAATTTACAATTTATAGGAAAAACTAAAATTTTTAAATTTATCAAAAAACACATTTTTAGAAAAAAATTTAGAATTTTTGGGAAAAATTTATAATTTTTAGGAAAAAATTAAATTTTTTAGAAAAAAGTTTAATTTTAGAAAAAAATTTACAATTTATACAAACAGTAAAGAATTAAAAAAAAATTAGTTTTTAGAAAAAAGTTAAATTTTTTATAAAAAAATAAATTTTAGAAAAAAATTTACAATTTATAGGAAAACATTAAATTTTCTAAATTTATAAAAAAATAAATTTCTAGAAAAAAATTTACAATTTTCGGGAAAAACTTAAATTTTTTAGAAAAAAGTTTAATTTTTTATAAAAAACTAAATTTTAGAAAAAAATTTGCAATATATAGAAAAAAAAGAATTAAAAAAACAACAAAAATTAATTTTTAGAAAAAAGTTTAATTTTAGAAAAAAATTTACAATTTATACAAACAAAAAGAATTAAAAAAAAATTAGTTTTTAGAAAAAAGTTAAATTTTTTATAAAAAAATAAATTTTAGAAAAAAATTTACAATTTATAGGAAAACATTAAATTTTCTAAATTTATATATTAAAAAAATAAATTTCTAGAAAAAAATTTACAATTTTCGGGAAAAACTTAAATTTTTTATAAAAAAGTTTAATTTTTTATAAAAAACTAAATTTTAGAAAAAAATTTGCAATATATAGAAAAAAAAGAATTAAAAAAACAACAAAAATTAATTTTTAGAAAAAAGTTTAATTTTTTATAAAAAAACTAAATTTTAGATAAAAATTTGCAATTTATAGAAAAAAAAGAATTAAAAAAACAACAACAATCTTAGAAAAAAATTTACAATTTATAGGAAAACATTATAATTTATAAAAATAAGTTTTTAGAAAAAATTTACAATTTTCAGGAATAACTTAAATTTTTTGGAAAAAAAATGAATTAATTAAATAAATTATAATTAAATTAAAAATTATATCTTTTAGAAAAATTTTGTGGAACTTAATTTTTCAATTTTCTTTTTGTATTTTGGTATAAGATACTTCTTGGTAACCTTTGCAAGTTTCAAAACAGAATTCTCATAGCTTTATTTTTGCAATTACGAGAAAAAATTTCGTTACAAAATATTTTGAACAAAATTTTTAAACTACTTTCAACATAGGTCAAACAATTCTGAACAAAAAATTAAAATTTTTCTGAAAATTTTTTTTGAAAGTATGATTTTAAAACATTATATGCACAAATTTTGTAGAAATGATAAAAGTAAACGGAGATGTTTCATTTTTGATATTTTCATATTAAATAAACCTAAAATTTGTAAACAAAATTTCAAAACCTTTTTCAAGTTATTTCTTATTGTACATACAAATTTTCATGCTTTATTTGATAAGATTTAGCGACTAGTAATAGTGACATACTTTCACCTAAGTACTAAGACTACTACTTAACGCAACTTAATCGTGCGATATTACTACAAGGTGGCGCCAAACTAATCACCCTATTGGAAGTACATATATAATTTTTCCGAATGACGTCATACATTAAACATAGTTGACACTTGTGAAATGGAACAAATATAATCAAAAATCGCTGAAAATCATTTTTTTATTTAGTTAAAAAGTTATTCAAAAACAAAATGGGTTGATTAAGTGTGCGCCACCAAAAGTTTATTATTCAAGTACAGAAATTACCACCAGCCCTTACCTTATCTAATTATTTTAAATTATTTTATTTTATTTCATTTCGTTTTATTTTATTTTATTTTATTTCATTTTATTTTATTTTATTTTATTTTATTTTATTTTTGAGCTTAATCCATCTCGGCTATTGCCGGAGATTACACATCCCGGATAAAATTTTCAAGGGATTGTGCTCTGGTGGAGCGTAGTCCAAGTTCTACGCCCATGCGATTGCTATTGCTTAAATATTTAAAAATCTACGAACTATTGCACATGTGTCCAGTATGGTCGACTTCTGCATGTCTTCTAAAAGGTGTTGGCAGTCATACTTCTTCAAGTTTTTTATTAAACGCTTAGGCACTAATCCAGTGGACGATATAATTATTGGAATTATATTCACTTCCCTCGCTTTGTACATCTGTTTCAGTTCTATGGCCAAAGCAGCATACTTCGATACTTTGGTGGAGTATGTGCTTGGATGTTGCGAATAAGGGGCACCGCTATATCGATTAGTTCGATCGTTTTATTTGTCTTGTCGAACAAGATAATGTCAGGTTTGTTGGCAGCTGCTGTTTGATCTGTGGATATAAATCTGTCCCAGTACAGTTTAAAATTTGCATTTTCGATTATTGCCTTTGGTTCATATTTAAAATACAAGACTTCTGCTTGTAAGAGACCGTGTTTTATCGCAAGTTGTTGGTGGAGGATCTTTGCTATATTGTTATGTCTCATGACATATTCACGGGGGGCAAGTACGCTACATCCAGCAATTATATGGTCGATTGTTTCGCCGTAAATGCCGCACCTTCGGCATCTATCCTCTATTGCCTCGCCATGTATCGACCTTCGGAAATTCCTTGTTGGAATAACTCGGTCTTGGATAGCGATTGCGAAACCTTCTGTTTCAGAAAATAGTTTTCCTTTTTTCAACCATAAATTGGATGATTGTGCGGCGATCCATTCCATTTCGAGATCATGGGGATGTTCACCGTGTATTGTTTTTGCCTTCCATGCTGCGATCATTTCTGCTGGGGCTTTAACCCCCTCAGGTACTGGGAAATCCTGCTCCATCAGACTTAGCGGGGTAAAGCCGTTATCTGCCATAGCTATAGCTTTAAATAGATGAGACTCGCTGCTTAGAAAATATGTACGTAGCTTTAAAGTTTGCGAGAAGTGTAGACGCGCTATATTAATGATTCCTCTCCCACCAATGTTTCGAGGAAGCGATATTCTTTCCACAGCGCTTTGAGGGTAATGGCTTTGGAACTTTGTGAAAGTGGTGCGTATCAGCGTTTCAATCCGAAGGATGTCTGTCTGGGACCATTTTATTACTCCAAACGAGGATGTCAAAAGGGGTATGGCCCAGGTATTGATTGCCTTGCATTTATTTCCACTGTTCAGACTAGTTTTTAATATAGCTTTCAGTCGTGCCTCAAATTTTTTAATGAGGTTTTGCTTTACTAGCGTGTGGTTGATTCCTTTAAGTTGCAGAAATCCTAAATATTTATAAGATTCGCTGCTATGCAAGTTGTCTATAATAATATTTTGATCTACTGCGTAGTTTTCTTCGGTTTCATCAAGCTGACCTCTAATCAAATGTATTATTTTGCACTTATCTGGTCCAAATTCCATTCCTACGTCATCGCTAAAAGCTTTAGTGGCATCTATCAGCTCATATAGCTTATGCTTTTTGTTTGCGTAAAGTTTCAAGTCATCAACAAATAGAAGATGGTTGAACGGGTGCTCTCTTATTTCTGTTTTCAGTACAAAGCCATTTTGTTTAACCCTCCGATGTTCGGTGCCTTATGATGCGGTAAGTGCATCATAAGGGTCTGCCCAGACCCATACAAATAATGTAAGAAATACGATTTTAAAAATAATTTTATTGATTTATTTGAACGGATTAGTATTAATTACGAAGAGCAATTGTGTTTACAACTATATAGTTGCATGGAATGTTCATTAAGACATATGGAACGATTACATTTGCTGCAGTTATAACGAGTTTTACGTCACTTTTTCGAAGAAGAAGCAGCACAATGGTAGCACGATGACCGTGTTGAAGCAACTTGAGCATATGATTGTGCTGTGCTGCATCTGATGTCGATGGACAAGATTCCGGTACCTAAAAGTAGCGAAATAATTTATTTTAAATTAGTAAATATGAATAAATGCATACACATATCTTTATACGCGGAGATATATGTAGGTGTGTATATAATTCATACTCACCTTGATATTGAAAAGATTCATTGCTTGTCTTATATGAGCAAACCTCCATACTAATGGGTTAGTCGCTCGTTTCGTCATATGTGGGATAACTAGCTGCCGTGCCAATTCAATGATAAATGAGCGCCTCTTATCACTCTGCTTTGCCGGATTCAGCTCGTCATAGATGATGAATGAGGCCAAATCGGCAATATCAAGCATATTATAAAACATTGCCAGTGGCCAACGGTTTGTCGAGCGTTTTCACGAATAGCCAGTCAGCATTTGATCCATTGTATCTACCCCCGCTTTAAATTTATTGTAGTCCAAAATTTGATCTGGCTTGAATCCTTTCAATGGATCGGTGCTTTGACGGTAATGGGCAGTGGATAACATAATTACTGGCTTTTTCGGCTTTTCCATATACGAGTACAGAGCGATATTCTTATTGTGATAACAAAATAAAGTGCTTTTAATATAACATCACGCTTCGGGTTAAGCAATTCATGCGGAATGAAGGTCTTATTTTTTCTTACGGTACCGACGAAAGCCACTCTACGATCCATCAACATTTGTATGTTGTATGTTGAAAAAAAAATTGTCAGCATAAGCAGTCCTACCGCTGTCCATATAATTTTCCATCAATTTCATGACGACCCGTTCACCTTGATTCGTTTCTCACTGGCCACCTGGTGGTGGTAAATTATACCTTTCAAAGGGTAGTTTGAAACAGATCACAAATCCACCACACTTTCATGCCATATTTTGCCGGCTTACTCGGAATATATTGGGTGAATCGAGTGCGCCCACGATATGGAAATAACTGTTCATCGACATGTAACCGACAATCCGGAGTGTATGCTTTCTCTAAATTGGGCATCAGCATGAGCCATACATCGTCCAGGGCAGCAGATTTGCTTTGCTTCAACCTCTCAGGACGAGTACCACTGCTATCGAAACGGATGAAAGTAGTTAAGCTCTTGAACCGATTCAATGGCATAGTGGCCTTATAAATTGGCACATTGTAACTGGCCCACAATTCTTTCGCTGGCTGACAATTCCAGTGGAATACACCTGGCTGACAATTCCAGTGGAATACACACACACACAATCTGTTTCGAAACAGTTCCATTTAGAACCAGTTTTGTATTCCACTTGCTCATTATGCGGCCCAAGAGGGCAACAGTGGCAGCATCGATTTTGTATATTCTTAATATCTCTAATAGGTAATCATGCGCCATTGAATCAAAAGCTTTTTTGTAGTCAATAAACGCGACGCTTAAATTCCGCCTTCTTCTCAGAGCTACTCCTGTGATAACAGTGTCTATAGTAAGCTGATCTTTACAGCCCATTGTGCGCTTCCTGCAACCTTTCTGTTCTTCACATAAAATGCTGTTACTTTCACAGTGTTCATATATTCGGTTAGCGATAATTTTCGTCAAGAGTTTGTATGTCGTGCTCAAGCAAGTAATTGGGCGGTATTTTGCTGGATCAGCAGATGGTGCGTCCTTTGGAAGAAGATAAGTTACTCCGGCAGTGAGAAATTCTGGGATAGCCGCTATATTTTTCAGTAGCTCGTTGTAGCATCTTGCGAGTGCTTCGTGCATTACTGAGAGCTTTTTAAGCCAGATGTTGTGTAGCTGGTCTAGGCCAGGGGATTTCCAGTTAGCTGAAGTACATATATTATTCTTTATTTCTTCTGCTGTTATGTCGTAGAAGTGCATTGGTGCAACGTTATCCGCTTTTTCTTTTTCTTTGGCTAACCAATTCGCATCAGCATTGAAGTGTTTTGCTTGTGCCCATATTTTCTCCCAAAACTGCTCTAACTGTTGTTGTTGTGGATATAATATCTGAGATTCTGCATTGCTGTTTTGTTGCAGATTTCTATAAAAGCTTTTTTGATTTTTGTGGAAAAGCTGGTTTTCCTTCCGCCTCTGATTACTTTTGAGGTATCTTCTTAATCGCTTTGAGTAAGCGGCGAGTTGCTGTACTTTCCTATCAATTATCTCTGATAATTGGTCAAGACCTACAGTCTGAGGCTTAAGCGGCGCGATGGTTCTAGATACATGCCTTAACAACCTTTTAGATCTAGCCCCATTTTTAAATGAAGTAAGCCTCCCTATAGATTCTCTTAGACCGGCAATTCGTGTTTCGAGTCTTCTTTGCCACCTGGGGGCTACTGGCGTTTTTTGTGTTGTTTTATTTTTAAATGTCTGTACCTTTGGGTGCTTCCCCAGTAATCGTATAGTAGTAAGAGCAGAAACATAAAAGAGAGTGTTAACATATTCCAAGTTGGTGCTATTGGCGACATATGATGGCAGAATTTTCGAGTTAAGAGTTTTAACCACTTCGTTTAATTTTTCCGATTCGCCTAATCGGGGTATCCTTGGTCTTGGCAAAGGATCCATACCTTCATAATTCGCCAGATAATTAAGGAAAATATCTTTCACCTCCCGTTCTTCATTAGTTTCTGGACCATCGCTTTCAATACTTTCATAGATCAAGTTAATTTCAGGTTGTACGTTGGTAAATTCCGCTAAATTTTCAGGCTGTGGGTTGCGTGCCTCGGTTATCTCTGGTGTTATTTCCTCTTCGCTTCCTTCCACTCCTCGTAGCACTTTTAATTTCCTCTTGCTTTTCTTTTCTTACATATTCGTGTTGGAAGATTGCTTTTTTCCTTGTAGCAAGGCTATTTTCGGTTAGCTTCCCATTCAGATGCCTATATCTTCTTAGAAACAGGTCTAGCATTCTCTCACGATAGGTCGTCATGTGCTCCGGTTCTTCACAATTTGTGGAAATGTAGTAGCAGCGCAGGACATATTCATTCATTTCCGTTGTCCATTGAATACGCTGTCTAACACGGCCTGCTCTTGTGGTCCCAAGATTAACTTGAGAAACACTTGTCGCAGTGTTGGGGGTTTCGTGTTGTTGTTGTTGGGCCACTGGCGACTCCGCTATCTGATGTCGATGAGCAGAGCCCTCGCCGGCAGCCGTGGCTTCTGCCGACACTTGAGCGAATATCCTCGCTCGGCTGCAATCATTAGATTCCTCTATAATGCGGCTCTCCGTTTTTCGAAACGGGTAATTACATTTTAAACCTTCTGCCAGGTGGTTTACAGATTTCCTTCTGGGTTAACTGTGTCCTTCAGACATGCATTCACACAGCCGGCATGTTAGGCATTTTAGCGGTATGTTTTCTTCTTCGCTGAAACTTCGGAGCCGTGGAGTCGTTACTTCCACCACCCCTCGGTGAGGGATGTCCGTGCGGGGTCGTGACTAGGGGCCGCGGGGTTGTCATGCCCGTCAACTCTCTAATGAGAGATGCCGTTGCCGGCAAATTTTTATTTTATTTTATTTTATTTTATTTTATTTTATTTTATTTTATTTTATTTTATTTTATTTTATTTTATTTCATTTAATTTTATTTTTTTATTTTATTTTATTTTATTTTATTTGAGCTTGATCCATCTCGGCTATTGCCGAAGATTACACATCCCAGATAAAACTTTCAAGGGATTGTGCTCTGGTGGAGCGTAGTCCAAGTTCTACGCCCATGCGATTGCTATTGCTTAAATATAATATTTAAAAATCTACGAACTATTGCACATGTGTCCAGTATGGTCGACTTCTGCATGTCTTACTTCTTCAAGTTTTTTATTAAATGCTTAGGCACTAATACTGTGGAAGATATAATTATTGGTATTATATTCACTTCCCTCGCTTTGTACATCCGTTTAAGTTCTATGGCCAAAGCTGCATACTTCGATAGTTTGGTGGAGTATGTGCTTTGGATGTTGCGATTAAGGGGCACCGCTATATCGATTACTTCGATCGTTTTATTTGTCTCGTCGAACAAGATAATGTCAGGTTTGTTGGCAGCTGCTGTTTGATCTGTGGATATAAATCTGTCCCAGTACAGTTTAAAATTTGCATTTTCGATTATTGCCTTTGGTTCATATTTAAAATACAAGACTTCTGCTTGTAAGAGACCGTGTTTTATCGCAAGTTGTTGGTGGAGGATCTTTGCTATATTGTTATGTCTCATGACATATTCACGGGGGGCAAGTACGCTACATCCAGCAATTATATGGTCGATTGTTTCGCCGTAAATGCCGCACCTTCGGCATCTATCTTCTATTGCCTCGCCATGTATCGACCTTCGGAAATTCCTTGTTGGGATAACTCGGTCTTTTTATTTTATTTTATTTTATTTTATATTATTTTATTTTATTTTATTTTATTTTATTTTATTTTATTTTATTTTATTTTTATTTTGTTTTATTTTATTTTATTTTATTTTATTTTATTTTATTTTATTTTATTTTATTTTATTTTATTTTATTTTATTTTATCTATTAATAGAATCTCATTGGATGAAAATGTGTCTTCACTTTTGCTTATTAAGACATTTGAAATGGATAACTTTGGAGCTGGGTTTCTAGAACTTTTGATTTTTAGACCTGAGATGTTCTGCTAGTAAAGGAGCGATGTGTAACTTAGGTTCTTGTGGACTACATTTTTTAGTGCCTCCAATTTCCAGCAAATGTGCATTGTGCTTTAGAATCATTTTTTTCAGGGTCTTCAATTTCCTGTGATTCCTCAGCTAATCACAAAAGCGCCATATATTTTTCCACGGTGCTGAAGCTTCAGTTTTAATATATTTACAATCTTGCTTCATACCTTGCTCCCTATGCATATTAGCAAGCATTTATTCCAGCTTCCTTCAACTATTTTCAAGCCATAAACATTGTTTTACTAGTTTGTGCTTAAAAATAGCTACATACATATATTTTAATAAGTAGTGCTCATATATGTGCTACTCATCTCTCTTTCTACAATAGATTCTTCGTGCCAACTCTTTAGTAATCCTGCTTCCTAAGTAATAACTTCAATAAATCAGTCAACTACCCCAATTGCACATATTTCATATGAGCCACAAGTACTCTTTAGCTCAATCTTGCATCAACCAACAATATTCTCAGCATTTCATAAGTGCATGCATAGCAGATCCACTAACATCTCTATACATTTTTTATGTGGATGTGTGGCAGTATTAAACTTGCCTCTTAACCTCGTATTAGCGTTGGATTACTTTGTTATGGCTTCTTCGACTTTCGAGTTTACTACGTTGAGCTGCTGTGAATTTCTACTAAAATTTCTAAACTGAGCTACTGAATGATGCGTCGCTCCATAGCTTTTGTGCACTTCCTTCTGATTTTCCTTCCTCCAACTGGCTGTGCCCTTGTTGCTGCAACTTTGACTGATTTTATGGCTACAAAATTTTGCTTCAAGTCTTTTGTGTTGGTTTTTTAGTTGCTATTGCTACTTTTTATTGTTATTATTATGTTTATAAGTTAAAAAGATGGCAGCCAGCAGTCAACTACTGGTCTAATACTTGTATCCTTTCGTTGCTATTCTATTTTTTGCTACTAAAATTGCATTTGTTTTTGCTACGTTAATGTAATGGAACTACTTTAAAATAAAGAAAAGATTGTGGTAAGTTAATTCAATATGGCAAGCATGGCAATATACTTATTGGTATGTGAATATACAGATATGCGACACATACAAGCACGTAGCATAAATGGATGTGAGGGATTTTCGGGATCCCGTATTACAATCCCATAGTGCACTCTAACGCTAGCAGTCAGTGAATTTGTTTGTTTGTTATTATCTGGCTTCATCCAGTACTATTTGTTGCACACGCATGCTGTCACCAGCCAAATTGTAGAAAAATTCACTTTAAGAGAAATATATTTGATATGTGCAGCATTTTGTGCAACCACATCAAAAATACAAAAGATTTATTAGAAAAAGAGGAAAACAAATCAAAATGCATTTTATGGGAATATGAATTTATACATGATTGTGAAGCACTTTGTATTTTTCCATGGTTATACAAAGTAGAGAAACCGCGCGGGAAAACATAATACTACGTTCACACTGCGTGCGAAATAGCGCTTAATTTCAAGAGGCAACGAGAGTATTACAAAAAAAAAATATTAACAAATATTTAAATATCCCAACTAGCAAAGATTTGCTGGTTTGTAAATTTTATTAAATTTAAATCTAATTTGCAGCGCCTAATTTTATGCTCTTCTCGCTGCTAAGTGTAAGCGCAGCATTATTGCGCACAACTAAAATGATATTGATGCCACAAAGTGCTCGCTATTCACTGAGCGGAAATTGTCGTAGAATTATTGTAAAAGAAAGAGCTTTTATGTGAGCGTAAAGCAGGAGGTAAGCAAATAATATTTTGCAAACTTGATCACAAACGCATTGAAATCAATAACCGAAAATAAGTGAAAAATATCTTTGATATTATTGAGATACTATGGGAATAAGGCCAATAGATTTCTAAAAAAAAAAGATTTATATTCTGCTATAAAAAACAATTTTTGGTAAATATGCTAAGTGCAAGAATATCAATGTGATGTATACATGGACGTATCTCTATGAGAAGAGTTATATTCAAAATATCAACATAATTTTCCCGCTGCTAGGCAGCTCACAAAATTTTAGTCAGTTATCGGGAATTTCAAATCACCGGATCGATTTAAAGTACCTCTTTTCCAGGTGTGGTTGTACTCATGTTGCAGACGAGGGTTAAGTCCCTGTAGTCCAGAGTAGTTTTCACCTGAAACACAAAAGAAAAATATTGTCTTATTCAGAAGGCTTTCCCGCATATAATAGACTTCTCTTGTATAAAAATATAAAAAAATGAACCCACAATTAATTATTGAAAAAAATGCTTTTTTTTGCTATTTTTTTAAAAGAGGTGTTAAATAACATTAAAAAAAGATTTTTTTGTATTTTGTTAATGAATTAGTTGCGCATTTAAATTTTTTTATACAGATTATCGGTTTGAAACGATAACTTTCGTCTTTTTTTTCTAATCTTACACGCCATTTTCAAAAACATGGTTTTGAGAAAATGTGTTTCAAAGTTTTCAGAAGGTAGACAGTATACTCACACAAGGGACGGTACACAGGCCTGTATCTCCGAAATCACTCTGAATTCCGCTATAAAATTTTGAGGGCATATTCTTCGCGGCCGCCGTAGCCGAATGGGTTGGTGCGTGATTACCATTCGGAATTCACAGAGAGAACGTATGTTCGAATCTCGGTGAAACACCAAATTAAGAAAAACATTTTTCTAATAGCGGTCGCCCCTCGGCAGGCAATGGCAAACCTCCGAGTGTATTTCTGCCATGAAAAAGCTCCTCGTAAAAATATCTGCCGTTCGGAGTCGGCTTGAAACTGTAGTTCCCTCCATTTGTGGAACAACATCAAGACGCAGACGCCCAAATATGAGCTGGAGCTCGGGCAAACACCCAAAAAGGGTGTACGCACCAATTATATATATATATATATATTCTCCTATAATATAATATATCTATCAATTGCAGTAAAAAAATCGAATTTTTTGAGCCGACTGATAAGAGGTCCTCCTTAAATTAAATATAATATTAAATATTAATTAAAAATTAAATAAATATAAATTTTATTTATAAAATTATATATAATTTCTAATATAAAATTTATTTTGTACATCATCGATTTTTACACTCACATAAATTTGTATACCCAACATTGAATGTTAGACCATGCATTTATGCCATATTACCATAACTTTTACTGGAAAACTCAGGCTACTAAAAGTAAAGTGACAATTTTATGCCTTGTGCGTCTAGGCGTGCTTGTTGTTCTTTTTATTGCATTGCCTTATAATAGGATATAGGAGCATAAAATTATATCAGAAACACTTGTTGAGCGCTCAGTCGTAAAGTAATGCCATTGGCGCCTAAAACGCTGTTACACAAATCCTTAAATATCGCGGCGCCCCATAAGTAGGCGCTGCCACGCCGAGTAGTTATGGCTGACAAATTCGTTGTCACTGGCTGTGTAATTGACAAGCAGATGTGCTTAAATCCATACACATACACACCCATGCAAATATATATATATATCGAGTAATTGCAAGCACACATAACTGCGTGAAATAATACATACACCCACAGCCACACATACAGCAATTGGTCTTCGCCATTCTGCTTGTTGACATTTGTACGTTGCGCTATTGATATCCATCAAAGTTGCTTTTTCACAGGAAATACATAAAAATATGTGCGCACACGCATTCATATGTATGTTTCTTCTATTTTTCACCTTACCATCACATTTTACAACAAATATTTAACGTTTTAGCCTAATTAAATTAGGCCCATTCGTCTGTCAACGTTGGTGGTGGTGCTATATAAACTACAGCGCCCCATGGCGAGCGCAGTCAAAACGCAACGGTATTTTCGTGTAAGTGGCAACGGTCAGCTACTGAGTGGCTGAATTAAAAGAAAAAAAAAGAATTTGTACACAAAAAATTACCAAAAAAAGGAATTTTTGTATGTTTTCAGAAAATAAATACGTAAAATAGTTTGTGGACGCCAGTGGACGTTGAGCGCGAGTCGCGCAACACTCCAAGCAAACGCAAAAACCGGATAACGAAAAACGCTTTCAAAACGGCCGCAGCTGTTCACGCGGAAGTGTCACGCTGTTGTTGGTGTTATTGAAGTGCTGTTCTTGTGGCTGCTGTGCGTGCGCGGAAGTGTTGCTGAGGTCTTTGCGTTCAACGTATTGTTTGAATATCAGTTGATTGATGCGAGTACAGCAAATAAAAGAGAAAAAAAAAAATATGGAAAAGGAATAAAAAAATATAAAAAACACAAATTGTGAATTAAAATGTACTAATGAAAGTTTAAGTGGGAACAAAAAGGCAGGATAAGTAAAAGAGTGAGTGAAGAAGGCCTGATCAAGACAGGTAAAGTAACGTGTAAAGAGTGAAAATGAAATTTTGTTTAAAATATTGGAATTAATAATCGATGAAAAGTATAAATTTTCAAGACATAAATAAATAATAAAATGTGTTGGAATAAAATATGTTTTTTTTTAAGTGGAACCTAGAATCCTAATTTAATTAGTTAGCAGGTGTAAGCAGCTAATCTGCTTTTAGAACATACAAATTTAATAAAAAAATGTCTTTTTTTCTTTGTGATAAATTAAAATTCTTGATGAAAGGTTAGAAGTGTTTTAATAAAAGTGCTATGAATGGCAGATAGATGAAATTAAAAATTAAAGCCAAATTAAAAAAATATTAAAAATAGAAAACAAAATAAAAAATTAAAAAAAAAAATAAATAAATAATGTAAATAGTAAAAAATAAAAAAAATTGAAAATAAGAAAAAACTAAAAATAAAAAAAGATTAAAAATAGAAAACAAAATAGAAAACTTTAAAAATAGCAAAAAAAAAATAATAAAAAAAATATGAAAATAGGAAAAACAATTAAAAATATAAAAAAGATAAAAAATAAAAAAAGGATAAAATAAATAAAGGGGGGGAAAATATATAAAAAATTATTCCTAAAAGAGACAAATAATTATTTCAGTATCTGTTTTACTTGTACATTAAAAAAGAAAATAAAATATTACAAAAAAATATTAAAAAATTATAATGTTCAAAAATCATTAATATAATATTGTAATAATAAAAATTATTCATAAATTATTACAAACAAATATTAAAAAGTTACAATTTTCAAAAATCATGAATATAATAATAAAAACACTATTCATAAAAAAAAGACAAATAATTATTGCAGTATCTGTTTTAATTGTACATTAAATCAAGCTTGAACTCATTTTAAATAATTAATTAGTCAGTAATACAAATAAACAATAGAGATATGGAACAGTGCAAGACAAGATAAACAAAATTAAAATATTACAAAAAAATATTAAAAAATTACAATTTTCAAAAATCTTTAATATAATAACAAAATAAAATAAAATGAAATAACAGTGCAAATTATTAAAAATTACAATGTAGAAAAATCATCAAAAAAGCGGCAATAAATCAATATTCGGGAAATAAACTAGCCGAAGACCTAGTGCTAGTGGCAGAAATAAAATTTCAGAGCTATAACTTAATAATTTGTAATAATTTCATATAAATAATAAAAAGCAGCAAATCATAACCATAAAATCTACACCTAAATTTATTTAAAAATAACAGAATAAATATAAAAAATTAAAAAAAGTTTCGTTTGGGAAAATCTATTTGGTTTACTTAGGTACAATTTGTATTTAATTATTTTGACAGAGAAGAAGAAGGTACTAAAGGTACAATATTAAACATTTTTTAATTTAAATAAATAAATATTAAAAAAAAATAAATTAATTAATTTTGAAAATTAAGAATTAAGCTTTGTAACAAACACCAGAAATAAAATAAGCTAAGGTGGGAATCAGTCAATAAATAAAACAAAAAAATCAAAAATAGCATCGACCTTTTCCAAGTGTTTTTGGTTGACCGCAACTTCTGCTCTCTTGCGGGTTCCACTCCAGTGTCATTCTCGTGATGCTATCTGGTGGGCTGCTCAATGTGTGATCTATCAATCGCCACTTTCTGCGTTTTCTGTGCCTAGGGATGGGTTCCTCGTTCGCTAATCTCCACAGTACGTCGTTACTGATGGTGTTTGGCCAGAATATTCTGCAGATGATGCGGAGGCATTTGTTGATGAAGGATTGTAACCTTTGTGTGACGGTGTTAGAGTCATTGATGTTGATGTTTCGCTTCCTGTTTCTAAAATATAACGCTATAAAAAATTTAGATGTAAAAAAAAATCAAATCAATTAAAAAATCAATCAGCGAGAAATTTTAAAAGCTGAAATGAAATGAAAAATAAATAAAACAAAATTGAAAAATGCATATGAAAAAAGTAAAAAAAGGAAAGGAAAAATATTCAGAATGTATTCTCTCTCAAGAATCCCCTGTCTTAAGCGAACAACTCCCATTAGCAGACACTTTTTTCCAGCACCATAAACATCCTTTGCGATTTTCTTTTATATTTTTCTCTCTTGGGCGAGCAACCCGTCCTTAAGAGGTTGGCTGGTTGAAGTGGTGATTCAGCCGAAATCCAACTAGCGCTTCCGCACCATTTCGTTGCCACATTCTCGCTATCAACTTATTTAACGGTTATTTACAATGTGACTATATCCAGTCTGTGTGGTTCAGGAACCTAATTAGGTTGTTGACATCTAAGTCAGACAGTTGTTTGAGACTCTCGAAGAGAAGTTTAGCCTCCTCTCCTCTTTTAACCTCTTTTCAGGCATGCGCTTTAGACAATCTGGTTGCCAAAAATAAGGCGAAGGAAGGTTCCTGCTACAATATTTTTTATTTGTCGCTCTTGAGAGTTACATTTTACACTGCGTTGCTTAAAATTTCAAAAATAATAATACAAATGTGAAAAGTGCAATATGTAATTGCGAAAATAAATAGCTAAAAAAAATAGTCACCTCGCTAATAAACTAACCACTACCAACACATGGATATGATCAACGATTTTTCAAATAATTTTTTAACTTTTTTAATAAAAATTTTTCTAAAATTATTTCTAAATTTTTCCACCCAAATATTTGTGACTCTTTTGTGTCTTGTAGTTCTGTTTTGTTTTTGTTGTAATATCAGCGCATGTATAAGCGAAACGAAAATGAAAATTGTGCCCGAGCGTTTAGAGAAGCTGCAAGCTTTTGTTTGCGGGAAAATGCAGCAGGTGAGTGAACCTGCTGGTGTTAATTTTTTGGTGCGTTTCCAAGGCTTTTGGTGTGTCTTCGGCTCTATTTGTAAGCCTGTGAAATGTGTTAAAGTTGTGCGGTGCATCAGAAGCTAGCTGTTTATGTAAAGGTGTAAATATGTAATATAAAATTAATTGATGTATTCGCATATATTTACATATACATATACACATTTCTTTAATGCCGCATTTACACGCCGCTGATTGGTTGAGCTGTTTTTTTTCACTGTTTGCGAAAATTTTCCAATTGCAAAAATTCTTTTGCCATTTCTTGAATCTAAATTTTGTATTTAATATTTGTTGTCCTTAATTATTGCACGTATAAAATATTTAGTAATGAAAAATATTAAATTAAATATTGAACAAAAAAAAAAAACAAAAAAATATTAATTAGTTGAAAAGAAATATTTTCTCTTCATTTCTTTTTGCTTGTTTTTCAATTCTATTTTCAAAAGCGCATATTTCTTAAATTTCATTTTCAACGCTAAATTTCTATTTATTGAAGAAATGTATTTAAAAAATTGTAAAAATAAAAATGAGGTTTGCTTCACTTAAGTTTCCGAATTTCGGTTATAGTTCAGAAGCTGGCAATAGTTCGGTTGTAAATACTCGTATGTACCTGAAGGGATGGACTTGTTGTTCTAGTTGAAGCATTTAGTCTGCAATCTAAGCGAATTTTTTGGAGAAAAAGAGAATGACGAAAGAGGTTCCTTAACTTAGGTAGCCATTAGAGCTGAGATCCGTAAACAAAGTTAGCTGTGATTGGAAAAGGGTCGGGAGCGGTAATGCTTGAAGATGCTTCCGTTGGACTGGACAGTTTTTTTAGGACAACTTAAGCAAAAAATACTAAATAAAGATAATTTTTTTATGAAACATAATAAAAAAAGAAAGCAATAAATGAAAGTTCTGTTAACAAAAAAATATTATAATTTTCTTAACTCGAAACTTTATCAGTTTTCTCTCGTTTTTTAATTCATACTTTGAGCAAAGTACAGGGTACGCCATCTTTTACGTCGGTATGAAAGCATTAAATAACTTTGAAAAAAAAACAACTGATTTGTATAAGTGAGGTTATTTTTATTTGGTTCAGTTATTTACAATTTATTAAAACAAGTTTTTGAATACAATATCAATTAAGTAGCCCCTTTAGTAGCAATCACAAACTGCGATCTTTTTTCGGCGTTTGTCATCACCTTGTCAAGCACTTCGTGTTTTATAGCGTCGATTTCGGCTCGAATGTTTGACTTAAGCTGGTCTGTCTAGTCTGCGTCTTATTAGCGTCAACCTCACTTTTCAGATAACCCCACAAAAAGAAGACCGGGTGGGTTAAGTCAGGTTATCTGAGGGGCCAGTCGATGTCGCCTCTTTTTGACACTAGACACCCCGGGAATTTTCGTAGCAGAAATTCAATTGTTGCATTCGCAGTGTGGCATGGCGCACCGTCTTGTTGAAACCAGTAACCGTCTAAACCTTTCTCACGCATTTGCGGGCAGACATAATGAGCCAACATCCATCGATATCGGTTTCCATCGACCGTTTCGTTTTCTCGGTAAAAATATATGGCCCAATTATGGTTTTGGCCCAAACAGTTACTTTCCGATCATGCAATGGCGTTTAATGGATCTCGTGTGAATTTTCAGTTCCCCAAATGCGGTAATTTTTTCATTCACGCTGCCAAAGAGGTTAAAATGTGCCTCGTCAGTCATTAAAATTTGGCTTCAGTGTCAACCATTCAAGCGACTGTTTGGCCGTATTCCAAGCGACGTGAATGGTCTGTCGGCTATATTCTTTGTGTCAATTGCACTTTATATGGAAACAAATTTAAATCATCCTTTAAAATACGCCGCATTGTCGTTTCGCTGACGCCGAAATGCTGAGCGCGACGACGATACGACACTGTTGGCTCCTATGCAACGCTCTTCCTCACTGTTCGTTGGAACGTCTTGGTCGTCGATGAACGGCATGTTGAAGATCTCCTACTGTCCCATGCTCAAAAAAATTCGACACCAAACGACGAATAGTATTGTGAGACGGTGCCTGTTTGCCGCGATGCTTTTTGCGATATGCGCGTTGAGTTAGAACAATGGAACGACGATTAACGATTTTTTATGGCCGGAGTCGGATGATATTGACCTGGACAACGTTTATTTTCAACAAGACAGCGCCACGTGCCACACAAGCAACAAAAACGTTGATCTTTTACGGGAAAAGTTTCCGGACCATGTTATCTCTCGAAGAGGTGATCACAATTAGCCACCGAGATGACAAGATCTTGTGATTTAGCACCTTGTGACTTTTTTTTTGGGCCACGGGAAAGAGAAGGTCTACGCCAACAGCCCAGGGTCGATTCAAAACCTCAACGATGGAATTCGTGAGGCTATCGAGGACATAGAGCAGCCAATTTGCAATTCAGTTATGGAAAATTTCATGAGAAGGATATTGTCTTGTAAGCATACCTTCCTCTTTATAATGAAATAAACATCAGATAAATTATATTAAAAAATAGCATTTTTCTTTGAATATCAAAATAACACCTCTTATTAAAAAACCCTTTATTGGACCACTTAATACTATTTACAACTCATTAGATTTTTTTTGATAGATTTAAAAACAATATTTTTTCATTACCCTTAAAGTTACAACAGCGGGGCTATTTCATAAATCCAACCAAAAATTATATCCTAACACAGGGGCGCATTATTTTAAAGTACTAAGCCTCCAAAAAGTTTCAACAATGTTTTCAAATACTTTAGTAACTTAAAAAAAAAACTAAATAAATAAGGATTTTCACACAATAAAAAGTATTAGAATCCGTATCCCTTAAAAAATATTATTCACATGAAAAGTGTTTGCACAAGTCCACTTCAAAAACAAAAAACAAAAAGGCAGGCTTGTGGTCATTTAAAGTCGCAATCACAAAACCCCTGCTATAAAATAAGTAACAACAAAAAGTGCTTTTGCATAGGCAAAAAGTGCCCATGCAGGCCAGACCAACCCCACTTGCGCATATCTGCGCTCATATTTTGTTTGCATATTTATTTTGTCGTGTTTTTGCTTGCCTTTACTACATTTGCGCGCTGTATAAATAAAAATGTTTGCTTTCACTGTAATCATATACATATGCAAGTATAATAGTACTAAGTCGCATAAATAAACAAAGAATTATGTTTGTAAGCGGATGAATAAACAATATGTTGGCATAAAACTAGGCGTCGAGACCGATTAACATGGCAATAGTGTTAACGGCATAATAAAAGAAAGACCAAAAATATGTAATACAAAATAAAGATATTATTTTTGAAAAAAAAAAAAATTAAAATAAAAATGAAGAGCACTAAACTACAACACTAAGCCCCGGCTTGAGAGCGACTCGTTGATATTTGCCCAAAACAAACTCAGCGGGGGCAAAGCAAAGAGACAAGGAATCACAAAAAGTGGCTAAACTTTCATACTCAATTTCAATTTTTTCCGCGATTAGCAAACAGAGTTTATGGGCCGTATAAAAAAGTCACTGAACTAAGTGTATCACTGACAACGGACTTTTAGTGTCAAAAGTAAAAAAAGTGAAAAAAATTCTAAATAATACAAACAAAAAAACCAACAAAAATTATAATACTACAATAAAAAAGGCAACAAGAAATAGTGGAGTATAGCGCTGTATACAAAATTTCGCATGAATGAGTTATTGTGACGGTGGAGAATGCATTGCAGAAGAAAACCTCTTCTAAGGGAAAATGGAGTCGAGTTTAAGACCGAAACGAAAATAACAGAAATTCAAAGAAATATAATATAATAGAAATTCAAAATTCAATAATTTTGAAATTTATTAAATATTGAAAATTTTTGATATACATTTCCTTAAAGGGAAGTATTTGCGGTGTTTTCCTAAGCTTTTATTAATTTTTGATTTCTTTGGGAGAAAATGTGCCTTTTAAAAAACTTATTTGTGAACAAAATTAAATTGTTTTGTTCAAAATTTAAATAAAGTCGAAATATATCTACATTTTCATAAATTTAGTTTTTCTTCCAAAAAAAAAATATAATTTTTTAAACGAAATAAAGTGAAATGTTCCTCAATTATTATAAATTAGTTTTTTTAGGGTAAAATATGCATTTTTATAAAATTTGTTTGCGAAAAAAATTACATATTGGCTGTACAACTAATTAATTTCGTACTTTTTTCTTAAAAAACCATTTACTTGAAAAAATATTTTATTCAAAATATTGTCTATCGGAAGCGGCAATTTTTTTCCATCTTTCAGGCAATCTATGGATCTCAAAAAAACTTCTCATCTTTTGCGCCGAGAAAGTCATCAATCCATTTTTTAATATCTTCAATATTGGTGAACCGTATTCCACAAAAGGTGATTCTGAATTGACCGAAACAAGTGGTAATCAGAACGAGCTATGTCTGGGCTCTAGGGCGGGTGAGGTGGAATTTCCCATCCGGCATTTTCCAAATAATTTTTGACCGGTACTGCAATATGTGGCCGAGCATTGTCATGATGGAAAATCAATTTCTCGTATCTGGTCGCATATTCTGGCCGTTTTTCGGCTATTGCTTGCTTCAAACGTATCAATTGTTGCCTGTATAGCTCTCCCGTGATCGTCTGGCCCAATTTTACCAGCTCATAGTACAACACACCCTTCTGATCTCACCAAATACAGAGCATTACCTTCAAATCATGAATATTCGGCTTTGGTGTCGATTTGGCTAGTTGGCCTGGCTTCACGTATGATGATGATCTTTTACGCTTTGGGTCGTCGTAATGAATCCACTTTTCATCGCCAGTGACAATACTATGCAGAAACGATTTCTTTTTGTGGCGACTAAGCAGCATTTCAGACATGCCAAATCGTCTCTCAACGTCTCTCGGCTTCAATTCGTGTGGCACCCAATTTCTTTGTTTGTAAATGTATCCGGCTGCTCTTAAACGTTTAGAAATGACTTGTTGAGTGACTTCTAATGTTTCTCCAAGTTCCTCTTAAGTTAGACATGGATCTTGATCGACTAATGCCTCCAATTCTTCGTCTTCAAAATGTTTTGATGGACCTGATCGCTCTTTGTCTTCTGTGTGAAAATCACCGCTTTTAAATCATGCAAACCACTGCTGACAGGATAAGCTTCTGAGAGTAAACGATGTGCTTCTGTTGCACTTTTCGTTAAATTGAAGAGCAAAGGCAAACCTCCCCGCAAATGCTTTTTTGTTGGTACGTAATTTGACATTTTGACTGTAATAAAAAAAATTTGTGTGTTTACTAATATTCACTGTGACATATCAAATTTACTTGATTGTTTGCTTTAGGAAAGAATTTGTTTGCGAAAAAAAAAAAATTTTTTTTGTTCACAATTTTTGGAGATTTTGTTCGGCAGTTTTACGGACAATTTTTTTATCCAACATAGACTTTTTATTACTCCAGTATTTTGAACTTATATTACACTCTTCTGCCTGTTTGGTATTTTCACTATTTAAAAAACGTAATAGTATCAAGTTAGGAAATTTAACTCCAGGATCTCAGGGGATAAGCAAGTGACAATCTGTCTTCATAACCAGAGGGACAAAGTGGTCTTCTCAGGCAAAACGTTCAGGTCGCCAATTTAAAAACCTATAAAAAAGTTAAAATAATGGCAACGGGCTCTGATAACAAATGGGAAGAGCTTTGTTTTATAAGTTTTAAGTGTTAGTTTCTTAATGTAGAGATATGTATTTACAGGGTTTGATTGAAAAGTAATGAGCCTTCCCGCGCGGAGCGTCTGCCAAGCGATCAATCGAATCTGCTGGTGGAGGAAAATGATCGGAAAATGTGAACCGGGTTCGTGAATTTTTGAACATTGACCGTCGTGCTAGTCTACGTGAGATCAGTGAAGAGTTAAATTTAACTTATTAGAATGTGCGGGAAATCGTGATGAGCGGCGGATGAGTTTAATAAATGTTTCCTGCAGTGGAAGCACCGCTATCAGTGGTGTATTGACGCTCAAGGGTCCTGTTCTGAAGAATATTAGTTGTATAAGCTAAAAGGTTTAATAAAACTGCTTAAAAAAATAAGGCTCATTACTTTTCAATCAAACCCTTTATATTGGTGACCTGAACATTTTGCGTAGGAAGACTACTAGTGAATTTTTCAAAACATGCAAAAATATTTTTTTATTATAAAGTTCAAATAATTTAATATTTGTTAAAAAAAAACTGTTTTTCTAAATAAAACAAAAAAGTTAAAAAAAAAATTAAAAAAAAAAAATGTTCTAAAAAAAAAATTTATTCAAACAAAAAAAAATTTTTTTAACAAAAACAATCGCTTTTTTTCTGCTAATTAAGGTATGTTAACCTTCTACTAAAGATATCCAAAAAAAAAAAAATTAGAAATAAAATGTTTTTTTCCTATTTGTGAGCGTAATCTTTCAACAAAACTACGAAATCAACAGCTTGCTGTGCCAAATATTCTTGATTATAGGATTTTTTGGTAACCTAATTACAAGAACTTTAAAATGGCACTTTTTAAAAGTGTAAAATATGTAATAAACCTCATGAAAACCGTTGACGCAGTATTGACTCCAGCACCTCCATGTGTTTCCTAACAAGATTTGCCAGAGTGGTAGCAAAATTGCTCAAAAGTGACAAATTTCAGACAAAGAAAGAGGGAGCTACGAGCTCGGATGGAGTTAATTACGGGGCACAACTAATGGGGACGCAATATGGTCAACAGAGATAATATTTGCTCTGCTCATGTGTGGTTGCCGCCAGATTTGGGGGATACATTTTTGGGTCAAATGTATTTAGAATGGATGAGCGATATTCTCTCTCCCTTAACAAACTACTACGATTCATTAGCTGTGTAGTAATAATCCCCTTCCCCACCTATTTGTATCCCTTTATGGATAGTCCTTTTAAGTCCTCACGCTTGGGCATGCTTTTTCACTCAAATTTATGCTTCCAAGTATCTTATTTAGACAGAGTTTTATGCAGCAGTCACTAGTCGCACTAATGGCTAATAGCACTAATGCCTAATAGCAACTGCTCTCGGAATCTATGCATTCTTGTAAATGATAACCTCCTTCTGAAAAAACTCGAGCGCATTCCTACTGACACTCACCAAAATAAAAACTCCGATTTCAGTACGCAGAGAATTTGCAGAGTGTTCCCACATCCAAACACTTGCACAGCCAAAACCAAACAAACGCGGGCCATTTCTTTTGTTTATATACTTATTTAGTTTTTGCTTTTCGTTTTTAATAAATATAATAATCAGTATCATCGCTCCTATCAGCGTTGGCTTTGTGGAAGGCAGTCATTTTTTATGGCTTCAACTTTTGTTTTCGAAATTCCCGCCGGTGCAATTTTATTTAGTTACTCGAAAGTTGGGTGAGTCAATGGGGTGACTAGAGACAAAAAGCGCATAGCGGCATGATAAGTGAGTCGTAGTTGCGCCTGTGTTTGCGTTTAATCCCATTTCAATATTTTTTGGCTCGGTGGCTTTGTATTTTTGGCCATGAAATCGTTTTTCGCTTATGCGTTGACATATTTTATTTATGTCCGCAGTGGCATTTAAGGTGTGATATCTCCCTTTCTTGTTTTCGCGATCTCTACAAACATATGCATTATGCTATGCATTTATGGCATTACACTGTGCACTAGAGCTGTTGAAACATCGATGTTTGACCACATCGATGTTTCGATGTTTTTCAGAAAAAAACATCGATGTATCGATACTACATCGAAGTAATATGGTACATTTTTTGATTCTCTATATAATATATATATCTTTATTAAGGATAACATCCTTTTTCCAAACTTAAAACTATAAAACAGAAGTTAAATCATTCAACTAAATACTATAAAACAGAAATTCAATCTTTCAAACTTAATACTATAAAGCATAATTCAATCTTTTTCAAACTTAAAACTATAAAATAATCATTGCTGTTCAGAGATCCACTTGTTCCGATTGATAAAAAGTAGCATGTCAACATGTTTAAACTGAAGCGAACTTCTTTTTTCGCTTACAACGATTCCAGCCTTACTGAACATACGCTCGCTTTCTGTCGAAGTTGCTGGAACGCAGAAATATTTTTTGCAGCAATGCTGAAATGATTTGTCTGATGAGATCTGTAATAATAAAATTTAATTAATACACATATTTAAACGCTGGAATTGACAAGTAAAATACAACCTTCCAATAATTTAAAGGGTTGGAGTTTGATTCCAAATTGTCTAGATTAAAATATTGACGAATTGACAATATGGAATCCACTGTATTAGTTTTATGTTTCAAACTTTTGTTTTTTTCCAAAAATTGAAAAAGGGATGTCTGCGATGTGGAGGTTGATGTTGGCAGGCGTGGTTCGTCGCAAGGGCGAGACTTCTGTGCGTTGAAAAAAGAAAGCTCGTTTTCCAAGAGTTTTTGAGCCTCAGTGATGTTAAATGGTGAGTGAAACGCTTCTTTTTTAAACCGAGGATCTAGCAAAGTTGCCACTCGAGGAACATTGCGAATTTCATATTGCAGTAGTCTGGACGATATGCCCTCCAATAAGCAATTGCAGCTTTCGCGACCTTCAACTGTTTTTAGGTCATTTTTTAACAATTGCAAATTATGCAGAAGTTCGCAAGTTATAGGAATTATTAATGATACCGTGACCAACGTTCGCGAAGAAGTTTGCAATGTTGCACATTCAAAAGGTTGCAATAAAATTATTATGTCTTTTAAAATTAAAATTTCGTCAGCCGAAAACGGGGCAAGTCCCTTTGGGGTTGAAAGAAGAACACTGCTTATAACATCATTTGTTTTAAGAATTCTTTCAATCATATGAAATGCGCTATTCCATCTTGTAGGACATTCTTGCTTTAAACTGTATGGCTTCTCTGTATTTTGAGCTTCTTTAAACTTGGCGTAAGCTACTGTGCTTTTCTTAAAAAATCCCACAATACTTTTGCATTCCCCATAATAACTTTTATTTTCTCTTGATTCAGGCATTGTTGAACTATTAAATTAATAACATGCGCAAAGCATGGCACATGTCTTTTTTGCAATATCTCACATGCTTTTATCATTGTTCTTGCGCTATCGGTAACAATGGCTGCAACTTTGTCCATAACTTCCCATTCAATTAGCACTGCACATAGAGAGTTCGCAATGTTTTCTGCAGAATGATTTTTCTCATTCTGTAACTTACTAGTCGAAAGTACTGCTGTGCGAAGTTTAAATTCTGGATCTATAAAATGGCAAGTTACGGTCAAATAAGCCTCGTTGGCTCGAGATGTCCAACAGTCGGTTGTCACAGCGCAATATTCCACTTCTTGCAAAATGCTTTTCAGTTTCATTCTCATGTTCATGAATAAATTATTATAACATGTTGAAAGCAATGTTGATCGTGAAGGCAATTCGTATCGGGGATCCAAAGCATTTACAAATTGCTTAAATCCCTCGTTTTCTACAATGTAAAATGGACGTAAATCGGAGCAAATGAAATTTAACAATGCGCTGTCCAAATCTCTCTTCCGTTTCGATGAGGCTTCATATTTTTTATCCAAATAAGCCGCCATATGTCCTGAAGCCTTTGACAACTCACTCACCGTTAACGTTGGGTGTACCCGCTTTAAATGTCCCGCCATGTTGGTGGTGTTTCCGCTGGTTTGATAAATTTTACCACATTTTAAACATTTGGCAGTCTTGCCATCCGAGGACTTATTAAAAAAATTCCACACATTGGACTGACCATATCGCGCCTTTTTGGTTTGCGGCTCTTCCTCTTGCTCTTTTTCTTCAATGGTTGCCGCACTACAACCTACATACAAATGAGACAAAACACAGAGGTTAACTTGTAAAGAAGGCATCAGTTAATATATATATGTACATACCTTGCCCATTTGAAGCTCTAAGATATTTATGCATTATAACCACTGCCTGCCAACACCAATAACTACAAAAATAACGCTCTAGCTTTTACTGCGTTTTTTTCTCAGTGATGGAAAAACTGGCAAAAACATCGAACATCGGAGAAAAAACATCGATGTCTTTTACGAAAGGAGAAACATCGATGTATCGAAACTACATCGATGTTTCGCACAGCTCTACTGTGCACACATACATACACACACGTGAAGGTGTATTGCATGGTATCATAAACATGTTGAGTACACCACAAATGGCTTAAAAGCTGACAATTATTAAAAGCTTTTTATAGGATTTGATCAAGCGAGAATCGTTTTTAGAGAGGATTAGCTGTTAGTTTTTAAATACCTAAAAGTATATGCAGATTGTTTATAATTCGTATAAGAGTTTTTGTATAAAATTGAAGGAAACGCCAATCTATTCAAATCATCTGGATAAAAAGGCAGAAAAAGGTAAGTGAGAGAGAGAGAAAGATGGAGAAAGCGAAAGATAGAGCAAAAGACGGTGGTGCCAGAGACGGTGGTGCAAAAAATTCAGTCTAACCCTTGCTTAAGCCTACAAAAGTGGTCACAGATGCGGAAAATCAACGCATTACATGCAGCGTAAAAAGGTCCCTTATTGATGAGCGTCGCAATGCTGGCGTTGCTCGACGTAAGTCTTTAGTGCAATTACTAAAAATACAATTAAGTAAAAAATTAGCTGAGGACTGTTTTTTTTTTCAAATCAACCCTCTGTTTTTTGTGCCATTGAGAGCAAGTAACATCTCTCCGGATCCGGTGACTGACTAAATGTAAGGCACAGATGAAGACTCACTAACCCAAGTGGTGTGATTTTTTATATTTGTTAATTGTTTCTCGGCCGCCGTAGCCGAATGGGTTGGTGTGTGTGGTGTGTTGGAAGCTCCATGAAACACCCAAATGAAGAAAAAGTTTGTTTTTTAATAGCGCCCCTCGGCAGGCAATGACAAATCCTCCGAGTGCATTTCTGCCATGAAAAAGCTTGTCATAAAAAATTTCTGCAATTCGGAGTCGGTTTTAAATTGTAGGTCCCTCCATTTGTGGAACAACATCAAGGAGCACGCCGAGGAGGGACTCTTTTCCATAATACATTTTTTTTTCAGTAAATAGGTTTTCTTTTTTATATGTACTACGTTTCTTTTTGCTTAACACTAACGTTAATGTTTTCTCTTGATATTTTCTGCCTTTTTATTTTAGACAAATATTTTTGGTTCTTTTTCATGTCTGTTGGAATTTTCTCCATTCCACAAACTTTAGGTTTTTTTCCTTTTCGTATTATCTAAATTGTTATTTTATTTTGAGAAATCTTTTTCATAGAAGAAACTTTAGCGTAATTCATATTTTCAAAATATTCAAATAGATAGTTGTTTCTCTTTTTTATTAATTAAATTCCTTCTTCATAGAAAAATCATTAGATTTTCTCTTTCTTATTTTTTCTTAGTTTCTTTTAAATAGTATTTTTTCTCTTCTTTATATTTTCTAAATTTTTTTTCAAATATATATTTGCTTTTTTATATTTATTTCAGTTTTTCTCCATACAACACACATTACATTTTTTCAATATTTTCAACATTTTTTTCATTAGAGTTTTCTCTTTTAACTTAATTAATAATAATTCGATTATTTTTTCTCACTTTTCATTTTTTTTTATTTTCTGATTTATACAAAGTTGTTTTTTTCTTAGCACCAGCTTTAAGGTTTTCTCTTCATATTTTCTGCGTTTCTTTTTTTGAAATAAATTTTTTATGTTCTTTTTCATGTCTATTTTTTCCATACGACAAACTTCAGGTTTTTCTCCTCTTAGTCGTTTCGAAATTTTTATTTTTTTTTTTCAAGTAAATCTTTTTTTTTGTTTTCGTAGAACAAACTTAAAATTTCTTTCACATTTTCAAAATTTTTTCTCTTTTTTATTCTTAAATTGTTTCTTCATTTAAAAAACATTTGTTTTTCTCTTTCTTAAATTTTCTTAAGTTTTTTTGTTAAATGATTTTATTTTCACTTATGTTTTTTAAATTTTTTGAAATAAATTTGTTCCGTTTGTTATGTTTATTATGGTTGTTGTTTAATGTTTATATTTTTGGGACTCATTTTATTTTCGCGACATTGATTTGGATTATTAATTTGGCTACTGAATATTTCTGCGCCATTTCTTCCGCTGCCGGAAAAAGTCTTCCATATTCGTCACAATTTTCATTCTTCAGCATTCTTAGTCATAGTCGTTCTTACTGGCCTGAATAAACTTATACATAAATATTTCAGCTATTTGCCGAATCTCCTAATGCAAATTTCCAAAGCGTTTCTTTCGGCAAATTTTATCAAATAGGCAACGCGAGAAACCAAAAAATTAACTACAAATAATAAACAAATTTTAATAGAAAAAGCAACTGGTAAATTAAAGGAGAATCGACAGCTGGAAAAATGGATTTGAGGATATTTTTTTCTAGGAAACCTGTCTAATTTATTTATTTAAGTCAGAAACGGTTTTATTGCAAGTCTAATATTTCTTGATTGATGATTTGATAAAAAGTTGTGTGATTAAATTAAATTTAACAAAAACTCGGCTTCTCAAAAGGAACACACACAAAAAATGACGTTTGAGCTTTCCATAAAATGTTAGTATTTGTCTGTTCCAGGAACTTTCAATAATTTATCAAAAAATATACCATTGAGCTTATGTACGACTGTATGTAGGCTCAGGAAAATCTTGTGTCCCGCTTTTAGGAGACGATTGCTTTTAAATAAAAGTGGTAAACAAATTTAAAATAATAAAAATTAATAAAAAAAATAAACTTAAAATTAAAAAAAAAAAAAAAATTACAAAAATTAGAATTGAAAACTAACTTACAAAGAAAAAGAAAAAAAATTATATCTACACAAAAAACGAAAAATTAAAACAAAAGGGATGCGAAAATAATAAAAGAAAGCCAACTCACGCAGGTCTGTAAAAAAAAAATGTGTATACTGAAAACAAAAATACAAAAAGGGAAACTTATAAATAATACAAAAATATTAAATGAAAGTTAATTCAGAAAACTCAGTAAACCAAATTTATGTTCAACAAACAGTAAATTTCAAGAAGCTAATAAATTCTTAAACTAAATATCAATATTCACTTTTCTTCAAGTTCTCAAATGACTCCCATATTAACTTGAGTTTTTGTCTTTATTTTTTCGAAGGTGATGTGCATCAAACAGAAGCAAATCTGCTTATGAAAGGGAAATCTATTTGGATTCCAAATATTTTACTCTACGTAATATGTAAGAGCAGAAATCTGTGGACATTTGAGAAAACTCTTTATTTGTCTACTGTAAATATTATATATAAAAATGACTCACAAGGCAAATTTGGATGTTCAGAAGAAGAAGCCAATGGTTGTAAGTGCAGCAGTATATATTATATAAGTAGTGAAACAGAGAATTGAAAAGAATATTAAAAAAGTAAATATATAGTTTATAGAGATAGTAAGTAGTAATAGTAAATAGTAATAGAAATATAAACTTTTTATAGTAGCTCTCAGTCCGAAAAATTATTATTCAGCACGATTGTTATTTTATTTATAAAATTCAGTTAATTCCAAACTTAAATAGAACCTTTTAGCGCAAGAAGCTAAAATTCTGCCACTAGAAAATGTTCAAACTTGTAAGCTCATTATTTTCCCCTTAAAGATGGAGGGTAACCCAAGCGGAAATGTACATTTAAAAATTAAGTAAAATGAATAAAAATCAAGCTCTTTTAGTGTTTTTGGCTGTATTAGAAAGTAGAACCATTTCACTTTACGTGTAGGTATATGAAGCCGAGAGAGTGTAAATTGTTAAAGTAATTTTCTAAGACTTTGCTTTTTTGGTATATGATTTTAAGCAAGCGATGAGTTCAAGAGTTTTTTTTTTTGAGAAAAATAACTGAAAATATTTTTTTGGAATATTTTAATCCTTTAACTTTTCAATAGAGGGAATTTTTTGCCTATTTTGCGGAAAAGTGCAAAAAATGCTCCTAACAGGAGAATATAACGCGCTAAAATATACCAAAAAAGTATATTCATAAAATTATACTACAATACTCTTAATATACTAAAGCTTAAAATTTAGTTTGAATGCCAGAAATAAGTTGAAACTGAAAATGAACCTTGCAAATGTTGAAATATTGCGGCATTGTGAGCCATTCTGTTGGAGCTGAAGAAGGAGCTCCGTGTATGAAATCACAGTCACAAAAGAATAACAAAGGAAAAATAGGCTAATGACGTCATAAAATCGATATGAAATTCTTATCTTCTATAGATTCATTCCCTGCAATGCTGATCTGCAACCACGGCAATTTTATTTGCTAACATAGGCAGGACAAATAAAATGGATCACCCTTTGTTTGGTCAAGTAATATAAGTACTTTTCTTTTATTCATTCTACAGTATTGGGTGGCAACTAAGTAATTGCGTATGTCTTTTAGAAAATCAAAAAAATCAATTTGTTCATGGAACTAGATAACTGTATTCTGTAATGTATTGCCCATTTTGATCAATGTCCTTTTGCTATCTTTCAGGCCGCATCATAATCCCACGTTCATAAAACTTCTGGTTTTTATTAGCAAAAAACTGAATTAGGTGCGATTTGATATCATCACCATTATTGAAATTTTTACCATTTAAGGAGTTTTGTAAAGATCGAAACAAAAGATCAGATAATCAGATGGTGAAAGGTCCGGACTATATGGTGGATGTGGCAAAACATCTCAACCAAGCTCCAATACTTTTTGCCGAGTGGCCAAAGATGTGTGTGGCCTTGAATTGTCTTGATGGAATACAATACTTTTTCGATTTGTCAATTCGGGCCGCTTTTCTTCAACTGCATTGTTTAACTTTGTTAGTTGTTCAATGTAGACATCAGAATTGATCGTTCGGTAGGGTGGTAAGAGTTAAAAGTAGACAATTGCTTTGTAATCCCACCAAGCTGACAACAAAACCTTCTTTTGATGACTATTACGATCCACGATCTTTTCCGCTTGAAATAGTTGTAAACAACCCATTTTTCATCGCCAGTTATCAGCCGTTTTAAAAATGAATCATTTTCATTACGTTTCTTTAGCAAATCGCAGCTGTTATTGCGTTGCGTTAAATACGTTTCTTTTAGTTCGTGATAAACCCGAGTTCATAGAGAACTTTGAACATAGCCAAGTTGTTTTAAGTGATTTTCAATGCATGTGTGTGATACGTGAAGCTTCTCTGCACTCTCGCGTGTTGTACTGTGACGATCCGTGTCGATTAATGCTTTGATTAGGGAGTCATCAACTTCAACTGGATGACCAGAGCGTTTTTCGTCTTTAAGTGAAAAATCACCAGAATGAAATTTGGTAAACCAATTTTGCCACTGCCGTTCTTTTAAGGCTACGTCGCCATGAACAGCACATATATTTTTATGAGCTTGCGAAGCGGTTTTCCCTTTGCGGAAATAAAAACGCAAAATATGACGAAAATGTTGCTTTTGATTTTCCATTTTTCATCGAACGCCAAACGAAAACTACACAATCGATCAACAAATTTTTTTTACGGATAGACAGGTGAACTGCCAACTATCAAATAACAAAATGTGTTTTACATTTGTACTATGTCTCCAAGCCTAAAAATTCAACTGAAGCCATCTATGAGTGAAATCCGCAATTAATTAGTTGCCAACGCAATCGTTTTCTTAATATTTCCAAGCAAAGTTTACAAATTCATATCTACAAGATGGCGCAAAATGAGTCACCCTATTGGAAGATTTATAATCTTTTCGTACATAAATTTTATTTGACACTTGTGAACTGGACAGCTGCAGTATGCAAATATACAAGTAAAGAAGTGCGCAAAAGTCGAAACAAAAATTTTCATCACTAAAAATAATTATTTTTAATTACTAAAAACGCTATAGAAAAACAAGTGGATGATTAATTTTGTGCCACTTTGTATTTTAATAACGTTTTAACTCACTGTTACTTAAACTATTCATCATACATTTTTTGGCACCCAACGTTGTTACTCTTTTGAATGCAACTGTGCGCTTGCGAAATACATTCGCCATACTACGTTAAATAACTGTAGCAAAGGCACATTTTGACAATTTTTGACAACTGATTTGCTTCTTATTTCATTTTATTAAATTTTTATCAAAATAAAAATGTCATACTCCAGTAGCTCAAAAATCTTTCTGATTTCTAAAAATCTTTTTTTGCTAACACTGTTGGGTGTTTTCTTCCACGTAAAAAAAAAACACAAATAGGCGAGCATTCGTTTAGGTCGTCAATATGCATCATACATTTTTTGTAACAAAATCAAAATGATTAGCAATAATTTATTGTCCCCACTTAGTACGAGTATATTCCTGTATCATTACATAGCTGCCTACTTATGGATAAGTAAATATTTTGCAATAAAAATGAATGAAATACGCACACGCACTTGGCACATAATAAATGTAATTATCTTGCTGACAAGCGCACCGAGGAGCCCTCACAACCTTAAAAAAAAAAACGACGCATCTGCCTTTCACATCACTAAGAGCTGTCTTCAATTCCTTGAACTTAACCTGCTTATACGTATTGCATGAAATCTTTTTTAGAATAATTCCATGCCGCAAGCGTTTGCAAACAAAAAAGGTAATAAATTCCCTACTTTGCACCGCAAACACGAATGCATAAGAGCACACCCACCTCCTTAAAGGTATTTATAGGTTTTGAATACACATTTTAATGTAATTTAGACACCTGATTTTACAGTACTTACCTACCACCGGATATCCCATTTTCGCAGCTGTAAGAATTGCTTACTTACCTCATCTAACACCCGTCTCTCCGCCTACTTAGGCGCGAATCGCTTTTATTGTTTAGCTCTTAGCCGTCAACTCAGGAACGTAAATACACTTGCTTTACTGCACAATCAAGCACATGCACCTCATACCCAAGGCTAATGCTTTTATATTCCTACATTTCCAAATCAGCCCGCAGATATGTTCTTTTTATTTGTAAATACTTATATACTCGTATGCAGTCTACGTAAATCCTTGGTGTACATGCATGTACATATACATTAGATTTGTTGTTGTTTGCATCTTAGTCAGCTTGTTATTTCGTATATTTAAATAAGCCTTAAACTTATTACACTGGCATTTTTATTCTCCATCTACTTTCTTTTCATTCTTCTTGACTACAACGAAAAATCGACAATCACTTCAACTTCAACTACAAAATTTCCTGGTTACTCATACGCCATGTGTGCGCATGCAGGTGCCAACGCATGGCTTACCGGCTGGTGCGCGTAAAGGCTGCTTACCTTTGGGATTACCGCAACCATTGCTATTGGAGGAGAAGAAATTCCTGTTGGCGGTAGAACGTGGCGATATAGGCAATGTGCGCAGGTAAGTGAGGCTTGTAAGTGAGCCGGTGAGAGGGTAGCGGGGTGGTGAGTTTTAGAAAGTGGGACAAATGCTGCCTGCTACTAAGCTTAAATGAGAAATGTTTCAATAGGTATTGAATACATATTTGCTTTAAAGAGGCTGTATGCTTAACTTTTATTGTCAGCTCATTCACTGCTTTGTTGGGTGCTGAAAGAACGTTGTGGCGTATGAGTGACTTTGTATGCGCAAATTTGCTTTACAATTTGCTGTCATTAATTTGTTTTGCGAAATACAAAATTATAACTTTCTTGTGTTGTTAGTGTTATATAAGATTAGTAAAAGTAGTATTTTTATTCAAATTAATTTTAATTATTTATTTTATAAAATTATACTTCATTCTTAAGCCACAAATCCAAGTTTCAGATTTTGTGCAATATTTTTAAGGATGCATCCTATTTTCATCAAAACTTCACACTATTCGCGGTGAATTTTTAGAAAGCTTATGGGCATGCGGTCGTATAGCCCATTTATTTTCATTAAAATGAAGCGCAAGCTTGAAGTGGATTTAAATTCTCGTTGATTTTTCTCCATATAACGAATGCATGACATTTTTTTTTAAATAGAACATGAAAAAATTATCAAAAATCAACAAAAATTTTTGGCGTCTTCAAATTTGTTCTTTATTTTACCCAACTTAAATGGGCTTTATTAGCTTTGTATAGTCCAAACTTGTCTAAGGCTTCTAAATGAAATGTAAAATTTTAATGAAAATTCGCAGAATTTAAATGAAGCTTGCACAAAATCTGAAACTTTGCTTCGTATGCGTCTTATTAAAGGGCAGTTTTTTGTTCTTCTTTTACGAGAAGGAAGCAGTGAAAGCCTAACCCCGTCAGTATAGGACTTTAACCCGAACTAAACCTCCTACCGTCAAAGTACCGATCCCCCCGGTATAACCGTTAAGTATTCGTCGGGAGGCGGTATGAGCACTAAACTCAACGTCCGTTATTGTCCTGATGCAATACGTCGAAAGTAGCATCTGCTTGTTACCACCCATTGGTTGGTTTGTACATTTACTTCCCCATTCTAAGGACCATGCATTGAAGTCTGCAGCTATTAAGTTTGGCGTTGTTGTCAGGGCTTCCCTGGCCAGTTCGTCAAGAATCTTTTTAAAAGCTGCTTGAGGTATATATAAACGGCGGTATATAACAGCTATATAAATGTACACCAGAAATTGTTGCTCTAGTGTAGCTGGTTTTGTCTGGAAGTTGCCCCTCTTGGATAGTGTTATCTCCTAGGACCCATATAGCTGCCTTCCTTGTTGCATCCGAAATCCACGTTTCAGCGTCTGGCTTGTTGTAGTGTTCACATATTACCGCCACGTCTGCGTCCTGTTCGTACATCGTTTGCGTTAGAAGATCTTGCGCTTCCCTGCAGTGATTTAAATTTATTTGGATCACACTCATTTTCGTTTTGTTTTGCATGCTATCTGGTAAATTGGGCAGTTTTTGCTACCCATAAAGAGCAGTAGCGTCAATATTACATGTATTTGTTACCTGAAAAATCTTTTCGTAGAAGCCACTGAGAGGAGATATAGTAGAATTGAAGGTCTTTTTACTTGTGGTTTTACTTTTGGGGTGACTCCGACACACTTAAAACCAATAAAGTAGAGATGAGATTCGGTAAAATATCTAATAAAAACAGTTCTTAGTCTCAATTCCGTGACTAAATCTCTGCATCTTATGAAATGAAGTCCCAAAAAATGTGCATATGTTCGCTAGTAACTGCGGGCAGAATGCACTGAATTGTACAGAGTTTTCGAGCTTTGGTGATAATCTCTCCTGGCAAGTTTTCTTGACATAAGTTTCATAAATTTTTCAAAAGGGGACTGTCAAAAATCTAAAATGTATAAACCGATTGGAGTGCTGTTTAAATGCTGTAAAACCTTGAAATATTTGCTATCACTCGGCATTAGTCAAAAAATTGCTACGGAATAACCGTTAAGAAGTAGTCAAAGCAGCGCTGAAAAATTTAAGCTCAGCTGATTCCTCACTACTTTTTCTAATAAACTTTGTTTTAACGGCAGAGTAGCGCAGGCCGGAATGTTGACTTGTACGCGTATAAAAGGAGGTACTATACAGTCATCTAGAAATTTATTTGCCTAATATTTCTTCACACATCTATAACATGCATACTAAGATCTGAACTCCTGTATGCTTGCATATAATAATTCTCAACAAACAGACAAAAGCCAATGGTACCACAACCGGAAACGCATGCATAACCAGTTCATTGATAAGTTAACAAACATACAAGTCTGGAGAGCTTCCGGCCAGCGATCAGGAAATATTTTGCCGAATCGACTCTGACTGACAACCCAAAAACAAGCTGGGTTAGATAACAGCGATGCTGGGAGGCAGACTAATAAGCACTTTGCCTTCGACACAGCGGACATTCACTGAACAACTGGGCGCCTTAAAGTTTGCCAGCCGGTATGGCAACACAACTCGTTTTTTGTTGTTTAGTTTCTTTTGTCGTGCGTCGTGGGTGTACTTGTGGCATTCATTGTTTATGCACCGTTGCATGCCAAATGTAGTTGGTATGCAAAAATTCGCACACACTTCCTGTTATCATGTCTGCCTGCTTCGTTTGATGTTACTTGACTCAACAAACTCCACAGCAGTCCACTTTGTTTGCTTTTGTTTGAGCTTGTTTATGGTCTACGTGCTGTACTCTTTTTACATTCTATATTGTAGTTCCTTTCACTAAACTTTTCAGGCAACTTACACCCTTCCATACCTCTTCCGTTTTCCTGCCTTTTCCCTTACTTTTCCCTTCCGTTTTACTTGCGTTTATTCTCGGTGCTAACTCACTTCAATTGTTTGATTTTAGTTCCTGTTTATGGTTCTGTACACCACCTTTGCACTGTTCCTGCCTCCTTCCCAACTTCATTCTATGAATTCAAGAGTCAGTGCGAAGGTCCATTTTTATTTTCTGTGTCTTCTCAGAGGTGGTCCAACTTGCTTGTTTTGACATATTCATTTATGTGTTAAATTATAAACTCCAGCTGCGTTCGGTTGGCTGTGACGTCTACCCCTCCAATATGTGTTACGTCGTTAGTAATGTAGTTGTAATTGTTTTGCTGCTCGCTTCGGTCACTCATATGCCCTGGTGCAACACTGTGAGTTTGTACGATAAGTTTGAAACTACATTTAGGTCGAAGGTCAGATGGTTGACAAAAGATAAATATGCATTGTGAAAACATTACAATACCGGCTTGCATGTGTGTGTGTGTGTGTGTGTATATATATATAATGGGAAGTTTTTTGCAGTTCCGCACTTTTGATTGTTGGACAACATAAGTCTGTTTGAAAATACTTTAACTTTACGTCAATTAAGAAATATATTAAAATAAAATTAGAACCAGCCGTAGATTCAGAGAGTATTCCAGCTCTCTAAAATACACTGAGATTCACCCATTATGAAGTTTTGTATTTTGGTTTCGTTAATTTGGTGAAGTAGGAACGCAAACCTTCGATATCCCATACAGTTGATGATATCTCTTCGTCTTTGACTTTCCTGGTAATTTTTTAAATTTTACTACATGATTTGCAGTGCAAAGTGCCTTGTTATGACTGCTGACGAAAGCTGCGGTGGGGTTAAGCTGAGAAACCCTGGTTTACTTTTCATCAGCAGGGACTCGTGTTCTCATAGGACATCTATGTAGTATTTGCTAAACTGACCAGGGTCCACCCCATCAACAGGAATCTATAGGAAGACGAATCAAAGTACTTCTCATGCTTCAAAAAGCTGCAGAGTTTTGTGGCTCATATTCAGTTTCTGGCTTCTTAGGCAGCAGTTGTTAATGCTGTTTTTATGGCGTATGCCTTACTAAGCTCTGCCTAGGTTTCTGCAAATGGAATTGGCTATAAATTTGAAGCCCATTCGCCTGTTTAAAATGATTGGAAATCCTGTAGCACTCTGAGTTATGTTCGGTTTCAGTTATTGCTGATGAAGCACCTTAACTAATCCGTGCCTAGAATATGATTCTACTACGTATAGACTTCGTGGCCATTTAACGGTAGGCGAAAAAATAAATTAAAAGAAAAGAAGCTGCTTCGACAGTTTCGGTGCAGAAACGGAGGAGAGCTAGTGGAATTCATTTAAGCTTGCAAATGAAACGGTGGCTAAAATCGAGATTCGTCTTCTTTATTGGCGCGATAATCGCTTAAGGGATTCCGGTGGTATAGAATTTTCAAAAAATTGATTTGTTTTTTGATATTTCAAAAGTGTAGGCTTATAAGAATATACAGGTGGCGCAAAAGTAACCTTGCGATGTTTTTTGGCTGTAATTTAAAAAAAAAAGATGAAGAACTTTGATTCTTCTTATGGATTATTTTTATTTGGTCTTTTAATTTTTTTTACATCAAGTCAAGAATATGATGTCATGTAAATGGTCGCCGCCACAGTTGATTGCCATTTGAGCCCTTTTTATGGCATTTTCCATCACTTTGGCCAAAACTTCCGGCGATAGGTCCTCACATTCTTGATAGATATTGTCTTTAAGAGCTGCAAGAGTCTGAGGCTTGTTGACATAAACCCGCAACTTCAAAAAGCCCCACAAAAAGAAGTCTGGAGCGGTCAAATCAGGCGATCTTGCTGGCCAGTGCAAATCGCCAAAACGGCTGATTAGGCGCCCGGGAAATGCATCCTTCAGCATATCGGTTGTGGCACGTGCAGTGTGTGCGGTAGCACCGTTCTGTTGGAACCATATGTTTTCCAATCCCAATTCATCAAGTTGCGGCAAAAAGAACTCGTTGATCATTGCTCTGTAGCGCTCAGCATTCACAGTAACCGTTTGGCCCACGACGTCTTCGAAGAAAAAAGGTCCGATGACTCCTCCAGCAAAAACAGCACACCATACAGTGACTTTGAGCGGGTGTAATGGCTCTTCGTGGGTTACACGCAGATTTTCAGTGCCCAGAAGCGTAAATTTTGCTTATTTACGTACCCGCTAAGATGGAAATGGGCCTCATCACTCATGATTATTTTTGATGAAAAATCATCTTCCTCTTGGTGGTGATTAAGGATGGATTGAGCGTATGTTAGACGCGATTGGCGGTTAGCAGCTAACAGCTGATGCACCGTCTGGACTTTGTACGGAAACATCTTCAAATCTTGTACCAAAATTCGCTGTAAAGACCGTCGACTGATACCCATTTGCGTCGCACGTCGTCTGGTCGATGTCGACGGCTCTTCCATGGCATCCTCGCCTACAGCAGCAATATTCTCTGCAGAACGGCTACTCCGGGCTCTGCCACGCCTGGCAGCATCTCGTGTTGTGCCAGTCTTTTCGAGGCAAGTGGCTAAATGTCGCAGTGTTTCAACAGTAGGTGTTAGACGGCGAGGAAATCTGCGACGAAATTCACGTTGTGCCAAAGTCACCGACCGATTATTAGTCAAATAAATAGTCAGCAATATTCCGCGTTCTGGAGCAGTGTAGCGTAACATTGTTTATTAACGTGTATTTCGCTTGTGTTTACTACACAAATGTCAAAACAGAACTGACATTAGGGGCCAATCGCAAAATTTATAGCATTTTCTGATAGGAGGATTACTTTAGCGGCACCTGTTACTGTCAAATTTTTTGAAGGTTATTCCCAGTATTTTCACGCGGCCACTCTCACAACTTTAAAATCAATTGTCTCAAAAGACTACTTATTTCGGCCTGGTGTTGGCAAAAAAAAAAAAACTATTCTACCAAACCGTCTGAAATTTTAGTATGTTGTTGATGACATCAATGGTTATCGCCCATACTAGAATCCTTTTATTTCAATTAGTTAGTATTTTTTAATTAAGAAGCTGAAAGAAAAAACGATTTTTAGAGTGTCAAATTCAGAACCGCGCCATTTTATTAAATTTTTTAATTTTTTTTTAATTCTAGTACGGAACACAGCTACAGTCATACTGATTAATAATTTTTTGGCTTTTGTGTTTCTCATAAATAGAAGAACCAAAATGGTCAACACCGACAAGGTCCAATTTATCGGGAGGGCCTACTTCAGCGCCATTTTTAAAATTATTAAAATTAAAAAAAAGAAACTCATTTTTGTATGTAAAAGCTAAATAAAAAGTCTAAACAATTCAAATATCGTTTTTCATTTTTTTATTGTGAAACAAATTTTCTCAAAATACCCTAAATTTTCGAGTTCTAGATCATCGATACCCCTAAACCGACTTTGGCCGTGTTCAACAAAGTGCGCCAGTCGTTTGTTTCTTGGGCTAGCTGGCACCAGTGCGACACGCCAACCGAAGCCAAGTCATTTTCCACCACAAAGGAAGCCTTTTGCATCCTCAGCTGCCACCAGCTGGTACTGCATCGCACCGATAGTGAAAAATTCTGTAAGCTGTCGAATTTTCTGGTAGAATTTTCGGGCGTTTTCCCTCTTCGCCCACACGCATAGTTTAACTGATCAAAACAACCAGCAAGTAATTGGATCTTGTTAAACGGGTCTCGCGGAGCAGCTTGAGCACTTCATCTGCGATGTGTAGTGATTGATCTGTAACTACAGTATGCGAGGGTCGCAGGCTTTTAAAGCTTATTTATTTTAAAGTTAATTGTTTGTCAATGAATTATGTCGGTTGCTTAACAACTGTCTTTAGGCAGCTGTTGTTTATTATTACAGAACTTCAATTTTTAGCTCAAAAACCTGGCTCCTGATACATCCGTCGTTCTGATGGCCGGCATAATGTATTGAATTTTCGTGGATTTTACTGTCCCAAGGAATACTGCTTCAGCAATCTGATGCTGGATAACATTGGTGCTCACCCACTCTACAGTTTCAAGAGCTGTATTACCTTAGTAAACCTCTCGTTGCTGACTAATATCCAAACTAAATTGATAAGAAAATATTTACAATTATTTAAAATATTTTTAGCCTACAAACACAGCTTACTTTAGTCATTATTATTTAAGGTGTGGTTGCAGATTGCTTGGAAATGAACCAAAAACAAAACCATTATTCGGAATCACCAAACCTTCATAAATCATGTAAAAACAAGGATGGGGTGCGCTCGTTCTTGAATACCTTGCCATGATTTTTCTGCTCCTTGGTACTTAACGTAATGTGAACGTCCACATGCATTTCCGGTATTGTGATTACTAGCATTTAAAAATGTATATCTATGTTCGTGTGTGTATTCGAATGCCTTTGGTAATTGTTTGCTTGCTAGCTGTGTGTTGCTCTTGACAGCTTCAACTCTACTGTCGTTTACGTGTCAGAAGTTGTCATTCACATATCCTTGCAGTTTGGCTTTGCCACAACAATTTGTTGTAATTGTTATTTTCGTGTAGTTGTGTTGGCTTTAATGCATCGTTGCACTTATGAACTCAGTTATGGCATTTCAGAGGAGGAAGTGAATTTTTCGCAAATTATATTTTTATTTGTGTTTGAGTAAACCATTTTTTTGTTTATCTTAAATTTGAGGTAATATTATAAGCTGTTAATTTAAAGTTATTTATGGCATACAAGGAGTCAAAGTGAACTGTAGTTTTTATTTAGAAATACTGGTTTGCCCATATTCGACGGACCCATGTGTTTTTTTTTAAATCAAAGAAAAACAATTTTTTTGATGTTGAATTTGATAATAATAATTTTATTGGGTTCAAGTAGATTTGCTGACATCACTTTTTGAATATGATATCTCTCAAATGCCCGCCTTGAGCCTGTATGGCGTATTGTGCCCGTTTTGGAGCATTTTCCATAGTTTTAGCTAACATTTCGGCTGGAATAGCGGCAATTTCCTCACGGAGGTTGTTCTTGAGCTCTTCTATGGTCTTTGGCTTATTAATATAAACCTTTGATTTTAAATATCACCACAAGAAGAAGTCAGGTGGCGTTAAATCGGGCGAACGCGGTGGCCAGTCAAAATCGCCATTTTTCGACATCAAACGACGAGGAAACAATTGCTTTAAAAAATCGATTGTGGTGCGAGCTGTGTGTGGTGGAGCGCCGTCTTGTTGAAACCAAAACTGCCTCATACGCTTTCGACGAATAATTGGCATCACAATTTTCTTCTTCTTCTTCTTTTTACAATTCACTTCTTTTGTTGAATGTAAATTTCAACAATTTGGTAGCGCTCGCGTGGCGTGTACTGTTCCATGGTAAAAATCTGCTTGGGTTGACGCTTCCAACGCGGTATGTCGTTAAGCGATGTGACGTCTCTGTTAAAAAAAACAGGGTTGCCAGATGGATCCGTCGAATATGGGCAACCCTGTACTGAAATTGATTTGCTGGAATTTAGGACTTGCCTGTGAATTTGTTCGTTGAAAACGTGTAGGTATTTCGATTAGAATCAATGCGCAAATCTCAACGCAAATTTAGCAACTAAATAAATACGTATTTGAAGGAGACATCTTCCCGCCTTGTCGATGCTGTTTACGACATAGTAATTTTTTAATTAGAGGAGTGTAGCGACCACTTCACACCTCACTACAGTCTGATATAGCAGCCGCTGCTTGTTCGGAACTGGTTATTTGTTATTTCTAAATCTAGAGGTCCTTCACAACTTCACATGGCCAGTGATCCATCCGATAGCCTGCAGATTTGCTTTCACAGAAAATATATCCGTGATGTCGGAAAAAATCATAAGTCAGACAATAAACAAATTAGCCATGAAGGTAAAATGCTTTGAAAATTTTATTCACAAAATGGGCCTAGCACTCCTTTATAATAATAAAAATATTTGGCACTTATACCTTTTGCGTATTTAGCCGATCTTCTTCTGCTATTTGTGGTGTGCGTCCTGATATTTTATACAAATGAAGTGACCTGCAGTTTTAAGCCGACTTCGAACGGCAAATGGTTTTTTATGAGGAGCTGTTTCATATAGAAAGAAACTCGGAGGCTTGCCATTACCTGCCGAGGGGCGACCATCATTAGAAAGAAAACTTTTTTCTATCATTTGGTGTTTCGTGATCAAGGGTTTCGAAGTGCACAGACTTCCATATGATAATCACGCATCAATCCATTGCTGTATACGAGGGGTGCCATTTATATGTCGGCATTAGAGAACAAAAACAAATTTTAATCATCGAAAATCACTTTATTGTTTTTCAAAATATTCTCCATGAAGGTCTATACACTTTTGCATGCGTTTGAACCAATTGTCGAAGCACTTTTGCCACTCTGAATGAGGTACCTCCAAAACATGCATTCTGAATGCCGCAACCGCTTCTTCAGGTGTCGAAAAACGTTGACCGCTCAGTTTGTTTTTTACGTACTGGAATAAAAAGAAGTCATTCGGTGCCAAGTCAGGACTATACGGCGGATGACCCATTAATTCGATGTTATGGGTGCTCAAAAATGCAGTTGTTTGAGCCGATGTGTGAGAGCTCGCATTGTCCCGGTGAAGAGTGATCCGTCTTTGGCGATTGGTTTTCCTAATTTCTTGGAAGACAATTGGCAAACAAATGGTTTTGTACCACTCAGAATTTACTGTTCTGCGTTGTTCTAGTGGTACGGTTGCGACATGTCCAGTTTTTCCGAAAAAACAGGCGACCATTTGCTTGGAAATGCTTCGTCCGCGAACAACTTTTGTTGGATTTGGCTCATCTTGAAACACCCATACAGTCGACTGCTGTTTACTTTCGGGCTCATACGCATAAATCCATGATTCATCCCCTGTCACAATGTCATAGACGTGTTTCGAAGCCCCGCGATCATATTTTTTGAGCAAATTGTGTGGGATCCAACGCGAAGAAATTTTTTTGAGAGTCAAATGTTTATGCAATATTGAATGTATGCTGGTCCCACTAATGCCTAAGATTGTCTCAATCTCACGATAGGTCACATGACGATGTTGCAATATCAGTTCGCGCACAGCATCAATGGTTTTCGGAACAACAACTGATTTTGGACGACCTTCACGAAATTCGTCTTCGAGTGAACTACGACCACGATTGAATTCACCATACCATCGATAAACACTGGTCGCCAAAAAATGAATTAAGTTCATCCATGCAATGTTGCTGAGTTAATCCACGTCGAAAGTTGTAAAAAATAATCGCACGAAAATGTTCACGATTTAATTCCATTTTTGGACCGAGATGTATATTTTAAGTTACTGTAAACAACACAAATAGCGCTTGTATTTCAAAACGTTCTGAGTACTTAAAAGCCAAAAAATGTTAAACTTTGCGATACAGCTGTCAGTTGCCAGATTGCAACACCAGGGTTGCCAAATCCCGAAATATAAGAGGCACCCCTCGTATATTTGTTATTTCGGCCACCCTCATCAGCTTCGTTTTCATAAAGTATCTGAGCAGCTACATTTTTTTTTAATTTTTCATAATTTATGGAGGTTTCCTTTTCTGCCACTCTCACTCCAAATCCTTTGAATGCATTCCTTTTAAGCTGATTTCTCTTTTATAATCCGCGTCTACTACATATAAATACTTCAAGAATTTCTCATCCGCTTGCGCTTTTTTTGTTCATGATACTTCCCTGCCATTGTTGCGAGTCAAACTTTTGCCACCCTTCGCATTCATTTATGCTTCAATTTAAATTTCTGACTTTTATTTTTATGCCATTTAACTTTTATAATTGTTATTGACTTTGGCACTTTCACAGTCTATGTGCCTGAGCCTTTTTGTTCGAGTCTAATGGCGAACTGGTAATTTCAATAAAATAAATGTTACTCATACCCACATCCATAGCCGTAGCAGGGTAGGCGCTGCTGCGGAAGCGTGTGGTCAACAACAAATAATCTACTAATGCAAATTGGCGAGCTAATTGATATTTTTATGCTTTCAATGATTGCTAAAGTTTTATTATTTTGAACTGTGAATTGCTTTTGCTTCCGGCTTTTCCACTTGAGAAATTTTAAATTACTCGGTTTAATTTTTATTGGTTTTTTGACTTGGCTAGGTGCTGACACATGCATAAATATGTTTGTTTGAGAAGGGGCGCCAGTGAGTAAGCCGAAGAATTATGTGATGGTTGAGCGGTAAAAAGCGTTTAAAAAAACTAAATATGTGAAATACTCGGGGAAAGGGGCTAAGTCTCTAAAGGGGATTCATGTTGAATAGACGATACTGAGAACTGAAGAAAGTATGGAAGTAGTATTCAGAATCGAATTTTTCTGGAAGTCAAATGCGTCTGTTTGAATCAGAATTTGAAGTAGTTTAGACAAACTGCCATGAAGGATGTTTCATATATACAATGGCGCACTATAGAAGCCTATATACAGATATATTGTTATATAAACTTATAGTCTACTCTAACTTCTAGTTGGAGCATAGGGTGTCAACAACTTCTCTTCGCCATCGAACAAGGTTTGTGCAAAGGCTCTAAGCTCATTTCATATCTTACTCAAAGACAGAAATTCCCTCAGCCATTGTCTCGAAGAGGCGTGCTGATGCAATCTTGTCCAAAGCAACAAAGGCGCTCATGATCTGCAAACGTTTAGCAGGAAAATCCTCAGGCAGTAGCCCAAGAATCCTGAGATTAATGTACCTACATCATGATAATAAGACCAATGGTGACATATAGAACGGTTCCTTGGCCATCGAGAGTCACTCTATCGACAGTGCGGGAAGACTAAATAAGCTTGAGCGCTTAGCATACGTGTACATCACGGAGGTGATGGGCACCTGCCGTACAGCTGCGATAGAGATCATGCTTCAGTTGGATCCTCTTCGTGTTATCAGGGTAGGCTTCGGTAAAGTAGTATCACCAATAAAAACATGAAATTGCTGAGTCTGCAGCTTCCAGTTACCCAGCTACACAGAGATGGTGTCACTAAAGTTACCAAATACGAAAAGAAGTACAAAATTGAATTGAATAATAAGTTAAACTGGAGTAGACCTGCATTTGAAAAGAAACTCCGGGAGTGTACCCTGTACAGATGTCTCAAAGCCACCAAAAAGCATAAGGGCTGGAATTTACGGCCCCAGAACCGTTCTAGGCCGATGGGTAGTTTTCCAAACATTTTTCAAGCGGAGTTGTATGCCATCTGTCTATGTGCAAAGATAAATTTGGACAGAAATTTTAGGAATTAGTGAATTGCCATTCTGAGCGATATCCGGACGGCACTCAAGACTCTGTCATCCGGTGAGATAAAGTCCTCACTGGTTTTTGAGTATATCGAGAAACTTAATCTACTAGGAACAAACAATTGCATCCGGCTAGTTTGGGTCCCAGGATACAGGGATTCGGAACAAAGTAGCAGACACATTGGCAAGAGAGGCTGCGGACTTTCCTTTAATAGGACCCGAGCCTGTCCTTGGTGTAGGACAACACACAACTAGGAGAATCTTAGGAGTGGAGAGTTAAAGCTATGGGAGGTTAGCTGGTACCAAACTATGGCGCTAAGAGGATAAAAAAACTCATAACTCTTCCCAAGGATGAACTGATATTGATCACGGGGAGCTTAACAGGGATATTGTCTACTGATTTTTGTCGTTTCTGTGACCAGTCCTAGGAGACTCCAATGCACCTTCGCCTTGAATGTAGCGCTATAGCGGGGAGAATGTTGAGACATCTCGGCCAATGAAGGCAGAAGAAAATATCCATCCACCAATCTCCATCTCAATCCAACCCGTCTCTAATTTGAGTTTAATAAGGGAACTGGGTCTAGATGACGCACTCTGATGAGTGGAGGGCACAAAGGCCAGGCCACTTGGCTGTAGCGGCTGCGCGTATAATCAGATGCTGGTTGATTTAAACCATTACCATTTCATATATTTTCAACATCTCGGTAATAAAAATCTTTATACAGCAATTTCTTAAAGCAGTTCTAAATTTTTAATTTTTCAAAACTGGCTAAATACATTTAATGATTCTAGCGTGAACAATTTTAAATAGTTTTGGTCGGTAATTTAAAAAAAAAAACTAAAACAAAAATTTATTCCAACTTTTTACCATTCCTTCCCTACTTGCCACTATAAATTTTCCTTCAATTCCAATTCCAATTCAAATCGTTTGTTTTTCATTTTGGTTTGGTTATTATATTCCCATCCTGCATATTGAGCTTTTGATGGCCATTAATGACCATTACTAAAATTGCCACAGAAAATGTGTCTGTGTCCAACTCTTCCTCCATTTAGTGTCCTCATCCGCCATAAGTTGACCACAAACTTTTCTTTTTTTTCCAAATGGTTACTAGGGTAGGTGTGCCGAAGAGGGTGACGCATACTATTATATGGCACTCAGAACGGCTTGTCAACCTTCATTGCCTTCGTTGATTGCATTGGTCTCATTTGGTAATGGCTTTGACATCTTCGTAGATTAGCTTGTTTGCTTTAATTTTCACTCAGCCCCAGTCAAGTAATTAAAAGTTCCTTTAAGTGCTTTTTTCAAGCGGCAGTGATTTTCTAGTTTTCCACTATTGGCATTGACTTTAAAAGGAAGAAGCAAAAAATGAAAGGAAGGAAAATGAAAATGAATGTGAATTGAAAAAAGTTGTGTGGCTCGCATAATGGAAAGTGACCAGGGCTTAAAATTTCTATGCGCTGTGTGGTTTTGTCATATCCTTTTAGAGCTTTTGCATTGTTCTCAATGGGTTATGGACAACTTTTTTTCCAGCTTTTGACTTTTCACTTACTCAAATTTATTATTATATTTTTTTTTAGCTTAATTCTTTTTATAAGCTCTTTTTTGCTCTTATATATGTAATCTCGTTGAAGGCCAGCGCATGTAGGTTTTAAAATTTTTGTGCGCCATGTGACTTTTTAATGTCATCTACGCGCTTTGTTCTCAATGATTTTTCCCAAAACTTTCTGTAATTTTTGCTTTCCGATTTTCTAACGCTTATTAACTTTTTTTCTTTATTTTAGAATTCTTCAGAAGGCTCATCGCAAGCATCACATCAACATCAATTGTATGGATCCATTGGGCCGGCGTGCTCTGACCCTCGCCATTGACAATGAGAATCTCGAAATGGTTGAATTGTTGGTGATTATGGGTGTAGAAACGAAGGATGCTTTGCTGCATGCCATAAATGCGGAATTTGTGGAGGCAGTGGAGTTGCTGCTGGAACATGAAGAGCTCATTTACAAGGAAGGAGAGCCATACGTAAGTGTGAAGAAATTTAAATTAGAATTGAGATTTTGGAAAAAACAAGATAATATAACTTTTAATAAATAAAAAAAACTTCATCTATTAAAACACATGCAAGCTATTCTTCACGCCAAAAAAAAAGACCGCTTCGTAAGAGTTTGCGCCCAGAAATCAAATTTTGTTCAATTATTTGAGATTGTTTAATTCTCTCTTGAGAAGGTTATTAAGCCTTTTTTTATTAAAAAATTTGAAACTAATGTTTAGACTTAAACATTTTTTTTTAATTTAAATTGCCGTAGAAGAAAAGTGTAGCACTCTTGGTTGTTGTGGAATCAACAGGAAGATTAACAATTTTTGGAAAGAGGTGCGCTTCTTGATCAAAAAGATAGCTTTTGTGAATTAAGAAATAAAATTAAAAAAAGGGGAAAAATATTTTGAAGTAAAATTTTTGGGCTTTAGTTAGTATTTTAGAAATTGTTCAAAAAGCAGTATTTTCAGAAATATTTTGTTAATTTCTTTTTAATTTTTTCGTAAGGAATAGTTTACACTTAACACCTTAGAAACTAGTAATTCTTATTCAATGACAAAACTGGTTCCAAATTTTTTGGGCGTTTGCCTAGTGCTTCACTGAGTCATGGTCAGTATGATAATTGTTTTGGTATTAAAAAGTAAATTTAAAATAAAAAAGTTAATGATCGATGCTACATTTTTGAACTCTTCAAGGTTTTTACGTAGATAATAATATGTATAAATATGCTCAGGATATTTTTGAGAATTTTTGTGTGAACAATATACATCCATTATATATAATTTGCATTAACTATTAAAAAAAAAAAGAAAATTCGAATTAAATATTTAGTTTACATCCTCTTTTTTGAAGAAATTAAAATAGTATTAGCAAAGCGTATATTTAGATTTTATTGTGCGATTGCCAATTTAAGATAGAAAAGAGTACCTTTTATGAAGCATCTTCAATGAAGCATCTTTCTTGTAAGGCATATAGCAACTGTGTATGAGTTATTGCATGCAAATTAGCGTGAGCAGCCATGTCAGTATAGTTATATCTTTAAAAGTCATTTGTCACCACTAAAGTTACTTGCCACCTGTCACTTGTTACTTGTCATCTGTCACTTGTCACCAGTCAATTGTTACTTGTCATCATCTGGCCACATGTCACTTGTCTCTTGTTATCTGTCACTTATTATCGGTCACTTGTCATCTGTCACTTGTCACTTATCATCTGTCAATTGTTACCTGGCAATTTTTATCTGCCACTTTTTTCTTCCTTATGGTCTTAAACTGTGTGAGCGCTATAAATACTGAGTCCTGATAGTACTGGATATCAGCCTGGCCTTTGTCAATACACGTGAAATTAATTCAATTTTTCTTTGTACTTTGATAGTTACTATACAAAGCAATAGGGAGAGTAGCTACTGATTTTAATTAAAAATTAATATTCTGGTACTCTTTGCCAATATAATAAAGCATTTCTAATTTTTTTATGTGCACTGCAAACAACCCATATGAAAATCGATTTGCACTGTATAATAAATATTGGCGCATCATTACTCACAAAGTGCAATAAATGTGTGTATGTATATGTATTTGGTGGCCGTCGTAGCCGAATGGGTTGGTGCGTGACTACCATTCGGAATTCACAGAGAAAACGTAGGTTCGATTCTCGGTGGAACACCAAAATTAAGAAAACACATTTTTTTTAATAGCGGTCGCCCTCGGCAGGCAATGGCAAACCTTCGATTGTATTTCTGCCATGAAAAAGCTCCTCATAAAAATATCTGCCGTTCGTAGTCGGCTTGAAACTGTAGGTCCCTCCATTTGTGGAACAACATCAAAACGCACACCACAAATAGAAGGAGGAGCTCGGCCAAGCATCCAAAAAGGGTGTACGCGCCAAATATATATATATATGTATATATAATATATATATATGTATAAGCAGACACTTAAGTACACATATCCAGAAATGTTCTCACCCTGCAGGAAATATCAATATCAACGAATTCGATTTCCATGAATTTAGAACTAATAGTGAATTTTACATGTCGATGCCATAGAGGGTGTTATTTGTCCATCGCACAACGCTTATAAGCAATGTCTAAGAATCGTTAATAAAAAAACAAAAATTGTCCGCCGCTGCAATTTTCAATTATTCGGAACTAGGACCAAAGTGGTGAGTTAGTACCAAGTTCTATGGTGCTCTGCTTGTAGTTATCTGCGTAGTACTCCTTGTATCTCGTTGTCCGCCGCGGCATCTAATTTTCAATTGTGCGAAACTAGTACCAAAGTGGTTAGTTAGTAACCAGTTCTGTGGTGCTTGTTTGTAGTTATCTGTGTAGTACTCCTTGTATCCGTTTTTTAATAGGTTCGGCCCATTACTAATTCGGCAAATTATATCTATGAACTACAATTCAATTCATCAATCAATAGTAGTGGTTGAAAACACGAGTCTGGAGACTGGAAAACTCGATTAATTTTTCGAATATTCTTTAGGTTTTTTAACGGTAGTATGAAGTGTCATTGAAAGATTTCTTTTATACTTTTTTAACGCTCTAATTAGTTTTTTTTTGTTTGGAAACCTGTTGAGGTTCGGGCACAAAGTATCACATTTGAGAGGCGATAAAGGGTTACAATATTTTATAATAAGACCAGCTTTCAGCATTAGTGGTTGAATTTCTGATCACAGCCATCATAATAACCGACATATTGAAGGAAATTGCAAAGCCAGAAAGGGCACTAATCTTACATTGCTTGATAATAAATTTTTTTTGGCAACTTACAAATTAAAGGTAACAAATAATATTCTTCATGGAGGGAAGAAAATACCTGTGTTACAACCAGACTAATTTGGTCGCAAATAGATAAAAAACGATCAGGAGAATTTTCTTATTTCTCAGGGCAGAATATCCCGAAAGTCGTGCCTTGTGTCAGCGGTCATTGGCTGTTAGGTTGGCACTCATCTAGGCTAGGAATATTTTCGCATGAATACTGTAGAAGTTGTAGAGGCGAAGAAGAAGCAGAAACAATAAAACACTTCTTCTGTAACTGTTAAGAAAATACCATTTTGATTCTCTTATGGAATGATCCGGTGTTGGGATGAAATCTAAGCAGTTCCATTAAAAAAATAAGCAGTAAGGTTCCTGTGTAACATTGTGACTTCACAACGGTCTAAGTGAATTGGCTATCTAAGTCGACTGCCACAAAAAGCTAATCTAACCTATTATAATAACCACGCATAATTTTCGAAATCGTATTAGTTCTAAATCAAAAATGTGCTCAACCAATTCATGTTTTTCCTACGAGGTAAGCTTAATACCCACACCCACACATACATGCGTTTTTGCAAAATGCAAGCATCACTTCTTGAAGGCGTTTCTGCCACGTCAACAAAATGTCAGCGATTAATGAGTTGACAACTGCCATATGGGCGCTGATGTCAAGTGAAAAGCTGCATTAGAGAAATTCATAGTGAGATCCTGAGATTGATAGATGCATGTGTATAAGCACATATGTGTATGTATGTCTAAATCTATAAAAGCAATTGTGCTCAAATCGATATTTGACACATACATTTGAACATAGGCAGCAGGCAGTAGTGCGTGCGTTTATACCAAAAGCGAGACGCTGTCTGTCAATAAACTTTATTAATACAACACTTGACACTTGCGCTTACAGGCACTATCGAAGGCGAACAAATACAGGCACACGCACATACATAGACACCCATGAAAGTACAGATGATTGCATTGGGATTCTTTCACACTATATTTACCAGCATTTAGTACACATACAAGTACATACTTCTATCTATGTGCAGTGTATGTGTAAGCACAGTTATGTATGCCTTGATCTTTAGTGACAGGAAATGTTACCTACATTCCCTTCTGTGGGCTCGTTAAGACAATTGCCTCGTTAGTCACGTACTTATCAAAGATTTTCAAACAGACGACAAGCCCTTGCTGGTGGCTTATTTTTTTTCTTTTTCGTTTGTGTGGGCGGGTGTGTGCATATTTTGATTGTATTTTGAAATTAATAGGCATTGAACACAAAAGAAAAAAATATATATATGGATATTAATTTGTGGATATGAATATCACATAGTGAAAATAGATTTTTAAATAAAACAAAAAAAATCCACGACGAAAGCAGAAGCCAAAGTAATTTTAGATAACTCACAAAAATTGTTAAAAATCTTAACTCAACTGTGTTTGAAATATTTTTGGTGTTTTACTAGGGGAAAAGGTGCTTGAAATTATATCTCTCGATTTAATCTAATTACTTCCAGTATGCCGAGCGTTGGCAAATGGCGAACAGATGCAGTGAGTGGCTTAAATAACCATATATTGGCAGCACTTGATAGGAGGAAAAATTTCATTTCCTTGGTATGAATATTAGTAGGATCTCAAGTCTTCAAAAAATTTATTTGTAGTGCTCGTGCGCTATCAACTCCCTTTGTGTTCTCGTGTTTCCCAATATTCTTTCGGACTTTAACTAAAACCTAGCAATTCCAGGGAATGTGAGCACGATGGGATTTGAAAACTTCATTAGAAAAAAAGTTCGCGGCATTGAAAATAGTAAGTTATACGAATTTTATGAGGCATAACCATACTCGCTAGTGGCGAATCTCGCTTTATAACGTTGATGCTGCCTTCACCTGCAAATTTTTCGTCAAGTGGAAGTGACGAATCGAAGACGCCTTATGTTGTCTTAGAGAGGTAAGGGATGATAATAGTTAGAGGTATAATTATCGGGTGTTTGTTTAGCTATTTGAGAACTATTGATAACGCTAACCTATGGTTTGATAGCTGTGAGAATGGTAAACTATGTTCGCATTGCAGTTCAAGAAAGTTTGGCAAATCATCATGCATCGCTTAACGCCAGAACAACGTTTCCAAATTGTGAAGATTTATTTGAAAAAAAAAAAATGTAGTTTGCTCCAGAAGTTCATAGATCAGTGGCTGCATCATCCGTCCTTATTTCCTTTCGAAATGTAGAATGGCCAGCACCACCGCGCCATGCTGACTGAATTTTTGTTTCCACATCGACAGCATTTGGATCCGTGAAGACGGCGCTACTTGCCATACAGCGCCCTTTACCTATAAAAGTAGACTGAAAAACAGACTGATCAAAGGGACCATTCATTTCCACTCGCACATATGGGAATTTATTCCAATTTCCAACATTTTTTTCCGTGTTAACGTTTAAGTTCTCAAGCTGTTAAAAATAAATTTTGCGAATAATCAATCTCGGAATTATTAATTTTTTTTTTCGAAATTGGCGAAATTTATTGAACAAAATAAAACTCTTATTTGTTTTAAGTTGGTCAAACCGAACTAAGTTAACTTTATCATAGAAATAAAACGAAAACAATTCACATGCGTATTTATTTTATATCTGAAAGGAATGTAATGCAATTTTATCAATTAGCGGCTCAGTTTTATGACAGTCTCAAAATGGGTTTCAGTGTTTACGAATTTCACTTAAATGCAGTGAGCAACAATCAATTAGAGTAGCAAACAGGCGCCTTTACAAAAATATAGTAAAAATAAAATATAAAAAAATTCTCTTCTACATTCAGTTCCATTTAAACTTATTCACGCAACTAGCATGTATGTAAATATATATAGAATATCTACATTTATTATATAAACATAAAAGCTGCGTATACGCCTGGGCGCCACAGCTTAGGTGTGTCGAGACATAATTCAGAATTATGAATGATTAGCAAGTTGCGAAGAGCGCAGTGTAGAATTAGCAAAATAAGCTGCGCATATGAATGTGTGTAAATATGCCTATGACAACGCATGAATACCTAAATACAGTCAGAACGCATTCGATTGCCTCAGCAAGCAATTATTCATATATTCATTACTGCAGGTAGGCATTCATTGAGCTATTTTTACGGTTTCGATTCATTTGTATATAAGTACTTTTTATCGTATTCATACATACCTGCACACGTGCTCATCTGTTTTCATAAAACCGCTTCTCTTCATATGCACGAAGTTGACTGGCTGCGTAAATATTTATGCCACAATTGGCTTCACATATCTTTTGCGTATTTCCCGCATATCCTTTCACCTTTGCAGATTATTGTCGCAAACGCCATGCAACGCTTGATTAGGCACTTAATGTGACGAGCGGCGGAATAAAAAGGCGTGAAGTGGAGTGATGCGTGAAGGCAGTCGCGACGTTTTGTCCTTGACTTTGTTACGCAGTTTTTATTAGGTGTGTAGGCTGTGCAGATTCGCTTGCCAGTTGACACAGTTACCAGTTTACCACAAACGCACTTTCACTCAGCTGCACACGACCTGGTGAGGCATTCAGGTGTGGCTAATAGGTAGTCATTTAACATTCAATCAAATGAGTATTTGCATATTTATCTGTGTGTCATACATTTGAGGAAATACATCTTTTTGCCAAGAGTTTTAAGTCACGAAAAGTTATTTCCCTTATTTTCTTAAATGAGGGTTTAAAAAATTTAGGAAATAAAAAAAGGAAATTTATCGCCGCGGCTGTGGCACTGAAAATTTCCTGAGAGGTATGCAAAATAAATATTGTTTTAATATGAATAATAAAATAAGTTAAAATAATAATTTCAAATAATATTCATGGAGATTAAATTATTAAAAAGAAAAATCATATAAAAAAAAGAATAAAATGAAAAAAAAAGAATAAAGCTCAGTCTGTAATAAGATCATTTGAGTGTCTGACTTGGGCTTTATATTACGAAATTTGTGAGTGCATTTATATAATAAAGTGTTTTTTAGCTGCATGAGAACTATCAATAGCAATAACTATCGAAAAAAGAAAGCTGAGATTGGCAAATTTTGTTGGTATTTCCGTTTGGTAAGGTTTGGTGAGCTATCATGAATTGAATATATTCAATAATTCAATATATTGTTTATAAGCCATCAAAAGCTTTTGCGTCTCTGTTTTGTTGAATTTTTTTTTCTGTGATGGAATTCAAACGTAATAGTGTGATTGCATTATATTTGTCTGGAAAATCACAACCAGCCATTGTTCGTGAGCTCAGTCACCTCAAAGTGAATAAAATGTTTGTGTATCGCACTATAAAACGTTACAATGATACCGGTAGCATTGCAAAACGCTATGAAAGTGGACCAAAAAAAATCGCAACAACGCCAGAAATGGTTCGGAAAGTGAAGGTTCGACTTGGCCAAAGAACTGAAAATATCGCAAGACAGCATTAGACGTACATTGAAAAAAGAGTTCAAGGTCAAGGCTTACAAGTTCCAAAAATCACACGATCTTTCACCTCAGCAAAAAAAAGTTCGGTGCGAAAGAGCAAAGGAGTTGTTGTGCTTGCACGAACGTGGCGAATTTCCTAACATTGTGTTTTCTGATGAAACACGGAAACCTTTCGGTCGTAGACCATGGACGTTCCAACAGGACTCGGCACCGGCTCATAAAGCTCGTGTGAACAAAGACTGGTTAAAAAATCATGTTCCACACTTCATTTCGTCCACACAATGGCTTTCGAATTCGCCAGACACAAATCCGATGGACTATTCCATCTGGTCTATTTTGGAGAGCAAGGTGAGGACTAAAAAATATGCCAGTATGGATGCGCTGAAAAAAGCGATTATGCGAGAATGGGCCAAAATACCTCATGATCACATTCGTGCCGCATGCAACTCATTTTTTGATCATTTGAAGGCTATAGTCAAGGCAAAAGGTGCTCATATCGAGCTAAAGTGAAAATTGTAATCATTTTTGAACAATTTTGTCTTTGAAATCAATAAAAACTAATTTCACACAAAAAAGTTATGGTGTTTTGAATAGGTAACACTTCATGTCGTTCACCCTGTATATTCGAAAAAATATATTTTACGAAAAGATCTTGGCTTACGTGTCTAAAAGAACCGTTCGTGCAAGAATTGAGGCCAAATGGTCATCGATTGCGTCGCATTTTTACTGATTGGGCTCACTTAGATTTATTATTCAGATTTAGATTATATTATTTAAAAGCTTTACAAAAATACTCCGGACGGAAATATTTTTTTATTGTATTTTATATCTCAAACGGTCTCTGTCTACTACCGATTAAAAAATGTGATCTACTAATAGGACTGTATTTTAGATATTAAGAAAGTGAATTGTTTCTTGTTTATTAATAGTACTAAAAGTACAGTAGAAATGTTTTTCGATTTTGTTTTAAAATTTTTTGATTTTGTAAAAGTGGAATAATGCTCTTTCGTAAATGATACTTCACAGTCGTGACCGTAATAAGAATAAAAAGTGTATTTATCGATCTAGCTTTAATGGTTCCACTATCAACTTTGAAAACTAACATAGCATAATGTTGCATATCATATAATATAGTAAAAGAAGTACTTAGCTGCAAATGAAAATAAAATTAAAAACAAATGTATTATGTCATTTATTTTTTTTTAATTTATTATGCATTAGAGCACGCTTTATTCAAGATGAAGTTAAAAAACGGAAGTACAAAAATGACTTGTTTAAGTATTTTACGCTCCGTTCCGCAGCAATGGCGCAAATCTTCCATATAAATTTCTGCTTACTGCATAAATATTAATTGAATTTGTTTAATGCTACTTCCATTGTAATAAAGACATTTAGCATTCATGATGATGAATGTTTATTTAATTACATCGCATTAAACACGGATCACTTTTGACAAAATAACTCACAGCATCCTCTTGGCTTATGGACAGAATTTTTGAAATTTTCAAGAGTGAATTTAATACTTCCTGATGTCTTGTTTTTTCATTGCATTGGAATTCATTTTAGTTCACTTTATTTCCTTGTATTATCTCCTGAACATTCTTCTTATTTTCTTACCCTTTCTTACTTCCATTTGAATTTTCACTCATACAATTCCTTCTTCCCTTTTATATCTTTCCAGAGTTGGCAAAAAGTGGATATCAACACAGCGATGTTTCCGCCTGATATTACGCCACTCATATTAGCTGCTCACAAAAATAATTTTGAAATTTTAAAGATATTGCTGGATCGTGGCGCCGCCGTGCCAACTCCACACGACATACGGTACGTATGAGTAACATTGGGAATAAATCTAATACAAACTAGCTGTACCCGGCGCGCGTTGCTACGCCAACAACTAAAATAAATTTAAGAAAAATAACTTTAAAGGAAAATCAGTACACAAATATTCAATTCATTCTAAACCAGTTTATTGATTTTGTTTATTTCGAAGAAAAAAGTGACATTACAAAGTTTAGTTTCAATTCGATGTTTATTTAAGTGCTGTGGGATACACAATATTTCTTGTTTTTCCATCTGGTGCGTAAACGAATAAATTAGAAGGTTTTCCGACACGTGGTGCAAGCCACATAGAGCTGTCCATGTGAGAACCAAGGACTCTCCAAATTTAATCCCCACACTGGTAACGATTGTCCTTGTGCTTTGTTAATAGTCATTGCGAAAACGAGTCGCACCGGGAACTGTTAACGTTTGAATTCGAATACGTCTCAACAGTACGTCTTCACCTTTGAATTTTCCAGTCAAAATTGTTGCCTCGATAACATTGTTCAGCATTTTCTTAACTGAGAGTCTGGTTCCGTTGCAAAGTCGTGGTGGATTTTTGCTTCGAAGAAGAATGAATAGCTACGCCAATTTTCAATGTAAGAACGAGCGGCGGCATGTCTGGCAAATCAAGCGAATTCAAGAATTCAGTTGGATAGTTGACAACCTCGTCTTGATTCTCCACAGTATCGATGGACTTATATGTTGTCGTTTCCGGGTATTCCGTGCTAAATGGTGAAGTTGATGGTATTGACATCGATGTTTCTGGCTGCTAATATACCATGCGTACTGAGCCACTGAGGGCTTTTGTAGTTTTGTGCAATGTTTGGGAAAACTTTTTGCACCAATTCGTCGATCTTACAGAAGTTTGCTGGCAGGGTGATACATTGAGTAGATTCATCAATTTCCATTCGGCCATTTCCAATATCCAATATTTGCTTTGCAAAAATTTCCAGTCGATGCATCCCGTTGTAGTTGTACACGCATGTTAGTTTTCAGAGTTAATTTCTGTAAATGACGCCATAGAACTGATGATTTCAGACATGCATTAAGTTCACCAGCGGGTGTTGAATGTGGTATAATGGGCAGTGCTTGTCGAAAATCACCAGACAATAAAATGAGTGCGCCACCGAAGATCCGTCTGCTTCCTCTCAAATCTCGCGGTGTACGGTCAAGCGCTTCCAATGCTTTCTTGTGAGACCTTTTTTCATTCGTCCCATATGAGAATTTGACACGTTTGGAGTAATTTTCCCATTCCAGAGCTTTTACTCATGTTGGTGCCTCAGTGTTTTACAAATTCCAGATGATGCAATAGCCAGTGCAATATTATCTTGTGATCGTTTGCTTGCCAAAGAAAAGTCTTGCCTGTACCACCGGGCGCATCTATAAAAAACAGTCCACCGCTTAGTTCTGTGATTGCACGCATATTTGCGTCAAATGCAATGCGTTGCCCTGGAATCAACTGCGGAAGATTTGTTCTAACGAATGTCCCCAGTTCGTCAGAATCATAGTGTCTTTCTCGTTGCAAATCACGATCGAAAAGATTGTTTGCAGGTCGGTTTGAAGCAGGTATTCCCAGTTGCACCAGTGGCTTGTTAGCGTCTATGAACATGTCATATTCGTTTCCTCTGTGTAAAAATACATGGTCATACTGATTTTCATGACAATCGGTTGAACGGGGCAAAAGTTGCTACTCGGCAGCGCCACCTGGTGGAGAGTGGCATCAATGCGCATATTCTACAAACCTTCTCCGTGGAAAAATACATATATATGCTAATTTTTATAACAATGGGTCCAGTAGTTTTGGAGTTCATCGATGACATACAGACAAACATTTATTTTTATATATGAGATTCATACAAATGGGGCAGTTCACCAATAGGAAATGGCCTAGCCTCAAGGCCTTAGCTGGTTACCATAACATGAGATGGGAGGTAAAAATCTCAGAATTTTTTTAGCTAGTTGTTCTTAGTAAACCATATTTCACGATAAAAAAATTACGGGAATAGTCGCTTCCGCCCGGGACGCGAGCACTTATTCCATTGCCTAAGAACAGAAAATTAGAAGTATTGTTTTCAGATTTTTTAAAATCATCATTATAAGTTAGATGAACGTGGTTAGTCCACTTTGCTCATTTGCAACAATGAGTCCAATTTATGTACAAATGTAGTAGCGTATAAAGTGTTGCAAGTCAGGCAAGTTATCGTGGAAACTCCAAAGTCAAACAGACCAGAATGTTTCTGTTGCGTAATCTGATAGCTCCTTTTTGCAGGTGTTTCACTCAAGTGTCAGCCCCAAAGCTTTCACATGAATACCTTAAGAATTTATAGATGTATAATTTTCTTCTTTTATTGTAATTTTTGGGGTTTCTCTAAAACTTTCCGAAGGTTAATATTCGTTCGGCCAACTAAGTTCTAGCAATAGAATTGATACCCTAATCGTTTACTTTTTCAATTTCTCAACGCTGAACAACTTTTAGCTTTGAATTTAACTCATTTATTTCCTAAATAATACGCGTCTAAAATAACTAATTTATTATAATCTCTCCTCTTCTGCAGTTGCGGTTGTGATGAATGCGTGCGTCAGTCTAACGAGGACTCCTTACGTCATTCACTGTCACGCGTTAATATTTATAAGGCTCTGGCGAGTCCTTCGCTGATTTGTCTCACCTCGAATGATCCAATACTCACGGCGTTCCAGCTGTCATGGGAACTACGTAATTTGGCCTTTACAGAGCAGGTGAGAAAAAGTTGACGAAATACTTCTAAGGCTTAAACATTATTTAAATTATGTACCTAGATTACTAAATAATCAGTCTTAATTAGGCCTGCATAACTACGTGCATAAGTGAAGTATTCAGAAAAACGCAAAGTATGTCATATAGGACATTTAGACTTCTTCTTTTATCATTTTACGTAATCTATTTTATGTCCAATGGACTCAGCCATGCTTTTATTATTTTATTATTTTTAATTTCTTTTTCTAAGATCATAACCAATAGACTAAAGTGGGGAATTTTGCAAATTTTGCACTAAAATCGATTGGTATTTGAAAGCAACTAACTTTATAATATTTCATGCATATATTATTTCATTTTTTTCAGGAATGCAAAGCTGAGTATATGGAGCTGCGTCGCCAGTGCCAAAAATTTGCCGTCAATCTGCTAGATCAAACGCGTACCTCCAATGAACTGGCTATTATACTCAACTACGACCCAGAGCTATCCACTTACGAGCCAGGTGATCGCATGAGCCTGTCACGCCTTGAACAGGCAATTGCATATAAGCAAAAGAAGGTGAGTTGCAAGTGACTTTAGAGCGATCTCATGTGAAGTGATGCAAGTATAGGGTTTTTCAATTGGCGTGGGTCGATTTTGGCGCCCTGTGGCAGCCATTTTGTTTCGGTGACATCTGTCAAATCTTTTGTTTATTATTCAGTTGTTTATGCCAAATCATCATGGCAAGTTACACGATTGAACACCACGTTCAAATGATAAAACTTTATTATCAAAATGAGTGTTCATTAACGGAAACGTTGCGCGCATTGCACCCATTTTTCGGTAGACGTGATGGCCCTTCCAATTTCTTATGGCCCATATTGATCCATATGGACCTAGACGACATGTGGTTCCAGCAGGACGGCGCTACGTGCCACACAGCAAACGCCATTTTATTCCATTTCAACATTTACCCGCCCTTATTGAAAAACCCTTTATTTTGGACATTGACGCCAATTCCTGCAAAAAGTTATTTAATATCGAAAAGTTTAGCACAGATTTTTGAAATTATATACCTTTGGTTTTTTCAACATTTTCACATTTATTATTTACTTTTTTCTGAATTTTTAAGGATACAATTTTTTATTTTTTAATATTTGTTTTTTTATTAGATATGTTTTTTAAATATTTTTCGAGAAAACATTATGTTTTTTGTAATTTTTTAAAGCATCTAACATTTTTCATTTTTGTTGTTTTGTTTTTGTAATTTTTGTCAAACCTTTGGAATTTTTTTTTTATTATTGTTGTTTATTTATTTTGATTTATGAATATTTATTTCAATTTATTTTATTTAATCTTCTTAGTAGAATTCCCCTAACTCTTCGAATAATATTCAAATCAGTACAGCAAACCAATGAAAAATCTGTGCAAAATACTGCGCGTAAAGCGAAGCGCTAGCATCCGCAGTCATTTGTTGATATATTACGCCCACTTGTCAATCATTCGAAGCGTCATTACATTACAACATTAATAAGTTAAATTTTCGTTTATTGGCTGTACGTATTTGAATATTACTTGAAGTTTCCACTAAGAAAGTTTAAGGGATTGCTGAGTATTAATAAGAAAAAAATGAGAAAAAATCGGTTTCGAAAAACCAAATATTGAAATAGTTTTAGTGAATATTTGCACGATAATAATTATATTTTCACTAATTCGTTTCTGTCTCCTTCTCTCTGTATCATTTCAGTTTGTTGCCCACTCGAACATCCAGCAATTACTCTCCGCCATTTGGTATGATGGTTTGCCTGGTTTTAGGCGCAAAAGTTTATTCGAGAAATTCTGGTGTATCATACAAGTGGCTGTACTATTTCCGGTCTATTGCATGATTTACATGTTCGCACCGAATTGCCGAACCGGCATCCTGATGCGTAAACCGTTTATGAAATTTCTCATACACGCCTCATCCTATCTGTTCTTCCTGTGTAAGTAGCATACCAGTGCCATTGTAATGAGTAAAGGAATGTGCTAGGTGTAAGCATGTGTGTGTGTAGCTACACACGTGAATATAGACGTAGGTGTATTAGTGTGTGCAACAATTCGAAATCAGAAGCATGTGTGTGTGTGTATGGTGGACATAAAGTGATACATACAACCAACTTTGTTGAGTGAGCCTTACGCCCCTCTACTCAGTTGCTGATTGTGCAGTTTCTGGTTAATCACTTCAAGCGCTTTACGAATGTATGTGCAATTCTCAGTGCCTACTCGCATGCCTCCATATGTATGTGTTGTGTGGTATTAGCTGAGGATTGTTAAACTAACTACTGTTGCTTTGTAGTTTCCTTTGTTTGAGTGGTTCTAAAAGCAGCAGTATCCAGTTAAGCTCTTACTGTAGTTGTGTTAGTTGAGATACTCTGCTCTTCTTACAATTTCTGGTTAATAAAAGGAAACGTAACGTAATCGCTGCCTACCTAAAAAGTGACTGCTGATCGAATGCAGGAATGAAGGGATGTGATATCTAGGAACAGTTTGAGTGTAGCGATGAGGATTAGAAGAAAATTTAAATGCAGATTTTTTAAATAAGGATTTTAAACAAATTTGCGAGAGATGCTCAACACATGACTCACATGTGGCGCAAAACACGTGAAGTGTACTTTCCTAAAAACTTCAATACCCTAATTTTGATGAAATTTGTTGAGGAGGCTTGAATATAAAGCAGCATAAATTTACAAAATGTGGAGGAAATATTGAGTTATTGGCAAAATACGGTAGATACTTTTAGTCCTTTGTGTGTTAGTTTTGTTTGTTTTTTAATTGCCAGTGAAATAAATTTTGGTCTAAGACAAAATAAAATAAATGCTTTCTATAGAACTTTTACCATTATTGAAGTTAAAAAGAAGAAAAAAAATTTAACCATTACTTTTCGTTTGGTAGACACTTTGTTTTACTCTCAAAATTTTTGGAGAATTTAAAAAAAATTTAAAATATGTATTAAAATATTAAAAAGATTAAAATTTTTGAAATTTCGGCAATATTTTTTATATATGCTTTTTATTATAGTTTTAATATCGTTTAAAAAAAATTGATAATTGAGGAGTATTAAAAACTTAAAATTGTAACAATTTAAAAAAAATTAAAAATAAAAAAAGGTAAAAACAAGAAAGAAATCGGAACCACTTTATTGGTAGACATTTTTTTGTTTGATTCTTAAAATTTTTTTTAAATTTATAATTTTTTAAAATATGTATTAAAATATTCAAAAAATGTATTTTTCTCGACGTGTTTTTATATTTCTTTTGTTCTTTTTTATTAAAGTTTTAATATCGTTTAAAAAAATTCAAAGCTTGGGGATTAATAAAAAATAAAAATTGTAGAAATTTGAGAAAAATTAAGAAGAAAAATATTAGAAAAAAATTAATAATGTTTAGGAAAAAATTGTATTAATTAAAAAATAATAATTTAGTTTTTTTACAAAACAACAATTTCGATCAGCAAAATAAATGTTTTCTGTAGAACTTTTATCATCATTACAGCTAAAGAAACTAAAGAAATTGGAACAATTTTTTCTCGTAGAAATTTCTTTTTTTGATAAAAAGAAAAATATTTTTTTCGACAAAATTTTTTATATTTTTTTATTCTTTTAATATCATTTAAAAAAATTTAAAGCTTGAGGGTTATTGAAAATAAAAATTGTAGAAATTTGAGAAAAATTAAAAAGAAAATTAATATTAATTAAAACAAAAATAGTTTGGATCAAAAAAATAGAACTTCTATAGAACTTTTAACATCATTACATTCATTTTTTTGTAGAAAATTTATTTTTTACTCTATATTTTTTTTTTAATTTTTTAAAATATGTATTAAATATTAAAAAAAAAATATTTTTTTCGACAATAGTTTTTATATTTTTTTATTCTTTTAATATCGTTTAAAAAAATTAAATGAATGAGGATTATTAACAAATAAAAATTGTAGGAATTTGAAAAAAAATAATAAGATTTAATATAAAAAAATTTTTGGTTTTAAAGATGCGTTAAAATACTGTTGAAAATATGAGTATTAATTTTGTTCCTAGAACGAAAATTATTGTTAATTAAAAAAAAATAATTTCGATCAACCAAATAAGTGTTTCCTATAGAACTTTTACCATCATTACAGCTACAAAAAAAAAAAAAAGAAAAATTGGAGCAATTTTATTTGGTAGAAATTTTTTCTTGTGATTCTTACAATTTTTAGTTTTTTAAGATATGTATACCAAAATCGAAGTGATGTTTTTAGGAGGGTACATTAGACTTGTTTGCCACGTACTGCAACCCATGTGGGGTATCTCATGTCAAGTGAATAGGAGGACAAGGAGTATTCTGGAATTCCTTCATACCCTGACTAGCTACACCTCTACTAAATTGAATTCAAATTGTATTTTTATTAAAATTTTAAATCTGTTTTACTAAATATGTGTTTTCATGTGAACCGAGCCTCATAAAAAAGCATCTTGTGTCACTCTAAGTGTGGGATATATAATATTATATACTTATATATACTAATCTACTTATGTATTTCCTTAATACTAGAAAGATGTCACAACTCAAATGACCGCAACTTCATAGTTTCAAATTTATAATGGCATTTTAAAATAAATTTACGCTATTCAAAATTCTAATGCTGTTTTCTATGTAGTATCAGCCACTATTTAAAATAACCAATTAGACGAAATAAAGTATTTTTTATAATAGCAAACTCTGTATTGCAACTTATAAATTTCTATCTATGAGCAACTTTAAGTTTACGAAAATATATTCTTTTTACTTCATTTCTACGCACTAAAATATATGACACTTGCTTACTTTTCTCAGCCAATACACAGTTTCTTGTTGGCCTGTCTGCCGTGATGCAAGTAACAACATTTTAACCAACGTACATTCCATCAATCTTCATATATATACACGAAATTCTTTAGTGCTTCCTCTCTATCAGTGGCCATCATTTTTGGAAGATTTTCTGATTTTCTAAAGACTTAAGTACAACAATCTTTCCAGTCCATTAAATTTTCTGCTAATGGCATATTTGCTACTAGTCACTTTTGCTAATAGTTTGAGTCTCTTATGAGCATATAAAATAAATATTTCCCTGCAGTGGTTATTAGCACTTGTCTGCCCAAATCTGATTTGCTGTTGTCATGTCAAATTTCGATAGTTAGGCAGAAGAGTGACACGCAAGTGAAAGATAAACGAAGGCTTAGTTTGCTGCAAAATTTTTAGGGAAATTTTTCGGTTTGCCATGGTAGCGAAAAAAAAATGTTTATGTTCATCAAAAGTAGTAGATACGAGTACAAACTTCTGAGAGCTTGAGGTGTTAGGAAGTTAATTCTGGCTGCGGTTATTTTTTAGATTTTTTTAGTAATAAAATTTTAGGAAATGAGAATTGGGCAGGAGGATAGGTCAGGTTAGGTTTTTGCGGTTGCCCACTAAGCAGCACACTAACGTTCATAGGCTTTTACGAATCGCACGAAGGCTTGTCCTTAACTCTCCTGATGCGAATGTGAATCTTTTAAACCAAAGTTTATAAACTTCAGAAGGCCTCTGATTCTCACAGTGCTAATATCTTCTGATTCATTAAAGAATTGCCTACCTAAAGAATCTAAGTCTGGTTTAAGCAGGAAAGTGGTACCGAAAGTGCAAGGTCTATCCCTCTTTTCATTTAGTTTCTGCAGAAGTCAGTCGAATAGAATTTTTCAAACATTTACAAACCCATCCATGAACATTATCCAATCAAGTAAAACAGACAGCGGCAATAATACTTGTGTGGTTGAAGTTAATACCCACGGGAATGTGGCAGCAATTGCTGAAGCAGAATCAGCACTCAGCGAACATAGCAACAGCAGCGGTTAAAGCAAAAGGAAATAAAAATTACACTAGAAATGATAAAAATGTGTAGCTCAAAACTGTCAGCTTGGAACAGCTAAGAGAGCACACAGACTGAAAACATTGGTCAAGTAGAGTCGGTAAAGAAGAAAAAGAAAATGATACTCGTATTTATAGACTTACGGTGCATTTGTGCTCGAAAGTGTGTGCGTGTGTGGGTGTGGGGGTACATGAAGTGCTTTGACTGTGACGGCTACAAGCACTTGACAGCCGCAACAAATAACTACTTATCAAAGCCATGCCACGTTGGCAGCATGAAAAGATTTTCTACAATATTTTTCAATTTCTAAATTTACTTTCTATGCACTTTTGTCATTTTGGCGGCACTTATTCAATATATTTATCTCTGTTTCTTTATTCTATATTTTTTGCTGACTGTGGCACTTTGGCCGCATGCTCTAAACGCTGTCCTTGAATCTTACCATATCGCATGCATTTCTCTCCTCCCTCGCCTTCCTCCCTTCCTTTTGCCATACACCCTTTGGCAAACAGTTATACTAATCCTGGTCTCACAACGTGCCGACGACGATGTTATAAATCTTTTCGGCACCGAGCGCATGCGGAAAGCGTTGGCCGAGGAACAGCTGCGTCAACGTGGCAAGGGACCGACCAAGTTGGAGTTGCTTGTGGTCTTCTATGTGTTCGGCTTCATGTGGGAGGAGGTGCAGGAGATATTTACGGTGGGCATGAGGAGTTATTTGCGGAATATGTGGAATTTTATTGATTTTCTGCGCAACAGTTTGTACGTGAGCGTCATGTGTCTGAGGTAAGTGGAAATTAAGTTTGAAGAAGACGGAAATTCTGTATAAATTTGCTGAAGGACTAATGTAGTCCAAAAGTGGTTAAGGAAAAAATGGTTGTACATTAAATGTTTGTGAAAGAACTGAATTTATAAAAAATAAGAATTAACATTGGTTAAAGATTTAATCCTTTAATACAACTTGCATTGTCCGTCAATTTTAGTATTTAATAACAAAAAGAGTTTAAGTATTAAAAACACTCCGAAAATTTCTACTCCCAAATTTGTTACTGCAAGGTGACTTAACCCTTTCGCGATATTGTTGCCATATGGCAACAGTAAACTTTAAAAGGCCGTCAACACTCTCTTGTAAAAAATATCAACTTTTTTGTTACATATTTTCAAAAATTTAAGTTCAATGGTTAAACAGAAATAAAATAAATAATAACCGCCCATTATATATCGGTAATACAACATTTTTAAAGAAAGCCTTCTTGCATATACCTAGCACTTCACTCTGAAATTTGTATTTTGCATTTTTAGATTTTTGAGGCATTTTGGGCAAATGTTTTCAACAATTTTTGAATAAAGTATATATAAAAATGTTCATTCTGTCATTTGGCATATAAATATTTTTTCGCTCGCAGCTTTAAAAGCTGCAATACAAAATATTTGTTGCCATATGGCAACATTAAAAAAAAAGCACTTAACAAACAACAACAAAAAAAAATTATTTGTATTGTGATTGGTCCTAAAATAAATACTCAGACAAAAATTTGGATTTTTTGGATGGCGCAATAAAAAGATGTAGCGAAAGGGTTAATCCAAAAAAACCTTTAAATTTATACCAAAGTTACACACTTCCATAATCTATGCCATTTGTTTTCCAAGGCGTAATATTATTTTCTAAAGAGAGAAAAAGCGTTATTTTTAAAGGTTTTCCGAAAAAGTTACTACGAAAAATTTTACTCCGAAAGCTTTTACTCCCAATATTTTTGCTTTAAAACGATGCTTAATCTCGTTAAAGACATTCTTAAAAAACACTCCCGAAGTGTTAACTGTACGATGATTTTCAAAATGGAGGAAAAATGAATATTCGGAAAAATTCTATTTAAAAACGTTGCTCTAATTATTTAAGATTGAAAGAAACGAATATCCGAAAAATGTTCCCCAAAACTTGAACATCGAAATTTTTGCTCTAAAATTTATCTACTCGGGAAGCATTTAACATTTTTTAAGAACGGCTATTGCAGACTAAAAATGTTGTACTAGCATTTTTGAATTTTTTTGAACATTAAAACTTTTTAAATATTCTTTAATCAAAAACTTGGAAACGTGGGCATCCGAAAAATGACACCGAAAAAATTTACTAAAACAAAAACCCTCCGAAAATATTACTCCGAAGAATATTACTCCGAAAAACATTACTCCGAAAATTATTACTCCGAAAATATTACTCCAAAATCATTTCTGTAAAAATACTATACTTAGATAATGTACTCATATCAAATTAAGTTTATAATTTTTGTAATTTACATCAATAGCTTGATAAGATTAGCTAAGTTTAATAGCTGAGGTACGCAACTTGCGTTCTCTCTAATAAAAAATCCGAAATTCTTAATAACTGCGCAAAATGTGTTTTTTTTTTCGAAAATCTTTGTACAAATTAAAGCCTTCTGAAAAATCCGCTTCTTCATCACTTAATTATTTCAAAATGATTTCTTAACACATTTTTAATATCTACTTAAAAAAAGAAAATACTCACACTCTCCTTACACTCCCCACAGATTTATCGCCTACATTCAGCAAACCAGTGAAATCACCCACGATCCGAAAATGGCATTTGTGCCACGCGAGAAATGGGACGACTACGATCCGCAACTAATCGCCGAAGGATTGCTCGCTGCAGCGAATGTTTTCTCAGCACTCAAATTGGTGCATCTTTTCTCGATCAATCCACATTTGGGACCACTTCAGATCTCGCTCGGACGTATGGTTATTGACATTGTAAAGTTCTTCTTCATCTACTCGCTAGTATTATTCGCCTTCGCTTGTGGCTTGAATCAATTGCTTTGGTATTTTGCCGACTTGGAGAAGAGCAAATGCTACAGTCTGCCAGACGGTGCGGCGGATTGGGCTGGTAATGGTGATTCATGTATGAAATGGCGACGCTTCGGAAAGTGAGTATGAGCGAGTGTATGTGAGGTTGGATAGTTCGACGGGTCAATGGAGATATTTATTGTATACCAATTCCAAATACAGGATCATCGGGGTAAATCCGGAAAACATTTAAGGAGATCTGCAGTAGTGGCATTAGGCCAAGGTAGATAATAGGGAAATAATTTTAGTGTGTTGTTTTCGGTAGGGCAGCAGACGTGATGGAAGGTGCTGGTGCAAGGCTGAGTCCGAAGCAGGGCAGAAGAGCTGCGATAGTGAAATCGTTTAACGTCGTTCAGCAGTGTTGATGACGTCGCGTTTTCTTACTTGTTCGAGCAGGGTCTCCGGACTTTCCATGGGCATGGCTAGAGACAGTTCTTAGAGCTAGATGCAGCTCGCGTCCGCTGGAAGAGAATATCTGTCGTAGTAGAAGCAATGGTGAACGCAATCTTTATATCACTAAGGTGGTCTTGAAGACCACCGTCTTTGAAATGATGGTCACAATGAACAGAGAAGAGTTAGTTCGTTGTTGTTGTAACAGCATAATTCATCTCGCATAAAAGTTTGGTGAATGAAACTGAATTACCAATTTTTGGCTGGATATAAATTTGGATCATAGCACCGACTGAGTTAGGTCTCGGCTCTAGCTGGAGCAGGTCATTGCAGTTGATGGAGTTTACAGTAACTAATTTTCAGCTGCAGATGAGTGTAAACAGAAGTGCTTTCGAGTAGGTATACTTTAAGTTCAATATTCCGGCTTTACTCAGCCGGCCCGCTATGTGTGACACAACTTTACAACCCCCACATCATTGAAGCGGTACGTTACCCTTCCATGTGGTTTTCCCAGCCATTGCATGCCATCCCTTTCATCACTTTCTTCAATATTATTCAATACAGTACAGATTGAAACTCGTATATTTTCCTCGTCATCACCTCCATCTATGAATAATCTTTCATTTGCTCGCCATCATATCCGCCTCCGTTTCGTCCCAATTATCCTTTACCCATTCACCGCACACATTCCTTTCAATATTTCATTTCAAATGTATTCTTTTTTCTCGTTCCAGCCTTTTCGAGTCATCGCAATCACTCTTCTGGGCCAGTTTCGGCATGGTTGGTCTTTCCGATTTCGAGCTGACGGGCATTAAGTCATATACTCGCTTCTGGGGCTTGCTGATGTTCGGCTCGTACAGTGTCATCAATGTGATTGTACTGCTGAATCTACTCATAGCCATGATGTCCAATTCATACGCAATGATTGATGTAAGTTGGAATTGTTTAAATGAATGAAAGAATGAAGTCACGAGATAGCGAGGAAGGAAAAGACAAGCGCACTGACAAACGACAAGACAGAACGAAAAGTCAAGTAGACTTTGAGCAGCATAAAATATGCGCGATTGCAGAGTTTGTGAAGTTTGGATGAAAGTGGGTTGGTATTAAAGACTGAATGGGCGCAAACTGTTGAGTTGTTATGTCAGCAACTCAGCAGCTCAGCAAGGCATCTTGCATGCAATTCCATGAAATTTCATACCACCCCGTTCAATGTCCGCCGACATCATTTTGTCATCACTGAACGGTTGACATAAAAGAAGACAAACAGACAAGAAAGGGGTGTTGGCGGCGTTACACAAAAAGAATGCGCTGATTATCCATTCCAAATGGAATACGCTGCTGCCGCCCAATACAACCGGGGAGGACGTGTTCGACGCATAGCGTACGCGGCCAATTGTCATAGACCGTCTGGTCGTTTGTCACGTACGCGCAATGAAAGCAAACGAAGGATGCAGCGGCGCGTTGACCAAAAATAAATAAATTTATTTCTGCCAAACACACACACAGACAGCTTCGTGGTTAATGCGTGATTTATGCACACAGCTTAATAAGAAAAAATTTGTAGGTGCTTCACACCTTCATTCATTCCCCTATATCCGGCTATATCAAATACTTGATGCGCTTCTTCATTTTTTCCACAGGAGCATTCTGACACGGAGTGGAAATTTGCACGCACTAAACTCTGGATGAGCTATTTTGAGGATAGTGCCACTCTTCCGCCACCCTTCAATATTATGCCCTCGGCTAAGTGGCTAATCAGGGTATTCCGCAAGTCGAGCAAGGAAATCGATAAGAAACGTTCGAAGGTGGAGTTAATTACTCATTGAATGAGTTGGCTTGCTAATTTGTTGGTATTTATTACTTTTTTCTCATTTTTAATATTTTCTTTTTCCATACCGTAGAAGCGACAGATCAAGGATCAGCAGAATGCCTATGATAATATAATGCGTTCATTGGTTTGGCGTTTCATTTCCGCAGAGCATCGCAAATTTGAAGAGAATCCTGTCACAGAGGATGACATTAACGAATTGAAATGTGAGATATCAACGATGCGCTATGAAATATTGGACGTGTTCCAGAATAGTGGAATGGATTGTTCGGGTGCGAGTAAGCCAGAGAAACGTGAGTATGTGGCAGGGCATTGCGGGAGTGTTAATGTAGATGAGTTTTCGAAAGGGATGAGTCGAAGTTCACAAGTTGTGGCAGCCAGGTTGTTTATACAGTATCAGCAAAATATCTAGTTTGTTTTTTTGGCACTGATGCTGAGACGCTGTGAGAAGTTAGATGATTCAGCAGCCGCCTTAAGTGAATTTAAATCAATCTCGGGTTCTATCTAACTAAGGTTCTTCAAAAAAATTGTATTATGAAAGATTTGCGGGCATGGCCCATTACGAGTTCCTTTTCCCACAGACGACATGACTTGGGCGCCAAAATCTTGCATTTTGACTTAGCCTTAGCATTCTGAGATCACAGAACTATGCCAGTAAGCCATGTAGAAAGTCAAAGTCACCATAAGTCCACTGCTTAAATTCAGTTCAATCTGTGCAGTAGTGTCGTCGAAAATTTTTTCTGTCAAATTCTCTCGGATGATTGAAATCACGGCACATGTTTGAGTGACTTCATTTGAGCGATTCGATGTCAGGTGATCCAAGACCGACTTTGTCGGTGGTTTTGCCTGTAAATCGGTTTATTTGTAGGATTCTGTATAATAAGAAATAAACTGAACAAATTGAAAAAAAAAATTTAATAATTTTGAGATTTGTTCAATGTTGAAAACTTTGGTTTAGCGGTTCTTAGAGTAAAATATCTTAGATTTTTCCACATTCATTTATTCCACGTTGCCGTTTGTATACTTTTTTTGGTTTTTTTTTTAATAAAATTTACTTTAAAAATTGTTTTTTGGGAAGAAATTAAGATAAAAAAAAATTTTTTTTTACATATTTGGGAAAAAATTAAATTACAAAAAATTTATTTGGAAAAAAATTAAATTAAAAAAAATATTTTTTTGCATTATTGGGAAAAGATTATATTAAAAGTTTTTTATATACATTTTTGTTGTTTTTTTTTTTAATAAAATTTACTATAAAAAATTTTTTGTGGGAAAAAATTAGTATAAGAAAAAATTAAGATAAAAAGAAGAAATTAAGATAAAAAAAAAATTTTTTTAAATATTTGGGGAAAAATTAAATTACAAAAAATTTATTTGGAAAAAAATTAAATTAAAAAAATATTTTTTTGCATTATTGGGAAAAGATTATATTAAAAGTTTTTTATATACATTTTTGTTGTTTTTTTTTTTAATAAAATTTACTATAAAAAATTTTTTGTGGGAAAAAATTAATATAAGAAAAAATTTTGATTTTTGCTACAATTTTTTGGGTAAAATTTTTTTTGGGAAAAAATTTAATCACAAAAAATTTATTTGTAAAAAAATTAAATTAAAAAAATATTACTGGGAAAAAATTATATTAAAAGTTTTTTTTTGTACATTTTTGGGAAAAAATTTAATTAAAAACAAAAATTTCTTTGGAACAATTTTTTTGGGAAGAAGTTAAGTTAAAACACTTTTTTTTGGGAAAAAATTAAATAAAAAAAAATTTTTGTTACATATTTGGAAAAAAATTTAATAAAAAAAATTTTTTTTGTTATTTTTGGAAAAGAATTAAATTATAAACAAATTTTTTTTGTTGGGGAAAACTTAATCAAAACTTTTTTTTGAGTAAAGTTAAATTTTTGAAAATTTATTTCTTTAAAATTTTGGAAATACATAATTTTGCTGTAATTTTTGAAGAGCTTAGCGATTTCTACAATTATCTATATATATAAAAATGAAATGATGTTCGTTTGTCCGCATTTTTTTGGGCCGATACGAGGCCAATTTTATTCGTTCTTTTTTCATATTATAGGGATCCACTAGGGGAAGGTTTTTAGCAAAAAAAAATTTCTTTTAAATATTTTCTTCATATAAAAAAAAGAAAAAATCAAAATATTGTCCAAAACAAAACTTGCTCGATTGTTAGATTAAAGTAAGTTTCGAATCGACATTCATTTTATGTGTACAACTTTTTTGGAATTTTTTGTATTTGTATTGTGATACAGAAATGTATTGTATACAGAAATTTCAAAGAATCGAATGAAAATTTTTTTTTTTTGTTTATTTCTTCCATAAAATATTACACCTGTCGTTAGACAACAAGTAATTTGATTTACAAAAAGATGGAATGAGAGTGATATTGAAGGGTCAATGCCCCCAAGCTCATTTAGAAGAAATATATACATATTATTTAAAAACAAGTGGTTAACAAACAATGACATATACGATTAGTTGACAATTGATTACAAGGATTTTGCAAGATCTGTTGGTGTTTGACGGTTAAGCCGACTTTGGGTAGATTTTTCTTTATTTGGTAGTCTTCTCATCATAGGATTTGTATGCGTTAGTAGTCTATTTATGTGCCTTCTGCTAGCGCTTTGTATTGTTTCATCAATAGTATCGATGTCAAGGTCGCGATGAATATCTGCGTTAGGTATGTACCAAGGTGCATTAGTTAAGGTCCTAAGTATTTATGAAAATAATGTTTCAATTCAATTGAGCAATGCTTCCTTTGACCAATTCTATATGGAAATGAATGCGTTTGCAAACGATTTTTGGAATCGAATGTTGGATCGAATGAAAAAGGAAAGAAACGCGAAATGATAAAAAAAATTCTTGGAAAATTTAAAATGAATGGTGCTTCATTGGAAAAATTCAAAGGTAATAAGAACATACACAAGATAAAGTTAGAATTTGAATTTTTAGATTTATTTTGTTTATTTCTCATTTTTTCAGAAGTACACCACACAACAACTCATTCCAACTCTGATTTTGAAATCCTGTTGGAATTGGTGATCGATAATTTTGTCACTATAATGGTCAATGGAAATTTGCGTGTATCAGACCCTGCATATTATTTACCATATCAACTTTTTATGGAACATATGGACCAAATGAACACAAAAAAATAATTTAGTTTTGTTTTGATTTTTTGCAACATTTTGGTTTTCAGTTAATACAATAAAAACAATACTGAACACAAAATTCTAAATTTATTACGTTGTTTGTTTAGAATTTTTTTAGAAAAAAAGTAAATTTTTTGGTTTTGAGGAAATTTGTTTATTGTTGCTATTTGTGACAGCGTACATATTTGTAAGTATTTGACTATAATCCTAAAAGTTAATGGAATACCACTATGACACATAGAAAACATTTTTTCAAAGGGGTGTTTTTCGAAAATTATAAAAAAAATTGTTTTCAAAAAATTTTGAAGAAATAAAGTAAAATAAAAAAATTTCGAAAGCATGAAATTTTTTCAAATCCAAATTTTCCTCAAAAAGATAAAAGAAATTTCTTCGAAGAGGTGTTTTTCTAAAATTACAAAAAACAAAAATTTCAAAAATTTTAAACAAATAAAAGAAAATAAAACTTTTTCAAGGGTATGAAATTTTTTCAAAACAAAATTTTCTGAAAACCAAATAAAATTAAAAAAAAAATGGTGTTTTCAAAGCATTTCATATTCCACTATTAATAGAGAATACATTTTTTCGAGGGGGTGTTTTTCAAAGCGGAAAAAAATCTTTTTTAACAAATCAATTTAAACTTTTACAAAAGTATGAAATTTTTTCAAGAACAAAATTTTCTCAAAAACGTTAAATTAAAAAAAAAAAAAGTTTTTTCAAAATATTTGATTTTCAGCAATTAACTGAGAAGAAATTTGTTAGAGCGAAGTGTTTTTCAAAACTTCAAAAAACACTTTTTAACCAAAAAAAATAAACCTTTTTTCAAAAACAACAGGAATGATAACATTGCCTAACAATTTCTGCACTTTTGCACAGTCTAAAGAGGCATTGATACAGAGTGTATTTCCAAACATAGTTCAACATTACAAAAACCATGATTGACCCAGCGAAAGAGCAATTTTAGCTGGGAAAAATAAGGACGTCAATGATATAAATTCAGCTATTTTAGATCAAATACCTGGTGACATAGTTGCGTATAAGTCAATGGACACTATTACTGATCAAGATGAGGTCGTAAATTATCCAACTGAATTCTTAAACTCACTCGATTTGCCAGGCTTACCACCCCATAATTTACGATTAAAAATTGGAGCACCGATTATTATGCTGCGCAATAGTAGTGTGCCCCGACTTTGCAACGGTACCAGACTCGCTGTGAAGAAGCTAATGGGTAACGTTATCGAAGCAACAATTTTGAAAGGGAAGTACAAAGGAGAAGACATTTTGATACCCTGAATTCCACTGATTCCATTCGATTTCAAACGTTTGCAGTTCCCTATTCGCCTTGCCTTCGCTATGAGAATTAATAAGGCGCAAGGACAGTCTCTACAAATGTGCGGTATTAATTTAGAATACCCAATTTTTTCTCATGGACAATTGTATGTAGCTTGCTCACGAGTTGGCAAACCATCGTCATTATTCACGCGAAAGATGAAAAAACCAAAAACGTTGTCTACCAAAAAGTGTTACAATAAAGTTCGAATGAAATTGTATCAAAGAATTTGCTTTGTTTCGTATTAATTTTATTCTCTTTCAGCAAATAATTGAATTTATCGTCTAGCGAAGCGGGCGAGGGTACGCTAGTTATTTATAAATATATGTGGCTCTGTTGAGTAATCCCTGGATCCCCAATACTTTCCTTCGAAGTTAGTTGGAGTTCTCATCTTAACAAGACTGTAGAGGCATATACATGAGTGTTAAACTCGTTGGTGATAAAGTGATTACATAAGTGTGGGCAAAAACAATGTTCTTATGGGGTAAAATCAAGAACAATTTTTTTTGAGCCATCCGAGTCGGTACAGTATGAGCGCTCATCACATTGTAGCGTTATTTTTTGGCCAAAAATATCATAGAAACTAGGCCAACTATGGCCTTGAGAAGTCAGATTTTTTTTAAGAGAGTCTCAGTCTGCCTAGCGTTTCTCGTTCCAAGAGTGCTGATTAACATGAAAGGTTACTCTGTGCTCGAATACGCGGACTAGATTACCAAAGTACTTTTTCGCACATTTTCTGTGCGCATTCATCTGCTTCCTAATTTTCTCAAATAACACTATGTGCTGAGGGGCAGTTTGATGTAGTAAGATTTGTGAAAATAGGAGCACTAACTAGTTAGGTAGCAGGCAAGATTACTAAAGCAACTAATGCAAGCTACAGTAGACTCTTTTCTATTTTATCATATCACTTCATTTTCATACAAATCCTATCATTTTAGCATCACGCGTCAAGCGCAACAAAGTGTGGGAGCGTCGTCTAATGAAAGGTTTCCAGGTTGCACCGGTTCAAGTGGTCTACGCCGAGGATGGAAATTTCAATGTAAACGGCGAAGGGGAAATCGATGAAATAAAAATTGAAAAAGAGCCGTCGCGCGATCCCAACGAAACGCCAATCGAGCGCTTCCGACGCGTGGCACGCACAGTGGCCTCGCAATCGGCGACACACAAGTGGGCAGTGGTGCTGCGTGGAGTAACTAAAAATTCACAAATTGGACGTTGCAGCAACTACCATGATGCAGATAATTTGCAGCATCTTGGCAGGGCAATCGAAGAGGCAAAGCGGTAAGGCGATCAGCCAGAAATAATGAGTGGAAGATACTTTTTATTATAATACTAATTTTGCTATCTATTTCTACAGTTTAATTCTGCTCAGCCCGACTTTCTCGCGTCCAGGCGTCGAGTCGCCCATACCCATTGAGTTCGAGGATGAGAAGACATCAACGCTGCTAGAATTGCTCAATAAAATCAGCGAAGAGATCGATGACCGCTGTGATCCACCTAACGCCCGAACTTTGGAAATGAAAAAACGCGAGCTATTGCGGAGCTTCCAAAACCAGCAGTCACACCAACAGCCTACCTTCAAAGAACAAACCTTTTTGCAGCAAAGCAAAACAAGCTGGGCGGCACCGGAACAACCACAGCTGATACGCGCGAAGACAGCACCTGAAATCGAGCTCAATAAAACTGTTAAATCAAACAAGACAAGCAATGAGTTGCCGCTTTCCGCCAATAATTTGACAAAGCAACAGCAACCGGCGAAACCGCGTGCAACAAAGGCACAAGCGCCTGGCAAGGCAGTCAGTGCGGGAAGCAGTGGCGTTCCAAGTGGCTCACTGAAGAAGTCAGCCGCCCCACTACCACCACCGAGCTATGTAGAAAGTAATGCCACCCACAACAAAAATAAAGGGAGTGCACCAGGTAGCCGGCATACGCCATTTTCTGTGGAGTTCGCTTATTCCGGTCGACGGGCTGACTACACCGGACCCACCGCCAACGCCCACTCCTTCGACATCGATGTAGTCGATCTGGATGATGCAGACATGGAAGATGGGCATTATTTCGACTCGAACGATGATAATCTCTCCGAAGTGAGCTCTATTGGGAATATGAGAGCAATGCAGCTGGAGAGTGGCGCTAAGTCAAAGAAAGGAGGCCGTGCAGAGCTAACGCGGGGCTACAGCGTGGAAAATGAAAAGCAGCCGAAAGGCACAAGGCAGCAGGAGGGTGCAGGAATTAATAAAAATAACAACAATAATAGTAGTGGTGGAAGCGGCAGTAGGAGTGCAGCCCCACCAGTCGATCGCAATGGCAAGCAGTGGATGTAAGCGTTTGTGGACTTGAGTTGCCTATAGGCTGATATATAATTCAATATTTAACTGAAATGGCTGCGTATCTCCGTTAAAAACTTAAAACAATAATAGAAGTATTGCAGAAATTATTGAAATTAAAATTATGTAAAAAATATACAACACCGATTGTGCCACCTCAAGCAACTAAGTGCCTCATATCCATTTTGTAGCCAAACAAGAGAAATTGTATTGAGTAAAATTGTAAAATAGAAAACAAATTTCTGGCGCAATTATGGGAAATACTTGCCTACAGAATGCAATAATAAATCGTTATTTAAAACAAATGGAATTGTAATTTGATTTGCTTATCAAAATGGTGAAAACCACTCAGGTTGCGTATACGCACTGCTGACTTCTTTTAAAGTAATTTTAAATTCCAGCCAAGCGTAGCGTACTGGTGAGCTATTGCACTACTTCAAATAATAATGACCAACAGCAATAACAACAACAATACAGTGCAATAACAAAAAAAAACAACTCATAAATCCTATTTGTCGAGATGAGAAATTTGCTGCAGCATTTTTATAATTAGTTCTGGGTTGTGAATAATTCCAACTCAGGCTGAAAGTGCAAGCCATAATTGCATATGCTATAAAATCCTCATTTTTAGTTCAAACATTTTTTATGGGCCATTTGAGCATCAAATTATTTACCTAAGTGTGTTTCGAAGAAATTAAAAAAAATGATTAAAATTCATAACCGGGCAAAATACCAAATTTTTATTTTGTATTTATTTATTTATTAGCCAGCGAACAACAAACATTCTTTGCACTAAATTTCACTTAGTTAAAATAATTTCTCAAGTAAGCAAAGGTAAATTTTTTTTGCGTTTTCTTATCTTACAATGCATGTCGAGTGATGTAAATAATGGTTTCTTGGTTGGTAGGTTTAAGGGTGACCCCGCATCGTAGTGCCACATAGACCGCAAGTTGGGTCCGTTGTGTTGCCCTAGAGCTCATTATGTTATATGATTTCCCATCCTAACCGAGATTTTTATTATAGAATTTGGCCCAAAATATTAATTCGTTTCGAGAATTTAATGAGAGATTCGATGTTCAGGTCCGAGAGTACTGAAAGATTGTCAATTGTTGGAGAGCCTAGAAGAGCGAGTCGACTTCTGGCTAGACCCGGACAACTGCACAGCAAATGCCTGCTCGATACTTCCTCATCTTCGTCCTCGCAGTATCTGCACAGGTCGTTTTGAGGAACCCCGAGCCGACGTGCGTGAGTGCCCAAAAGGCCGTGGCCGGTGATAAGAGATATATGCCTTAGTTCGTGTTTCGAAAGACTTATAAGGGTTTTTGTCTGTTTCAGATTGTAGGATGGCCAGATCTGTCTGGTCGTAACGCAAGTAGTTTCCACTCGCCACCTCCGATCAGCAATGCTGTGAAATTCTCGATCAATGAGCAATTTACATGTTGAGAGCGGAATATGGATTGTGGGTAAGTTACTAACATTTGATTGCGCAGCTCCAGCTCTTGCGAGCTCATCAGCTTTGTAGTTACCTTCGAATCCACTGTGACCCGGTATCCCGATAACTTGGACAGAATTCTGAACACTTATCTCGTTAAGAGATAAGAGACAGGATCGAACCACATCTGAGTGGGTATAAGAGGAGCTGAGTGCTCGAACGGCCGCTTGACTGTCAGTAAAAAAGCGGATATCCTCAAGTGATATTCTCTTTTCTAAGAGAGTTTTCGCTGTGTTCCTGTTCAGTATGGCTGAATGGCCAAGATAGTTTGTCCATTTCGATATAGCATTCATGCGTGTCGCTGCTTTCGCTGCAATCGCTTTGCCAGCCAGATCGATAGGGAACAAGTGAAGCAACGTATTTAGAGCCTTAGTAGGTGTTGTACTTAAGCATCCTGTTATCAGTAGGCAGGCTGTTCTTTGGACTCGATCAATTGTGGCTACTCTACACCGTCTTCCGAGTGCTGTCCACCATACAACCACACCGTAGAAGAGTATTGGTTTGATGATCGAGGTATATATCCAATAAATGATCCGAGGTGAAAAACCCCAGGTTTTTCCTATAGCTTTCTTTCAGGTATACCATAAAGAGCTATGAAAGCTCTTTTACATCTGTTTTCGATGTTGAGTTTCCAACTCAACTTCCTATCTAGAATAACTCCTAGATATTTAGCTGAATCTGATAGAAGTAATGATTCCCCTTTTAAAGTTATTGCTTGCAGTGGAGGAGATTGTTGTTTCCTATTGAAGAGAACAAGATCTGTCTTTGCTGGATTCGCATTTAGTCCGCCTTCGGTGCACCATTTTGACAGAATATTGATTAGGCGTTGCATGAGCTCAGTGAGGGTATTCAGGTGTTTGCCTGACACGCAGAGAGCAATATCATCTGCATAGACTACAACCTTGCAGCCTGCTTTTTCGAGATTTCGAAGCAGACTGCTTACAGCGAGATTCCAGAGAAGGGGTGAAAGTACTCCGCTTTGAGGAGTGCCTTTGACGGCGTACATTCTCATGCGGCTTAACCCAAGCTCTGAAGTGATTATTCTATTTTGGAGCATTTGTTCGATCATCTTTCGGATGGAGTAATTGATACCCAATTTGGCAATTTCAGACAAAATAGCGTTGGGTTCAATATTATTAAAAGCACTTTCTATACCCATAAATGCGACAAGAGAGTACTCCTTATTGTGAAGAGAAGTTTCCACTGTTTGCACCAATGACTTCACTCAGTCGATTTCCCTTTAGTGTAGGTGGGTTGTGCCTCAGAGATCAACTATAGTTTCTTAATACTTTTATTTTTTTTAACTTATGGCTACAATCTTCCACTATTGACGACGAATAGTCGGTCACGAAAGCTCATTCGAACAACTGTCTGGCTTAGACGTCAACCTCCTAATAAGGTACTTAAACCGCACAGACTGGATATAGTCTTGCTGTAAATAACTGTTAAAGAAGTTGGTAACAAGGATGTAGCAACAAAATGGTGCAGAAGCGCTAGTTGGATTCTGTATGAATCACTACTTTAACCAACCAACCAACGCTAGAAGATGGGTTATTTGTTAAAAGTGAGGGTTAAAACCTGCAAGTCCAGCAAAGGTAGATCAGATGAAGTGTAAATGTAGAGCTAACTTAACTTCAGCATTCATTTTACTTTTTCAGCTGCTGCAGAAGGAACTCAGTGTAAGTTGAGTTCCACAAATTGATCATAGAATTTTGTTTTTGAACAATATTTTACTGAAGAAAAAAAAAATGATTTTGAGTGATGTAAATCTTTACTTTGATCTTTACGCGCTCCATTGCTTGTCTGCTTGCATGCTGCAGTTCTGTTGTTGTTTTTGTAGTAGTATCTTTGCCCTCTCAGTGTAGCGTAATCACCGGTCGTCTTCGTCTAGCTCATCTAAAGGTAGGCCCAGGAAATATGCTGTTTCGACGGGTTGAGTCCAGAGGGAGAGGGGTTTTAGATGAGTCGGTTTTAGAGGGCATGTGAAAAGGTGGTTAGTGTCGTGCGGGGTGCCTTCACATGTTGGACATATGTTTAGTATGTCGAGGTCCATTCTGGATAAGTAGGAACTTAACCTGCTACAATACCCAGAACGTAATTGTGCCAAGGTTACGCAGGACTCTCGAGGAAGTTGGAGCCCTTCGCTTGCGATTGGTGGTGGTTGGACTCCGATAATGGCATTCGGGGGTCGGGAGCTTAAGAAGGTGCTAAGAGTCTCCCGATTAATGTCGTTTATGGCCTGTCTGTATACTGTCCGATCCAGTAACTGTCTGTTTGTCTGAGATCTCGTCCTCGTAGTTGAGGAAATGCCTCCTGATGTCCCTGGGAGATGGGTCTCACCCGAGCAGGTGTCAGCATGGGTGAGGCCTACGATAACACCATAGCAGAAACTGCTTACTGAGCAATTTGTTATGCTCCTTAACAGGCAGCATTTGGGCCTCATCATGTAGATGTTGTATAGGTGACATCAGAAGACATCCTGTCACGGACCTTAAAGCAGTGTTTTGGCAGGTCTGGAGCTTCGTCCACTGCAAATCATTAGCCCCGTCTAGTGTACCGTATCCCACACTGCAGCTCTCTAGGCCACAAGTGTCAATTTGGATTGAAGTATCATACTACGTCATTTGCAAAAATTATAGTTCTTCCGATAAGCTGCTTAATTTTGCGTCACCTTGTATGTTCATTAGCACTGAAAGCTTCTTCGACTACCTTCGATGTAGCCTTGAATAAAAAGGCTTTCCAGCTTTGTTAGTTGTAAGTAAGCTTGCTCAGCTCGTGCGGGTGTGGCAGCTTATATGTATATATATATATTACTAGCAAACCCGGCCCCCTTCGCTGGGCACACTAAAATAGAATAGATATGGTTTAGAACAGAAAATATATGGTTTTCATATTATTTATTTCTTTATTCTTTATTCAAGCGCTTTGGCATAAACAATATTTTTTGTTTTTCTATATGTTTTTGAGTAAATATAAAATATAAATTGAAAATCAGGAAAAAAGAAGATTGTTTTTAAATTTCAAATCAACGCATATGAATAAACAATCGTCTTTTTTCCTGATCATCCATGAATTTTTCGTTTCAATTTATATGTTTTATTAAGCATTGGAGCTTTTTTAACCATTATCCATTTATATTTTTCAAAAAAAAAACGAAAAAAATTGTTTTTTTTCACGTACACATAATTTCATTCGGATTTCACATTAAATTCTCAAATTTCGTAAGAAATTATTTACTGTTCCAAAATCCACTCCAAAAAAATTCACAAACAATTTTTACATGTTGCACTTACGTTTTTCGCTTATGGCATCCAAATCAGAAAGAAATATTGACACACTGTCAATTTGACAGTTCAGTTCCGCCCCAAGCGTTAAAAAAGTAAGCGACATTATGGCTGGCTCAAAAGAACGCTGTACCCGTTGCCACTGCTCCGAATTACAACCAAACTTTACGAAACCCATTTTCAATACTTACTTAACAATGTGGATAAGTTTGGTTTAACTATATTTTGTTGAGTGGAAAGAGATGAGAGGTTTGAATTTGCATTAGAGTCGTGAGTAGTAAGAGGAAGAGAGTTGTGTGAAATAATGAAGGAAGAGAAGAGAGCTTGCAGATCTGTTGGGTTGTAGTTGTTATTGGCATTTTTTATCAAATCGAATGATTTATTGGATCCGTTAGAGTAAGAGTTTTGATTGGTTTGTGCTGGAATCGATGGGTCATCAGAGCTGTTTGAACAGTTAGGAGGAGAGAGAGAATTTGAGCTGAGTATACTTGTTTGCGGTTGTGTGGAGCTAGCAACCGATGCATAAGATATATATATAATTGGCGCGTACATCCTTTCTAGGTGTTTGACCGAGCTCCTCCCCCTATTTGTGACGTGAGTCTTGATGTTGGGAACTACCGTTTGAAGCCGACTCCGAATGGGAGATATTTTTATGAAGAGCTTTTTCAAGGAAGAAATACTCTCGGAGTTCGCCATTGCCTGCCAAGGGGCGGGTGGGTGTGACAGCTTAGATACAAGAAAATTGTATTTCACACTGACTTTAAGGATGGAAATAATTTGCTTCAGGATTACTTTTCATTATCTCTTTGATTCTTTATTTTTCCTGAACACTATCAGCCTCATTCAATTCCAGTTCCTCAATTTTGATATTTGTTCAAAGCTCCTGAATTTATGGCCACATCCACATGCTAAACGGAATTTGTTATAATACAGTTTAACCCTTTTACTGTAAACAATTTAATATTTACGCTTGCAAAGCCATTAGAGCCATCGAGTGAAAGATATTTCGGAAATTGCAGTTTGTGTAGAGAACAGAGTTGAATAATCGATATAGACAAAATTTGATCAGCTTAAAGGCTCATCAAATGCTTAGTGATGCTTAGTTGCACACGCATCACATGCATGCATCTGTGTTTGTTACTTTTGTCGCCAATCACGGAGCTAGATTTGCTGCAAATGTAAGAGCTCAGGCTAGGATTAATGAGATTGTTGTATGTGTAGCCTTGAAAATTGTCTACTTACGGAGGATATTCGTACTATTATAAGTACAGGAAATTGCTTTCTAATCAAAGGTTGCTTGCATTCCTAATTTTGTTACTATTTTCGTGACTTTTGTGGTATGAAATATACGACAAGAAGTCATAATATTGATTACAAATGCTAGATTTTCATTTGTCATGACCGAACAGGAACTGAGCTAACCATTTCATGCTGCTGGTGAAGTTTATCGGGTGGCTAATGTATGTACAATATTATCAAAGCCAGTAGGCGTAGCAAAGATGTGAGAGTCAAGAGGTCTAAATTTTAGCTTCGCGAAACAAGAACAGGTAAGGAGGAGGTGCTTAGATGATTTTACTTCATTGATTGTGCAACTGACGTAAAAAGGACTTGAAGTAAGGTCGAGTCTCATTCGCATGCATATCTCACATACAGTGTAATGGTAAGGACACCCACGAGCTTCCAGAAAATTATTATAGAAAAAGTATACAATTATTAACCCTAAAATAATTTTTTATATGAACCATTCGAATAAATATAAAGAAGTTGAAAGATAGATGATACTGAATAAAAAAAAACTATTTTATTTCAAGAAATTAAACTTTCTTTTATTTACGCTTTCTTACTCTCTAACTAACGCATTATTTGTGTCGAACTTAGCAAACGATTTCATACTCGGGTATGTGTGGACAGAACCCGAGCAGGTGTTTGCGGACTGGAGAAAAGATATTCGGAAGGTCCAGGCAATAATGCAAGTACATTCCAAGTGAAAGTCTATGCAATAGAAAGATGCGCTTATCTTAACCTCGAACGCAATTATAACAACAGAAGCAAAGCTATCCTTACTGATAGACATACAGCAATTAAGGTTTTATCAAAGTTGAATATCTTGGGTCAGAACAATCAGGTACGCATCCTATTCATTCCGTGGCAAGTAGGAACTGCTGGAGATGAAGTGGCATGTAAATTAGCCTTAAAAGTAGCGGCCTCCCCACTTCTAGGCCCATAGACACTTGGCGATCTAGGAAAGTGTAACTTCTCCTGTCTTATACGGGAAGTCAAGGAAAACCAAAAAGGATTATACTAGGACTATCTAACAGGTTTGTTGTAAACGAAATAGGAATGGAACAGAATAAGAAATTTTAATTTAGAATAGGAAGTTTTAATTCAATTTGTATGGAATGATGTAAGAATAATTTGAAAACAGCACAAGAGTTCTAATAGGATATCGGAGAGTAAATCGTCACTTGAAATTAAAATTGAGATTTGAATTGGTCGAGCCAAGGAGCACTAAGTGATTTGGTGGCTCCTAAAACACTCAAGCTAAAAAGCTCATTGTATTTGGAGCTCTGGAAAGAGGGTAGATAGTCAAGGGGGAAAGGAGAAAAGTTTCAGAGAATGAGATAGGAAAGAATAGAGACAGAGACAGAGACAGAGACAGAAGTAGTTAGTCCTGTGATAATTTTCCAGATTCTTTGGCAAATCTGTAAATATCCTCCAGCTTGAGAGAACGAATTTACACATTCTCACGACATTGGACAAAGGCAGGACACTCACAGAGAAATTTCTCAGTGCTATTCGCCTCCTCCAAGCAAGACAGACATATTGGGTTCTCATTGATTCCAATGGTGGTCATATGCTGACTCCCACAACCCATGCCCGAACATCAGCCGAACGTCTTTCCTTCCAAGTTTTAATAGAAAGTTGGACAATTTTCTGTTCGCACTTGTCCCAAAACACTTTGCAGTTCTGCAGCGTTCTAGACCGAACCATCGCTTTTTGTCTAAATTGCATACATAATCGCTCATCCAATTCATGATTCTTGTGAAACTAATTCCGATTATTGGCTCTAGTGCTAGTGGCGGAACCGCTGATCCACGGTTGGTCAATTCATCGACAATTTCGATGCCTTGAACACTGGAGTGTCCTGGAATCCATATAAGTACACGCCTGTTTTGTCTTGCGACAGAATTAAGCTTCTTCTTAAATTCTTGAACAATATTTGAGGTTTGCTTTGCGTTCTCCAGGGCCTTTAGTGCAGTCTGACTGTCACTGAAAACTCCAATCTGTTTCCCGTTCCAACTGCTCTCGATTATCCATTCGGCTACTTTCAGGATGGCAAAAAATTTTGCTTGGAAAATAGTTGCCATTTCCCACTATAGCATAGTGATTCTTATTACTATATATTAGTTTAAGTAATCGTCATCTTACTAACCTGGAACTATATTCCAATGTAACTTGCAGGTTCCGTAACTGTCAAAATTTGCTGGTATCGCATTCAGCATGGAAGCACAAGCAGCTCCTAAGTAAATACTTTTTACCAGAGGAGGAAATAAAACTGAAACAAATAGGGAAATATTAAAACTTGTTAAGGAAGTTGGGCTCAGAAAAATACTCAGAATGCATAAAGGGCACACAATAGGTCTTCCGGCTCGCTGTGATAAGTCTCTTGATAATAAAAATACGAATACACCAAAGTATTTTTCGTGTATCTTCAAGATATATTTCGTTATCGGAACATTGAAGGTAACGAAGAAGCAGATGAACTGGCAAGGAGGGGATCTGCCATGAATAACGCTCTTGCAGAATCGGTATTCACACCACTAGGTGCAGTCAAGAGTGCAATTTCCCTAAAATACCTTCGAATCGCGGACTGTAGGTGGAAAGTCCAGACGAAATGCAAAATTAGCAGAACGTTATGGCCCACCTACAACCTCAAGCAATCGTCGGCATTAATAAGAATGAAACTGGCTTTTGGTCTATCGGAGAACAAGCAGCCAAAATGGGTATCCCTCACAATACATACTGTCACAGTTGCAAATAACCGGAGAAAAAGCAGACAATCTTCCATTTCCTCTGTGAATGCCCTGCCCTATGGAAGGACAGAATGTTAACCCTGGGCCAACTGCTGTTCGAGAATCTCGAACAACTATCTGGCTTAGACGTTAACAACCTAATAAGGTTCCTTAACCGCACAGACTGGATATAGTTATGCTGTAAATAACCGTTAAACAAGTTGGTAACGAGGATGTGACAACAAAATGGCGCGGAAGCGCTAGTTGGATTCTGGAAGAATCACCACTTTAACCAACCAGCCAACTATGCGACTGAAGGAAGCGAACATATCCTACAGTCCCACATAATCAAAACAATTCAGAAAAACACATCGAAAAACAACAAAACAAGAAAATGGCTTCACAGCATTGGACTGGTCTTCCCAGTTTCCAGACGCCAGCCCCATTGAAAAGGTGTGGGGAACTATGAAAACGCATCTTGCCGGAAGCCCAGTCTATGATTTAAAGCAACTCGTGCGTCAAGTTCGCAAAATCTAGTCCTCTTTGTCGACGAGCTACGCAGAAAAGCTGGTTCAAGGCATGAAGAAGAGCCAGGCTATACTCGACAACGATGGAGACTACACGGCTTATTGAGTAATTGCGACTCGTAGTTTTGTACATAATTTTATGTAAAAAAAATTATATATAATATATATCTTTTATACTTCATGAATAATCGCGATTCCTTTTTTTCTGACACATGCTGTATATTTTTACTTCTTAAATATTTTGATATAACAAATAATTCAGCTTGCACACGAGCGAGGAGCTCAATTCTAAGTTAAAATGAGACATTTTTTCCAAATAAATATATTATTCCAGCAATGTTCAAAAAATTCTTTTTTGCGGCTGTCGAAAGAATTGATAAAATATAAAAAATAAAAATTGCGTACACTGACACTTTGTTAGCTTATCTACCACACATGCCGGCCAACACTTCCTACCCAGCTCCGGAGCTATCAAAGCATTCACTGTGAGTGTTTTTCGTAATTGAAATGTCTTTTATTGTTATCTCCTTTTCAAGATTTCGCATTCATCATTTTCAATTTCAATAATTTTTTCGATAAATTTTCAGCTTGTGCATTGCATACAGAATGAGCTGCAAGCAATGAAAATCTGAAAAGCGACACCAAACATGCGAAACGAACTAATACACTGAAAGGGGGAATAAGGGTACGAAAATGATGCCATAAAGAGATATTTCATTCAAATGGCTTTTGTTCAGCCACACATTTGTATGTACATATGTATGTGTATTTGGTCATTTATATGCAAGTACTTCCGCATATATATTAACGGCTTGTATGCACAATATTTATGTTTGTATGCGTCTGACAGGCAACACGTCGCACAGTGATATTCATATTTTAATAGCTTATGGCATTTAGTCGAAGTATATTTTTGGGCGCTTTGTTCATAGTTGAGTGATAGCGCACGTACAACAAAGATAAACGTTTACACATAAATGCAGGTAGTCGTAGCCGAATATTTACTTTATGATATAGAAAACGGGTTATATTTTTAAGCAACAAATGTCAATATATTTCGCATATCCTTTGCTTGCCTTACTCAGCTATTATTTCTTTTAATTGGAACGACAGGTGTTGGGTTGCATAGAGTTGTGCGGGGTTTTTACACGAAATGAAGATATCGATCGTTAAGGAAAGAGCCAATGAACTTACAGAACTTTAAGCAAAATATGTAAAGTTTTATTGCCTGCCTTAATTTTATTTATAAATCAAATTATGCATGTGTATCCTCTATTGAATGAGCCAATTGAGCTGAAATTCATAGTAAAGGGTGATTAAGTTTCAAAGGCCGGTGCTGATTTTGAATAAAATACAATTTTTTTAGAAAACTGTTGTCATTTCTCTTTATTATGATAATACTGGTATGGCTCAATTATGCATGGAATTAAATATTGGCCAAATCGCCGCCACGATGGTCCGATGGTCCAAATTTTCGATGACGCTGAGGCATAATTGAGGTCCTATGCCGTTAATGTGCCGAATTATTTCATACTTTAGCTCTTGAATTGTTGCTAGCTTATCAACGTACACTTTTTCGTTCAAATATCCCCAAAGAAAGAAGTCCAACGGCGTCGTTGACGTTTAGGTGTGGTTCACATTCAACATCGGCCCTTGAAATTTAACCACCCAAATATTATTATTAAGAGAGAAATATAACGTAATCTCAGAAAATTACGTTGCTCTTTAGAAAAACTTGAGCGATTTCGAAGGACACTATTATTTTGCTGAAAAATGCACTTCGCGGCATTAGTGGAGATCTGAACCGGCAATTTTTCCCATGGAAATCCATATTATAAAACTCAATATACTTTCGGTGGTTGTATGAATAATAATGACGTGGACTCGTTTCAGCACCTTTGCTTTTTTGTTTGTCGGAAAAGACTAGCAAGTGCAGCACTCAGACCACGTTAAGTCCATTGTACTGCACTTGCGTTCCCTTTTTACTTTTCTTTAAGTCTACCCGACCTCCGTAGAGATCTGAGCAGATCTTGTGGGGCCAAGGTAGTCGCTTTTTAACACATCAGTGCCAAAGACTTCAAGCCTTTGAGCGAAGGCCGGGCAGACGCACAGAAACTGCAAGCTGGGAAGACTGCACGTTCTGAGATGCCTACCTTTTCCATTTGCTTCGTCCATAAAGAGTTGCCCGTCATCTGTTCAATCAGCTGCCTCCAGTACCTACTGTTTAATGACAGGAGGATCTCCGACAGTCGGTCGGATATTAAGGTAACATCAGTTCTGTTCATCTGTAGCTTCTCTCAGCCTACTAAGCTCGCTTATGGGTTAACCCGTTTGCTGACCGTGGCCTTGATGGTTGCAAAAAGGCGTGGCAGAACGGGCTCCGGGTCGAAGAAGTTGTCTTCAGAGCCCGTCCTAGCTAAAGAGTCAGATATATTGTTACCCGCGATACCCACGTGCCGCGCGATCCATGTAAGCATCAGGATATTATGTCTACCAACTTAGTTGAGCCTGAATTAACAGTACTCAACTACCCTTGAAGTGGTTGCAGTGTTGTCGGAGGCCATGAGCGCAGCTTTGTTGCCGCTGCAGACACATTCAGATGTGCCTCTCCAACTTTTTTCCAGAACAAAGTTTGTTGCTTCTTGACCAGCATACACCTCCGCTTGAAACACAGATGCGTGCATTCCAAGGACAAAGTGTTGTTTTCTTCCGCTGGATTCCACGTAAACACCAGAGCCAGAACTGTGCTCGGTTCTGGAGCCATCCATGAAAATGCGAAAATAGTGTTTGCCGGGCGCATTTTCTGAGTTTGACCACAATCGAGTCTTTGGCAGCCCCACACTGTATCTCTTTTCAAGTACGACACCTGATGGCATGAAGTCAAGCTTTTTCTATTCTCCAATGCCGAACAATGGGTCGTGCCGATTTTCATTCTGTTTCAGCTTGCAGATGGCCTTAAAAGTCTCTCCTTGGATGAAAACGTCAAGTTGTTGTAGATTGAAGTAGTCGGAAAATCTCCGGTGCAGTCAGGAGGACTCTCTCGAGAGAGTCTACTCATCCAGACCACTGATGCATAGGTTATAATAGGTCTTATCATAGCCGTGTAGATCCATAGGATCTTGCTGGAGAAAGACCCCACGCTTTCTCAAAGACACCCTAGCACTGCCAGAAGGCTGTCAGTGCTTTGTTTCAATGTGTGACTTCCAAAAGAGTGTAATATCAAAAATTTTTGATTTCTTTGGTTAACTGGATTGTGACTCCTTTTGGCTTAGGCAGAACGAGTCAATCAAGCTTCTTCCTTCTGGTAAAGAGCACCTTGCCAATCTTGGTAGGGTTTACCGATAGCCCATTTGCACAGCACCGAGTCTCAGCACCTACTGGCCAACTATTCTGTCTGTATAGAGCCTTTATGAGTAGGCTGGAGTCAAATACTGTTTTCTTACACACCGTGGAATAGCAAACACCGTTCGTACACCCCCATTTCTCATTATTTAATATAGGTCATATTCACACATACTTTTTTTCATACCGGTGAGCCGAAGGCCCTGGCAGCCAGTGCTCCTTTTTCGCTGTGCAATAACAATTGTATTGTTGTTTCTCATTTTATAAATAAAAATAATGTAGGTATGCCTTTACTTTTTTCTCCCTTCTTTGTTTGCGGTAGTACAATACATGAATTCCTAGTAACCATAAAAGTGACAAATTAGCTACTTGGCGTCATGTTGGTGAATGCATTACTTTTCGATTGTATAGGACGAATTTCTATTCAGTCGACGTGGCTGGTCCTTGAGTTACGTGTATGTTTTTCCCAAGCTTCGTATTCTATTTCCACTTCCACTCATTTAATCAAACATTCATTAAGGATCCTACACAAATATCTTCACATAGCATTTTTTCTCTGCACCGGCTCTGTTTTGAATTTTCGTCACAATCAAATGTATGCATTACTAATGAGTTTGGCAAAAAATACTAAACAAACAAATAAATAAATTTTATATGCTGAGTCCGCTGCTCTTTACAATTAGCGAGTGAGTCAGAGTCGTCTCCCTACCGCATGGATAAACATTTTTTTGCATAAATATTTAACGTTTTGATTTTGTGCCGTGGACCAATTTTTTGCGGGGCTTAAAGCTTTTTGTGCGGATACGAATAAAATCCGCAATTTATTCATGTGTTTGCTGGTGTTTAAATGTTAATTGAATTCATCACCGGCGGCGAATGTATAAAAAAGAATATAGGGAAATAAGCTGAAAGGTCATAAAATACAAGGTATCCCGCAGAGAAATTTTTCACGTTCTATTCTGGCGGCCTTCTAGTGAATTGGGAACTGTGACTAGTTCGCATTTCTGTTACTTTTCAGCTCACTTTCATCTGCTGAAACTCTAATGAATAAAGAAGACAAAAAATGATGTACTTCACAGTTTCCCAGCAGCGAGTTTCACTTCAATCAACGCATATACGGACGTTTGTCCGTTAAAAACGTTGATTTGGCAGAGAGTTTATAAATGCAAAAGCGAAGCATACTCTCAGGCGCGCACGTTGACTCATTTAGTTTACGGCGTTTGTGTATATTTTGTTTTGCTTTTGTTTTTGCTAATTTTTTTATATGTAAATTTGAACAAACATATTTATGTAGTTACGCAAGCGACACAGCTAAGTAAATATTTGTATTTTGGTATTACATCGCTTTAGGGCAGATATTTTCGCTTGACTTCTTCTGCATTTTTTCGGCCATGCTTACCCTCGCATTTTTCGTCACAGCTGTGACTTTCACTTTTAATATTTACATATAAGCACAGCGTGGTGCAAAAGTTAAGGATTTTTTACTGCTCAGTCACTTTTTTCTAAAACATTAGATAATATTTATTGTTCTTGTGGTACGCCACATTAATACAGAGTGGCTTATAAAACGCACTTCAAAAAACAAAAAAAAAAATCGAATAACTTTTTTTGAGTACGTAATCAATTTAAATTTTTTCAGATTTAAAAAGAAAGCAGTGGAGTGATGAGTCGCATATCTGAGCTATACCACGAGCCGGCGACTTGGTGTTGCTAACGCAACAGCTTAAGGGAAAAAAAAAATTTCGGAATTTTTTTTTTTTTTTTTCATTAAATGTTAATATAATCCTACAGGAATATGCCGATAAATTTTTAGAACGTAAATTTAAGTATTTCTTATATCATAGATCGTCAACCCTGACTACTCTATTCTTTGCGTTCGAGCGCTGGAAGAGGTATAGTTACGTATTTTCCGAATTGGCGTACACGATAACTCGAAAAGTTATTGACCGATCTCCCTTAAATTTTGCACACATCTTGTTTTATGATATTACTTTCTATGCGAATTTACAATTCGAAAATTTTTCGAAAAAATAATTTTTTTGAAGCAAAAATAGTAGGAAAACTCGCCCCAAAATTCATTTTTTTAAGCATTTTATTCCGCGAATTTTTATTCCCCCATTTATTGTTAATTTATACAGAAATTATGACATTAATAAACAAACAAATTTTTGGTTTTTTGTATTCAGGTCACTGACGCCGATGCTACATTGCTCGCCGATTGAAAAGCCCCGCTGCGACCTTCCTGGAAGAATTGAGTGTACATCAGCCATTTTAAATAATTAAAATAAAAAATAAAAAATAAAATTTATATTATTTTTAATGTATAAATAAACTGTATGCCAATTTTGAAAAAAAATGTAGTGACTGCTTCATTTTAAATAATTTTAATGAAAATCAGGGAAAATATGGCCGTTTACAGGTATCTGTCCCCTTGAAATACTGCTCAGGAATACTATGGATGTGAGAGTATTTAGCTAGGCTTAAAACTCAGGCGCTCTGGTAACGCAGAGCCGACTGAGTATTTGTTCAAAAAAGTGCCAGCGTGTTTTTGGCCATATGTCCCTAAGGGACATAAGTAAGGCTGGTAAACTCGTTTGATAAACGCGGAACAGTGGTCCGAGAGCTATTTCATAGAAATTCCATGGCTTAGACACAATAAAGAATTGTTTTTGTAGCTGTTGCTCTACAAATCTCTTCAGTCTTCTTTAACATTTTCTGGTGTAAAAAATCGAGCCGCTCTGTTACTCTGCGATTCTAAGGCCCTTTTCATCATAAAAATTATATTTGATAAAATTTCTTGTTAACTTCAATCAATTTTACTTAAAGATTGTACCTATGATGTTCGTACTCAATCACACCACTTTTTTGTTTTGTTTATTTAAAACATTTCGCAACAAGGAACTTGGTGTCAAAAGCGCTACTTCCCGGCCAGAAAAATGCTTTCTTTTCTTCTCCTTCGAATACGCTATCTTGTTTTAATTGGTTCATGGAAAAACTTAACATTAACTGAACTGCTTTAGCCGTTAAAGGCTTCAAGAAGCTCAGCTTCGACCTTCAGCTTCTTTCTAGTACAAGTAAAAAAAAGTTTGTAGTTAGAATTAACGAAGCTAAAAAATGAATTCTAGACATTTCTTTGAAAAATCTATAATTTTATTTTATTTATCGTTTTTTTATTTTGTTCTGTTTCAGCTTGATGACTATTTACATTTTGGTGTTTTCACTATTCAGCATAGTTACGCAGGATTCGCTATTACATACTTTACTACATAGGGAATTTAATCTTTAATTTTATTAACTATTTTACGATAATCGCATTTTTTGTTTTTTTACATTGAAATTTATTTATTGCTACCTTACAATTTGTCACTTAGCGATTTATTACTCGAATAATTTTAACTTATTTCATAACTTATAATTATTTAAGTTTATTATCTGCACTCGAATTGCCTTCTTATTAAATTTACATTTATATTAAAACTAGAATTAGAACTTTTTTATTCTACTATCCATTCCTATATCTAATTATGCATATTTTTTTTGTTATTTACTCTAATACCAGCGCCTTAATGAGATTTTAAATGGTGATATAATACAGCGGAACACCCTGTGTAACGCTAGCTGTTTTATTTGCTTCTTCTATTAACAAAAGAAATATAAATATTTTCTGGTAAATTTTTGTCTTCTTTAATGCAGTGGGTAAATCTTGCCACTGGATGTGACCACAATTCAATTCAAATGACATCCATCATCCATGGCTGTCAATTTTATGAACCAAGTTTTTCAGCATATTTTTGAAGGTATCGGCATTCATTCCGCCTATGCCAAGTTGTGAATAGTCTCTGGATGTTTGGTGTAACATTAATCTCTAGCGATTAATACAGTATATGGAGTCAATTATACTTAATGGGGTGACCGGAAAAAATTTTAAAAGTATTTATTTTTTGTTGATTGATTTATTTTATATAGATTTTTAAAAGAATTTATATTTTAATTAGTTATTGAATTTTATTTATTTAATTTACATATTAAAAAAGAAAAATATAGAAAAATATTTACAATGTTAAATAAAAATTGGAATAATTAATTAATTCTACTTTTTAAATTAAATTCTATACATTAATTTAATTAAGAGATAAATCTCATTTTGAAGAAATTAAAAGTAAATTAGGCTTCCATGCGAAAAATGTTCTCCTTGAAGATATTTGGCAACCCTTGACATAAAAGTAAATATATAAAATTGTTTCAACTACCTAATGCGTCACATGCGAATTTAGGGTAGCTAGATAGCCAGATAAATAGCCATGTATTAGGGTGACCAGTAAAAGAAAAATAAATGAATAAAAAAAAAGAATTAATGGATAAAAAAGATCAAGCAAGCATATAAAGTGAGAAAAATAATAAGAAATATTTTGTTTTTATTTAAAATAAATAAGAAAAATTAAAAAAAAAAAATTTCTTGATTCTACCAAAAAAAAAAAATAAACAAATGAAACATTTTTTTTTTCATTTTATTTATAAGAAAAAAATTAAAAGAAAAATAAATTAATAAAAAAATTCCTGAAAGAAAGGTAAGTAAAAAATTAAGGAAAAAAACATAATAAGAAAAACATTTTTTTCTTTAACACGTTGAGTGCCATGTGAGTCCAGGTTGGTCTCACAGTGCGAAGAGACTTTCAGGCCTCGTGGTGACACTTGGTCTCGCGGTATAATGTGTGAGATTTCGGTTTGTGCTGATGCAGCTGCTTCATAGAGGCTATTAGTAGTAATGTATTCACGCCATACTAGAGCCATTGCATTGTTTATGCTGCTTGGCCTATGGGTATGAGACCAATGTGGCATCATATGGCCTATTCAAAAATTCAAATATTCTATTGTATTATGTAAAAAAAAATCGTGGCCGGACGAACCCCATTTTTTTGTTGTATGGTGGCACTCAACGTGTTAATTTTAAATATCAAAAAATGAAAACAAAAAATACCAAAAAGAAAATCGAAGAAAGAAATTTTACGATTCATCACAAAAAAAAAATTAAAACTAAGAAATTTAGAATGTCAAAAAAAAAACAAATAAAAAAAACTTATGTTATTCAAATATATAAGAAAAAATTACAAAAAAAAATAAATTTCTTGATTCTACATAAAACAAAACAAAAAATATATTTATATAGAGTAAGATCGGGTAATGCGGGATATTCGGGTAATGTGGCCAACGTCTGTATTTTTTATACTAACAAACATGCACTAGAAAGATTGCTTATGAACCTCAAAATTCATATATCGGACGTTTTACGCTGCCCGCCTTTTGAATTGGACTCTTTACTCTTGAGAAGTTGATCAAAATATTTCGTGCAGTCGATTTGTTTTTCAGTGACGTGTATAGTAATGGTATTTTTTAGCAAGTGATTTTTTTTAGAGTGTAAAAGTTCAGATAGAATTATTAAACTATTCTAAATTTTTTAATGCGGTAAGAAACTCTTTTTCAATTATTTAAACAAATGTTTGTAATACTTTTTTTTGTTAGTGGTACAGTGGCTAATGTGGGCTAGTCAACTTCGGGTATTGTGAACTAGTAGCTCACATGACTGCCTTAGTATTTTTCTAATTCTCGTTAATTTTCTATACATATTTAGATATGCCGAAAATGGAGAAATAGTAATGCTTTTAAAAGCCCCACTTGGACGTCAGTCAATACTGGACAAAGCCACAGAAAAAAAAACTTGTAAAATATACGTTAGAAATGGAATCAAGACTTTGCGGTTTCACACGACACGATATTCGTTCCCTGGCGTTTCAATTGGCGGAAAGAAATAAAGTGTCAAACAATTTTCTGTTCTTAAGCAATCTGCAGGGAAAGGCTGGCTGCATGGATTCCTGTGCAGACACAAAAAACGAGTTTAGTTTTCGCTTTCCAACGGGAACGTCTTTTAATATAGCAATGGGTTTCACAAAAGAAAATGTAAAAATGTTTCTAGTTCTACTTAAGTATGAAAAACACAAATACAGAATGTGGCTTTATATTTACCCAAGTGTAATATTATAATTTTTGCCAAACAGTCAACCAAGAAGGTCATTAATTAAAATAAAAAATAGATGTAGCTTCTGCTCAAATATGAACGAGACTGATTTAATAAAACACAAACGGTTCAATTGTTCAATTTTTATTTTATCTCTTTCAAAGTAATCACCATTGGAGGCGATACACATATGCCAACGTTTTTTCCAATCATCATTGTTACGACTGAATGCAAAGCTGGTCAATAAAATGCTAATATGGCAACCCCCTTACTTTTGACATTTGCCTTTTCCCATATGTTGCGCACCCGCTTTTTCGCTCTCTTCTTGCTTTGACTTTTTCGCGAACGGACGTGCCGCTGCAGAATATAATTTGAGCATACAAAATTATATACTCTACAATATAATACAATAAATCAAATAAAATTAAATTTACGAAATATACTTTCAACATTTTGGCATCCCTTGCGGGGAACCTTTCCCTGCACATTGGAAATAATAAAAGGTAAGGCAGTAGCAGTTCAGCAACGTTCTACGCTTCGAATTAACTTAACCTCAAATACGGAAGACCCGCGTGTTCGTCGCACAATCAAACATGGTGCTTGGAAAGGAAGAGTCTTTGTCCAAGCTCATCTTAAACTTTGGTGCAAACACGCGTAAAATGGCAAAGTCCAAAAAAACAAAGGGCTACCTCGGAGCCAGGCGCAGTCTGCTGTCGGAGTATTGGTCGCGCTACCACGCTATTCGTGACGATCTTGGCGCGCTGGCGGTCACTGATGCTAATGCAGCAGCGGTGCGTGACGCGCTGTCCGATGAGCACTTTGCAGCTATTGAAGGAGCATATTGCGAAGCAATGGGTGAACTCAACGATGGTATTGACGAGCTTTCAGATATCGGCAATGACAGTTTTAATCAATCTGCCACGTTTCGCTCATTTACAGCAAGTGCACCACTCACAATTCTTCCAAAAATCGAGTTGCCGAAGTTCGATGGGTCTTTTGAAAAGTGGCTAAGCTTTAAGGACATGTTCACCACGTGCGTGATCAAAGATACGACACTCTCCAACGTGCAACGAATGCACTATCTCAAAAGCAGCGTACAGGGCGAGCCGGAGGTTATGCTCCGGAGTTTTTCGGTTATAGACGCTAATTTTATAATCGCGTGGGACCTACTCCAACAAAGGTATGACAACACACGACGACTTGTGAAGTCATACTTGCGAAACATTGTCAAGTTGGCGGCAATGCCCACAGAATCCGAAACGAGTCTGCGAAAACTGTTGGACACCGTGACTGAGTCAATGCGTGCGTTACAACAGCTTGGCCGTCCAACAGCTCAGTGGGATGATTGGCTAATTTTTCTAATCACCGAAAAGCTCGATTCTGCCACAGTTAAAGAATGGGAGATGAGTCTTGGTAGTCCAAGTGAGCTGCCTGCTTACAGCGATTTAGTCGCGTTCTTAGAAAAACGCATTCTTGGATTGGAAGCAGTGGGGGCAGCTGCCAAGAATAAATCGAAAGATTTTTCACAAAAATCACCACACAATCAAGCTGTGCGAAGTCATCAAACGAGCTTTGGCCGATGCTCATGCTGTTCGGGTAAGCATACGCTTATGTACTGCCCGGATTTCCGCAAGAAAACATCTTCAGCAAAATTCGATCTGGTTCATAAGGCAAAACTTTGCAAAAATTGTCTAAAACCAGGCCACACTCTTGACGAGTGCTCATCTACTTATACATGCCAAAGGTGCATGCAAAAACATCATACACTGTTGCATGACAGTCTTTCTACGCAACCCAACAAAGTTGCTGCTCATCATACGCGTTCCGATTATTTCATACAAACACCAAACACAAATGATCTCACATCTGTTCTGCTTGCAACTGCGGTTATTGGAATACGCTCTCCCACAGGGCATGAACTCAAACTGCGGGCGCTTCTGGACAATGGATCACAGGCATCTTTCATCAGCGAGTTTGCAGTTCAACAACTACACCTTCGCAGAGCCCGTCTTCAAGTACCCATCACCGGTATAGGCGGCTGCCGTGTAGGTGAGTCTAATGGCGTAGTTCATTTCTCATTACATTCACTTACAGAACTCGAGTTCAACATCGATTGTTCGGCTCTGGTCCTGCCCCGCTTGGGACATCTCATGCCGTTAAAACGTGTCGATCCAAAACCATATTCGGAATTTCTCGATCTGCCATTAGCCGATCCAAACTTCTTCGAACCAGGGTCTATTGATGTCATCATCGGCGCAGACCTCTACGGTCTCCTTTTGCGCAACGACATCAAACGCTCTGCCATCAACAAAGTTACCGCACAGAATACTCACTTAGGATGGGTAATCTACGGACGTCTGCCCCACACATCTACACTACTCCTGGCCACCACGTTTTGCGCTACAGCCACTACTGAGCTCAATAATTTGGTTCAACAACTGTGGAAGTTCAATGAATGTGAGGACGTGGAAGGCTCATCCTCAATGACGCAAGACGAAATTTACTGCGAAAAGCTATTTGAGCGTACAGTGTGTCGCGATCTTTCCGGGCGCTATCACGTTCAATATCCCTTTAAGGAGTCCTGTGACCTTGCTGCTCTATTCGATTCTAAATCAGATGCCCTTCGACTGTTCACATACCAACAAGCGCGCCTTCAAAACAATGCCACACTGAATGAAATGTATCCATCGTTTATGGCTGAGTACAGAAATCTTGGTCATATGGAGCCAGTCCCATCTGACGATTTTGCGCATCCAGTATGTTACATTCCTCATCATGGTGTGTACAAAAAAGGTAGCACTACGACGAAGCTTCGCACTGTATTTAATGCTTGAAGGAAATACAAAGGTGGCGTTTCTCTAAACGACTGTCTTCATGTTGGACCCAGGCTGCAAAGCGACTTAAGCTCCATCATTTTAAAATGGCGAATGCATCGAGTTGCGTTCATAGCGGACATTGAAAAATGTTATCGCCAGATTTTAGTCAGCAGACCTGATGCTGATATGCAGCGGATTGTCTGGCGTGACGAGCAGGGCAAGCCAGCCATTTACCGGTTGCTCACTGTAACTTACGGCTTAAATTGTTCGCCCTATCTCACCATTAAGGTTCTGCACACGCTTGCTACGGATGAAGAACACGATTTTCCGGCAGCATCAAAAATATTAAAGGAGTCGTTTTACATGGATGATTGCCTGCATGGTGCCGCAACCGTGGAAGACGCTCTGAATATTCAACGCCAGCTACAACAGCTTTTGCAGCGCGGCGGATTCAACCTTCGGAAGTGGATGTCCAACTCTACTGCGCCATCTGTACACTGAAGACGAAAACCTTGGGCTGTCCCGCAACTTAAATCTTGATAGCGAAACAAACGCTCTAGGAATTTATTGGCTGTGCGACACTGACAGCATCGGTTACAAGACAAACGTAACACCTATCATTGGAGACATCACAAAGAGGCAGCAATTGTCCGATGTGGCCAAAATCTATGACCCGCCGGGTCTACTAGCACCTGTCGTAGTTAAAGGTAAAGCTATTTGTCAGCAGCTGTGGTTATCGGGTGTCGACTGGGACGATCCCATTCCTGATCCACTTCAACAAGAATGGCGACGCTTTAGAGACGAAATGCCTCAAATCAGAGAACTCAAAGTGCCCAGGTGGGTTGGATCTGAGCCCAGTGTATCCAGTTACCAACTGCATGTATTTTCTGATGCCTCTACTGTGGCATATGCTGCTGTCGCGTACCTTCGTGTGGAAACTTCTGGTAATGATGTAAAAATATCAATTCTAACCGCTAAGACTAAGGTGGCACCACTGAAGAAGATAACCATCCCGTGTTTGGAGCTAAATGCTGCTCTACTCGCAGCGAAAGTAGCCGCTAAAGTGCTGTCAACACTGCAACTCCCAGCGATTCGACTTTACTGTTGGTCGGATTCCAAAACCACGCTCAGCTGGATTCGATCAAATCCTGGTAAACACAAGCAATACATCAGCAATCGTCTAACTCAAATCCAAGAGTTAACACCAATCAACGCTTGGAAGTATGTACCTACTACAACGAACCCAGCCGACATCGCATCCCGGGGTATCTTCCCGTCTCAGCTCGCAGGGTTGTCGCTGTGGTGGCGGGGACCTCCGTGGCTAAATCGTCACTCAAGCACCTGGCCTGAACAACACAACGGTTACACAGATCCAGACGAAGAATTAGTTCTCTCCCTAGTGACGATTCCGGAAGAGTCCAAACCAACCATGCTCACGACATTGCTCCAAAAATACTCGAATCTCAACAAGCTATTGGCAGTCACATCTTGGTGTCAGCGTTTCCTTGCCGCACTGATGAAGCGACCCCATGAAACAACTCTATGGTGCACTGTGACTGAAAGAACCGCGCCCTTGCAATTCTGGATAAGGTATGTTCAGCAGGTTCATTTTGCTAATGAGATCTCCTGTCTTCGTTCTAGCAAACCGATTTGCCAGAAGAGCAAGCTCCTCAAATTGAACCCAGTTTTGGATGACGATGGTATTTTGCGTTTAAACGGGCGGTTGAAGAACGCAAACATGCCTTTCTATGAACAGTTTCCATGCTTGTTACCGAAACAGGATCCTCTGTGCACGTTACTGATCAGTCAAGCGCATGACTATACGTTGCATGGCGGCGTTCAATCGACTCTCAACTTTATAAGAAGAAGATACTGGATTATTGACGCTCGTTCGTCAATCAGACGATTCATTCATCGTTGTATAAAATGTTTTCGTCACTGAGGTGTTCCCTCGACCCAAATCATGGGAAGTCTTCCCACGCATCGCTGCAACGCAGCAAAACCTTTTAGTCATTGTGGTCTCGATTACGGTGGACCGTACCAAATTCGCAGCGCGAAAGGCAGAGGCCATCACAGTTACAAGGGCTATGTTGCCCTATTCGTATGCTTCAGCACCCGAACAATTCATCTGGAGCTGGTTAGCGACTTGAGCACTGCAGCGTTTCTTGCAGCCCTTCGAAGATTCTTTGCACACCGTGGATACAGTTCGGACATATACAGCGACTGTGCTACAACGTTCGTAGGAGCCGATGCGGAACTAAAAGCAGATCTGGCCAGCTTTCGACAACAGCTTGAGGCGGCAGCACGGTACGTGCCAACTTGGGGAGTAACATGGCATTTCATACCACCTGGATCTCCAAATTTCGGAGGCATCTGGGAGGCGGGGATAAAAAGCATGAAACATCATTTAAAGCGCATAATTGGCAGCGCGAAGCTAACCTTTGAAGAATTTTATACTCTTTTAAAGCAGGTGGAAGCAGTGCTTAACTCGAGGCCGATCTCTGCACTAACAGAAGACGCAACGGACTTAGCTGCGTTGACCCCTGGCCATTTTTTGGTGGGCGGTCCGTTAATCGCTACTCCCGAACCAAGTTTACTTGATGTTAATCCAAATCGACTCAAAAGGTGGAAACAGCTTCAGCAAATGCAGCAACATTTCTGGGCCCGATGGAGTTGTGAGTACTTGCGAGAACTACAAGTAAGACGGAAATGGCATCAAACTAGCACCAATCTATCACCCGGAGACTTGGTCTTAATACGCGACGAGCGTGCTCCTCCCACTCAGTGGACGTTGGGTCGTATAATAGACGTGCATCCAGGAACTGACGACGTTGTCAGAGTGGCAACCATTCGTACGCCAACTTCCATTATCAAGCGAGCCATATCAAAGTTAGTACTGCTGCCTATGGAGGACAACTGATGTCTTTACGGTGGGCGGCTGGTCCCTTATTTCGTCGCAGGACCTGGACGAGGTGGGCGGAATGTTACGACTGAATGCAAAGCTGGTCAATAAAATGCTAATATGGCAACCCCCTTACTTTTGACATTTGCCTTTTCCCATATGTTGCGCACCCGCTTTTTCGCTCTCTTCTTGCTTTGACTTTTTCGCGAACGGACGTGCCGCTGCAGAATATAATTTGAGCATACAAAATTATATACTCTACAATATAATACAATAAATCAAATAAAATTAAATTTACGAAATATACTTTCAACAATCATAATATAGCATTTCTGGAAGGCCGATTTCGGTATGGATTTCAGTTCCTTCTTCGAATTCTCTTTTATGACTTCAATTGTCTCAAAATGTTTTCCACGGAGCGGCAACTTGAGCTTGGGAAACAGGAAAAAGTCACATGGAGCCATATCGGGCGAATACGGTGCCTGCGGAACGATATTAACATTATTTTTGTTCAAATAATCGCGAACAAGACGTGATGTGTGAGCTGGTGCATTATCGTGATGCAAGAACCATGACATTTGTCGTCCCACAATTCCTTCCTTTTAAACGAATGTTCTCGCGCAAACGCTTTAAAACGTCTAAATAATATTCAGCGTTAACCGATCGGCCTTGTGGAAGGAACTCCGAGTGCACCACACCTTCGTAATCGAAAAAACAGTCAGCATAACCTTAATTTTTGAGTTTACTGATGTTGCCGGACGACGTTCATGAGGCAAGTTTTCAACCGATGTACGGCCCTCTTTGAACGATTTGTACCACTGGAAAACACGTGCACGCGATAGAGCAGAGTCCCCATAGGTTGTCTGCAACATTTTTAAGGCGTCTGAAGCCGAAATTTTGTTGGAATAACAAAATCTCAAACAAATTCTTTGTTCAACTTGAATTTCCATCGTTAAATTCGAAGAACACACTCGAGCTTGACTTGTTTACAGTAGCACAGAAAACAAACTATGTGACATATCACGCTGAAATTTGCCATGTAAGTTTATAACAGTCCTACCAAAAAACAAAAAAATTATTTTTGCCATATGTCATCCGCGGACCGTTTTATTGATACCGTCTCGTTCATATTTGAGCAGAAGGTATATGAATAAATTCATTGACTTATTATATTATTAACTCTTAGAATTCTTTTTGGTGATTTTATCTGGTGACCCACTTCACCCGAATAGCCTTCATTAACTTTTAAGGTGGTTTCAGTTTTTCTATATTATCAAATAATAACGATTATATTAGGGTATATTTTGCTAAAAAATCTAAAGATAATTCAATATCTTTTAGAAAGAAAAAAAGACTGCTTTTTCATTAAGATTTTTTTGGCAGAAATTAATATGAAGGTAAAGTGGTGCCCACAATTCCCGACTTTACTCTAATAATCTATAACAAAAAAATTAAAAGAAAATAAATATAAAAAAATTAAGGGGAAAAACAGAACAAGAAAAAAAATTTTTTTTTTCTTCAATTTAAAGTATCAAAAAATTAAAATAAAAAATAACAAAACAAAGGAAGAAAGAAATTCCTCGATTCTTCCCTAAACAAAGTAAAACTAAAAAAGTTTAGAATATAGAAAAAAAAACAAATTGAAAAAAAAACTAAAACAATATTGATTCTGCCCCCCAAATAAGTTGTATTTAAAAGAAAAAGTATACATCAATGATTTTATATTTACCCACATTGCCAAATTCTTCCCATTGGCCTCATGTGGACAAAATTTTGAATATACTATTCAAAAACAGTTTTCAAAAGAAAACGTGAGTTTTGACCAATTTCAGACCTACATTTCATTATACTACTGTAAAATTCAATGGATTGCATACCCAGATGCTTTCTAATGATTCTAATCAGAAATTTGAAAATTTTCTTGACAGTTGTTGGGAATTCGCTAAATACTTGTGAGTTGGCGAAAAAAATGTAACCTCGAAAGATATTGTGAATAATGGAAAAAGATGGAAAAATATGACTTAATTATATGAACACAAGTGTACATACATGTAAGATATTTTTTTTTTCAAAACAATTCATTGGCAAGTTTCAAGGATATCTCTCAGCTTAAGGTACGTAGATACCAACTTATATATATTGGAAGTTCACCGAAGTTATCATGATACTTAAGCCTGGTAAATCCCCCAACAAAGTGTGCTCTTACAGGCTAATATCTCTTTTACCAGTAATTTCGAAGCTTGAGGAAAAAATACTTTTAAAACGTCTACAGTCAGCCATTGAAAATAAACGTGTGGTTCTCGTTCATCAATTTGGTTTCAGAGAAAATCTTCGACAGTTAATAAAATACACCGTCGCCATCATAGAAAGTGCTATGGAAATGAAAAAAGTGTGTTCAGCCGTTTTTTCCGATGAATGACAAGCTTTTGACAAAGTGCGGCACGAAGAGCTCCTCCAAAAGCTTAAGTCCATGCTGCCATGATTGGTATTTTTGCGTGAAACCCCAAAATGCACGTTCGTCTCAAAAAATATATAGGAAGCGTTCCACAGGGAAGCATTTTGGGCCCTCTGGTATATCTCCTGTATACGCACCATCTACCATCGGCAAATTAGCAAGTAACTGGAAGATTTGCGGATGTCACTTCCATACTTGCAGTTGATAAACCTATCGACTCAACGAATAAGCTACAAGTCACTCTTCATCGATGCGTCGATAATCCCATGCGTCGACGAGAAAAAAATATCTGAGCATAGCACTTGAAACTGCGCTGGAAAATTTGTGTGAAGAAATAGGAGAAAAGCTTGAAATTAAATGAGCTCTTTCATTAGCATTTAAGCATTTTATTTTTTTGAAAATTTAAATGAAAAACTGAGTATGCAGCATTGCTATATGAAATCTCTTATTGACATCCAAAAGGTTTCACAAATATTTTAGCTAAGGGTGTTAAAGGGTTACGGGTTCACTTATTAAATGCGGCTACTTAAATAACAATTGTATACCTCTTATGTGGTTTGCTTATGTTACACACTACGCTGACAGTATTCCTATGCACATAAAACACTCACCTAAAGCTTTCTTTACATCCCACGCTTAGTGGCTCTTGCACGTCATAACTATTTACATTTCTCACACATCACTACTTAGCTGCAACTTAACTATTTCTATGCTTAGTTTATTTTCTATTTCTACTCGTTTTCTGCATTCATTTCTTACAGTATTGCTGCTGAAGAATTTTACAGAAATTGCGCCAACACTCCAGCACTTCGGCGTCGCCACAACAGCCGCTGCCACTATCAATCATTGGCCAACTTCAGTCGCACTGCAATCCGCTTGCACTTCCACATCAGCTGTGTCTCCAGTATACTAAAGGACATGGCGACCAACACCAGGCCCAACAACAGATACGCGCAACAAGCGAAGAGTTGCACATGCGGCCCATGGAAGGTACGCTCGGGCATAAAGTCGCCGTAACCAATGGTGGCCAAGGTGACAAAGCAAAAGTAGGCGCCATCCACAATGGACCAATTCTCCCAGAAAGCAAAAATCACAGTTCCCAAACAAATGTAGCAGATGAGTATGAGCAGCACAATGCTGATGGGTACCTGTGGGCCAGCATCATCATCGTCCGCATTCGAGGTGGCATCCTCATCATCTGCATCGTCTGCTGTAGACGCAGTGGCATCACAGTAATCATGTTCATCCGCCGCATGGTTGCAACTGCTATTTCTTCTGCTATGCTTGTTGTTGTTGGCGAGCTTGGTTAATCGAAATTGTTCGCCTTGTGCTGTTTCGCGTTGCATGTAAGCGGCTTCTTCTTCGTCGGAGGTTTCGGTTGTCGCATCGCCATAACAGCTGCTCGCTTTCCCACTTCGATGACTGTTTGCATGGATGTTGCAGGCGGCTGTGCGTCGTGTTGCGGTAAAATTGGCCGATTTGCGTGCAGCTGCGTTGCGTTGAAAGGTGTTTAGGGTGTGACGATGAAAGGAGGCTGCGGTAGCATTGAAAAGATTGCGCGCCCCTCGCTGCTCATCGTCTGTGCTGCTGTTGTTGTTGTGGCCCATGCTGCTGCTGCCGGCGATGAGCGGTACACGTGAGGGTGTGCCGTGCGGGCAGTTGCTGGAAGAAAAAGTGAAGAGGGGGATATTTTGAGTAGTTCAAGAAGTAGTTTAGCAAGTATGCAAGTAGAAAGTTAGTTGAATTGAAGGTAAATGTGGAAAATGTATATTTAATTGGCCTCATATAAAAATTAGGAGGCATCACACTTCGTACAATAAGAAAAAACAAAAAATTGATAATATTTTTTCATCGGAATTATCAAATTTTTCGAAGAAATACCGAGATTTATGGGAGCTGGACCGATTTATAAGTGCCTACTAAAATCAAGTGTTTTTCCTAAATAAAAAATTAAATAAATTTTTAAATATCAACTCAGATGAAATGGATGAATAAGTTGATAATTTTGAAGAAGTTAGTTTTTCAAGAAATCAAAAAGTAAAAAGAAGTAAATCCTCTTTCTATACTACATTAGAAGTCAAAATTTGGTTGAGGTACTTAAGTTTTCTTCCTAGCATAAAAAATCTCATTATTTTTATTGCGTTGCGTAGTATAAATGAAGTCTAATTGAATCGCGGAACAGTCACAATTAGAGTGCATATTTAGAGCTCAAATTAGTGGATTTCCTGAAATGCAAAACTTTAGTTAGTAAAATTTAAAGTTTAGATTTGGGTTGCCTGTAAATTCTGTATAGCATTCGGATAAATATTATTACCATTTCCTGTTTTGGAAATCGTGAAAGGATTTGCTCGAAATTAGCTGGTGCGGTTTTTTGAAATCCATGCAAGAAAGTGTAACTGGGAAGTAGTTTTTTAGCATTTTAAAATAATTTTAATATGAAACACTTTTTTTCATAATAGAAAATTAATGCCCTTTTATGTGCGATTTTCAGTTTTTTCATGAAGTCAAAGTAAGATTTTAAAATAAAGTCAATAAGTTGCATTCCTATGTAGTTTGTTCAAATACTTTTTTTATGAAAAAGTTCAAATAATCTCTACGTTTTTTGTTCTAAAATTGGCTTTTAAAAGCTTTAAACAAATCCAGCGGCTTTAAAAACAGAACTCAAATGGGCTGCGGGCGTATTTTGTTTCCCACTTACTTTCCACTACCAATGAGATTAATCTCTGTATCCCTTTGTCTATACCTTTTTCTATCACTCCATCTACACTATTTTGCTTTTACCACTTTTTACACTGTTATATGTCATCCCTTTGGAAACTCACTGATTTAACCCTGTTTGTTGTTTTCTTGCTGGTATAGCCATAATCCGCTCGAGCCCACCCTGCTGCTTTGCCTTTTTTTATGTAGGAAACTTTAAATTGCCTTTTTATGAATTCGAGTTGAAAATAGCAAGTCAGTGCCAATTTTTTCTGCACAAGTTCACGTGTTGTCAGTCACTGTGACCTGTTATGCAAAAAGTTGGGAAAAAAAGTGTATATCGAAATTTTTTTCAGTGCCAAAGGGTTGCGGATTGTAACCGCTGTGGTATATCATCCGTCCATTGTTTTTTTAAATTTCCGATGTGTAATAAAAAACACAAAAAATTAGTTATTCGCTTTGGTTGCTTGTTTGCATTTTTTTCCTTATTTTGTGATCTTAAATAAATATTCGTTTAAATAATTGTGTGGAAATCCAAAGCAGCTGGCCAATAAGACACATACAAAAAGTTGGATCACTAACCAAAAGTGGTCTAATTGAAAGCTATGTTTGAAAGACTTTTTGCACATTTTTTTTGTAGATTTCAGTTGATTTCTGCTATTGAAAATCTTGGTTACAACACCAAGACAAATGGAAATATATGATTAAGAAAAAGCATCAATAGCTTCGACGTAAGAAATTTGTTGTACTAAAAAGATTCTGGAAAAAGATAAGTGAATTTGTGAGGTTGCATGAAAGATTGGCAAATGTCATTATAGATAGAACTTTCGATTTTGCTTTCGAGTGGAAATTCGTTATTATTATAAATTATATAAATGTAAATATTCATTCCTCAACCTCAAAAAACGTATCCTTCATTATTTGCATTGTGGCTGCCAAAACAAAAGCAAAAAACTAAGAAAAACCCACAGTTACACATTGCATCAGTGGCACCAGCAAGAGGAAGCGGGTAATCGCGGTAATAGCGCAGACACATAAAAAATTTAGCGAAGTCCTCAACCATTTGTGCGATCCTGCTGACAGAAAAATGTCACACACCGATGGCCCTTCAAGCAGTAAGAAGGAGTTGTTCTTAAACAACGACATGTGGACATTCCCACTACTTAGGACTAGTAGCGGCAGGCTAATTACCTACTCTGTCAGAAATAAAAATAGATTAACGAAACCAACGCAAGTCTGAGTCTTGTTGGGGCTCTATGCTCGCGAGTGGTGTGAACAGGGAAATCAAAAAAATGGATATATAATTAATAATTCCATCTTCTTTATGGCAACAAACCTCTATTTGCCAGTTGCAGCGCTTTCAACTCCATAAATGTCTATTGACTATCTCTGGAACACACTTCATCGATCGTCTTCAGTTTCTCTTTACAAAATATGAAAAAACATGTAGTTGTTACTTATAATCATAAATTAATCTATTAAAAACGTATTCATCATACTCTGGTGTTTTTTGCCTTAATTTTTATTGCAGTAAATAAAATAATAACAAAAATAATAATAATAATGATAAAAGCTAGTTTCAAATGTATGCCCTATTGACTTTATTGTGACTTTAATAACAATTCCCTTTATCTTACCTGATATTTAATTTGCTCTTTAAGCGCATCAGTTTCATCCCTTTTTCGTACTTCCTTTACTGCATACTAATCCCTATTATGCTATGGTCTTTCATATAGACTCAATCTCGCATTACACTTTTTAATGTTTTTTATTTTCTATTTTGCCTAAAATCCACTCACTTCCACCTTTTCTAATCACGCTTCTCAATCTTTACTCTTTCACAATCCTTTCCGTTATAAATTTTGTTTACAATTCTCTCCTCCTCCTCCTCCTGCGTATGCAACGTATTTCAACATATCATATCAGCTGTCCCAACTTTTTATCACTTTCAATATAAATCTCTTTTTAACCAGCACCATTTCTAAATTTCCTACACTAATCGTTTCTTCCATTTTCACACATGTTTTTGTTGCCTTTTCATTTGCTCGGCCTATCAATCAATCTATCTTCTTTGCCTTCCTCTCACCCTCCTCGTAATAGAATCGTTGCGCTCCATTTAATATCTAAACAATCGAAAAACGAAATAGTCATTCACAGGCAATCCCCTTTGACTATGTGAATTCAAAGGTTTTACCTCCCGCTTTTGTCACACATGGCGTATACGTGATAAATACTTTGCATAGCCACCCAAATTCTTAGGTCAAGCGCATGCACATACATATAATTTATTAGGTCTCGCTTTTTGCTGAGCCACACAATTTGCATAGTTTACGGATCTTTAACATCATTTATATGCTTACATACATACGAATCTGTGGTTATGGGGATGTGCAGGCTAAGTCGAGTTAAGGGAGAAAAGTGATTACATTGTAGCCAGCTAGTGATCTCAAACCTTGTAAATCTCATAATATTTTAATTTATTATCTAATTAATGATTTTTTTAACCAAGAACCAGCCCACCGAATCCTATGACCATCGAATCCTATGTATGTTCGGTGAATTCTAATGAGTATTTTTACACTCATGATACTAACTTTTACATCTTTTATATCTTTTTTCTCAAATTCAGATATGCTCTAATCTTAGTAGATATGCCAAGCTTAAGGAATTAGTAAAAAAAGTTATCGAAAATCGTTTTCCAAGTATTTCTTAGAATATGAATAAAAAGTTTAAAAATTTTTACAGAGAAAAGAAATTTTTTTCTTTTTAATTTTGTATATGTACGAAATACGTTGTATTTTAATAAAAACTTCAATACCTTTAATTTGACAAATCATCCGCTTTTATCGGTTAACGCCTTCTTCAGGTGCTAACAAATTTCATGATCTCCTCTTTTTTTTATTTAATCCAAACCGTTACTTGGCGATATTCGAACATCAGAAGAAATAATTATGTATTTTCGAACTCACCAACTGATTCTATAGAACTGAGATGGGCCGATTCTTAGTTTTTTTTTGCTATAAGCTGGCGCTATTAGCAACCTTTGCCGCTTAAAGTGCCAGAGTAACTAAACTGAAAAATAATAAAAATTAATCAAAACTGTAAAGTGGTATTTTTCGACTTAGGCTGTTCTTCTGTGTGACTACGAAATATATATACGTGCACACAACTCATACATATAACAATATTTCTACACGTCTCTATTTTTAACCCAAGTGCTTTATTGACTTTTCAAATTGCTGCTTGTCACTGCCTGAATTTTCAGTTTATTTTTAGAATTGATTTATGATATCACACATCACAAAGTGGTTTTGGTTGAGAAAGTAGGCATGATGGCTTAAGATTCATTCCGCTATAAATTACATATTGGCAATAAAATACATATTTATATATGAGGGTAACCTGTGCTGGTAAAGGAAAAAAAGTTCTTCACAATTACACCAAAGTATAGGAGATATTGATAGATTGTCTTCAAACACTTTGTTCACATATATAAATTGCTTAAGTTTCCCCCCCAAAAAGAAAGAAATTATTTAAAAAAAAAAAATATATAAAAATTTTTTAAATATTTTGTAGCTCATTTGAAACGGTGAATTTCCCTACAGTATTTTACCAACGGAGTATGGTAAGGAAGACCAAAAACAAACATCTCTGAGAGCTTTAAGAATATACGTCTGATTTTTCTTAACGTTGAGTCAAGGTTTACTCCTTCTTACTGCTTAGAATGAAACGGCATCAGCCATTCCTGGCGTATCTATAAAAATCATAATCAAGAATTCAATGAGGCTTTTATCTTCTCTGCTGTAACGAACAGCGAATAAAAATTTGCAAGAAGTTAGATGGCTGATATATTCTAAAAAAATTATGCTCACAGTAGTCCTCAGAAAATTACTGAACATCTCAAATACCTCACAAGGGTGGTACTGCAAGAACCCGTGACGCCAAGTGAAGTTGATCATTCTCAGTTTATTAGCGGAAGTTTAGTTGTATGAGCTGAAATTTTCCAAATCCTTAAAAGTGCTTTTTAATTTATAACTTAATTATGATTAGTTCTGGTGATCATAGAAGCCCATTGCGGCTCTCAAAGAAGATTTTCGCATTCAGGGGCTGGTGAGTAATAATTTTCATAAATCTTTGCACTTGCACTTGGATGAGACAACTTTTACTTAAATACTGAAAATGTTCTTACATGACGAAAATTTGCTCTGTGCCATAAATGAAGAGATCAGAGTTTTTGTTATTACAAAAATTTGCCCGTGAATCCATCGGCCAGACACTGATTTGTGCTTACCATAAAATCGACTTGCAATAATAAATTTTAAAAACTAAATGGTTTAGCATTATGCCATAACCCTTACAGCCAGGCTAAGAGTGTCACAAATGTGAAAAGGCTATCCTCAAAGAATTGCTGCTTGAAAACTATTGACTTTTCAATGTAAATTTAAACCTAAACTACGTGACATCGATCCAAAACAAAGCATAAAGTACAAAGCACACAAAATGTCTATAAAATAAATATATATTACCATCTGAAGAAATCTTGTTTTTGAATTGCATTACAAAATAATTTCATGAATAAAATCACTTTTCAAAGGGCAAACGATGATTCAAACAGCTGCTAGGAAAATATGTTGCATCTGAAAGGCGTACAAGAACAGCAAAAGTAAGTAGTATACACACAAACACACATTTATGTACGTGTGCATGCTACAAACTGGGAAAATATTGCGAGCTTGTAAAAGGCAATCGTATATCAATAAATAAATTTCATAAATTTTTACATTTATTAAATTGCAAACACGCACGCACACATTCATATTTATACACATATATGTGAACACGTAAAACGATTGGACAGAGGGCACAATGTTATATTTTTAAATCTGTAAGAGTAGTTTTGCAGTTGAAAGGCACGATAAACATTTTCAGATGTACACGCACACACACATGCAAACGTAAATACTTATAGCGTATACGCCATGTGGATACATATGCGCTCGGTAGTTGGTGAGGTTGTTGAGTGCTGCGGGACAATGAAATAAAATATGTATGGCATTCGAAAGGACATTGCTTGACCTCACAACTGAGCTCTGAGTCTGCTTACATAAGCAGCTATGGGTGAGTGATTGTAGCGCAAATACGTGTATGTATGCACTGAGTGTTGGGATGAAACGAGAATGCATGGAAGCAAAAGTGGTTGTCTATTGGCAAATGTTATAAGGGTGAGAAAATATTTAATAGGGATTTTCATTTGAGGGATTTTACTGATGCCGAGGTTTTCGGAATTGGGATCGAGGTCCCCGGGATTTTAAAAATATTTTGAATTTTGCTCGAAGAAACTGTTGGATCCTTTTGAATGTGTCCTTTTATCAGAGAGTCATCCTGCCGAAAAATTTATCGCGGTCTTTCTCCACTATCTGCGGTTATAATGTTGCCAGTTTGTTGATATTTTTTGACAACTGATACAACTAGTCTTAGAGAACTGGGACATTATCGGCCCTTATTTCTTTCGAAATGAGGGCAGCTCTTTCCTTACGGCTATCGAGCCATGCTAAACATCAACGACATTTGGTTCCAACAAGACGGCAAAACTTGCATACAGTCCGCTTAAAAATCTATTTATTGCATTATTTGAGTCACCATTGACGCCATACAGTCAGATTTGTTGGAAAAGGTAGTCAAAAATTGGGCTCATCGAATGGACCACGTAATTCGAAGAAGCGGCGCACATATGCCGGTTATCATATTCAAAAAATAAATATCATGAAACTATCTACCAAATTATAATAAAAAAAAAAATTTCCTATTACTATTCAGTTTTGTATATAATTTTAAGTTCTCGACCTCTTAAATAAACACCCGATACTATGTTCCTGCCCTTCTTATTATATACGTATATAAGTAAATTCATACGTAAACTAAGTTGCTCTATACCACCAATAATATTCTATATTCACTTTGTTGCAACTGTTGACTGATTACTTAGCCAATGCCGTGGACAACACCTTTGTAATGTCTTAGATGATAGACACGCCATCTGGGCAGAGTGACAACTGAAATGACCAAAATAATGCACAAAACAAGAACTGACGTTTCTAGTGTATTTATTAATTAATATGTGAAGATATGTGTTAATAGCGAGCTCCAAAGCTTAGTAAAAATATGAATGAATAAGAATTTATGTAGATCAAAAAAATATGGAGCGCCAAGAATGAAAATTAAAATTAATTTTTCAAGAGCATAACTCTATTTATGTATATGTATATGTTTCGTAAAATTAGTATTTTTTCTGCAACTCATTTTGTTTTTAAATTCATTAAATTCATAATGCTAATGCTCATTTCCATCAGAGAAAGTCCCGGGGCTAACACATAGATGGCACTAGTTTTATTGCATTCATTTCTTTTTCAGTTAGTACTAACCAAACAAAGGCAGCTGTTAAAATTTCATATTATTCTATCTTCTCATCTATTCACTAGTTCATGAGTTATTGTGCTAAGAGTGACGCTACTTTTTTTTCAAAACAATGGATCAAAAAGAATTTCATGTTTTAATTTTACACTGATTGTAGATCTGCTTTTTTGGCGACTCCGCTTCATCAAAAACAATACTAAAACGATGGTTTGCTGACTTCAGACGTCGTAGGGACGAAATTTCGTTCGAATGAAGCGGTTATCGCTGAAACTCAGGCCTATTTTGAGGCAAAAGGTAAATCGTTCTACCAAAGTGGTATTTAAAAGTTAGAGCGGCACTGGAATGACTGCTTTGTTCTTGATGGAAATTCAGTTGATGGGTGTACCTTATTTTGAACAAAAAAAAAAATGCTTTTTTTATTAGATCTGGAACTTTTTTGCCCATGTGTTAGTCCTTCATTAAAGTAAATGGATATACTGGTGATATGGAAATAAATTCCGGAAATGTAGCACATCCTCAAAACACTTCGGGAAAAAATATTAACAGAAAAGAAAATAATCATTTTTTCCCGGAAAAATTTTTTCCCAAGTAATTTTGACAAAAAATTTTATTTTAATATATGTACACCTTGTTCTCAAAAATTTTCAATAGAAAATTAAAATTTTTTCCAAAGAAAGAAATTTGTCCTCATTGTTTTTTTTTTAATATATGTTATTTTCAAAACAATAAAATAAAAATGACTAAATCTGAAAATGATAAATGTTTTCTTAAAATTGGTTTAGCTCACTTAAATGAAATGTGTAGGTAGGCAAATTGGTTGAAGTGCACCTGGCACTGCTCTAGTAGCACTAAAGCGCCATTATGGGACGTCCAACAGGCAGATATCTATAGCTAGCCAGAACTGTTGATATAATGGAGAAGATTGATGGGATTTAGGTTGGCGCACTGCCCCAGGCTGTCGAGGAGAGGAGCACCCAGTGACCTCAAACGTCTAGCTCCCAATTTCGGACATTTACAGAGAAAATGCTCTACAGTCTCCTTCTCTAAAAGGTCCCCGCAGCTTCTGCAATGGGGGTTAAATGGTAACTCTAGTTTTTCCGCGTGTGTGCCGATCGTCCAGTGACCAGTAAACACAGCTACGAGTTTGGAAATTGAGTGGCGAGGAGTCCAAAGCACTTTCTGAGTCCTTTGTATATTGTACTGGGGCCAAAGGATTTTCGAAATAGCCCGGGAAGAAATGGAGCTCCATCTTTTCTACGCTTTCCTGAGAAATAATTTGTTTGAAATTTTGTATAAACTAATTTGAAAAGTGTACAAATAAATAAAATTTGTGATAAATTTAAAAGCATATCCAAAAGTGGAAAAGAGAAGGAAAATCACCCGTAGCGCTTACGATACGATGCTTTATTTCAAACGCGTTTTTCTCGAAACGACTGTTTTTGATACGGTGGCAATGATTTTTCGAAGACTAATTAACCGATTTTAATTTTCTTTTTCTAAAAATTTTTGTTATCGCATTGGCTATCGTTGTACGTAGCCGATGTTCAAAATTTTGAAAATAACTATTTTTTTGGGCCAGTTGCAAATTGAAAAAATGGTGAAAAACACACATCGAAATTCAAATCACCACCATTTTGTCAAAAACAAAAAAAAAAAAAACAAACGGTTGCGTACAACGATAGCCACTATTGTGTAGATTAATAAAAGTTTTGGTTATTTGATTTCAGATGATTATTCATTGCTGTATCGCTGCCACCAGATAACGTCACTTTTTTTTAACTCGTTACATTTATTTACATAAATTTGTCAATTTTCAATATTTTTTAATAAAACTTTACATCAATATATTTTAATACATATATAATAAATTACCTTTTGTCTGATCCTCGAATAATTATTCCTACTTACAAAAAAAAAATTCCCAAAATCGAGGGGTTCCCACTTAATTTTCTTAATACTTTCTACTTCTTTACAAAAATAAAAAAAGGAAATCAACCAACCAAAAAAAACCCGAAAAACAGTTCATCCATTTATTTCTTAGAGCTGACAGAAAACTTTAAGACCCTGTATTTTTAGAACGACATCAACGCGCATAACATAACCCACATTGGATAAGAAGCTCAGACAAATACCTAACAAATTGTTTGGGTGTCCATCAATCTAAATACGAACCCATATAAACAGATAGGAGCTTGAAAAACGTATACTTCTTGCGGCATTTTGGTTAATAGAAAATACCAAAATTTCCCATTTTATTTGTATTGCCCATTTGACGAAAGTGAAATATTTAAATTTTTCCATGTCAAGTGAAGGATTGCAAAAAAGTAAAAGTCTGTTGTACTCAACTACTATATGTAAATATTTGTCAAAGCGTATATAAATATGTATACATACATGTATGTAGCACAAATGTCGATGCAATAGCACTTGCGCTTCTATACATCCATGAAAAGTGTGCGAATTTTAAAAACTAAAATAAATTTGTATGCCCGCATATGTGTATGTATGTATGTATGCATGCATGTATATGCGATAACTTGCGCTATTCTTGCACACTTACACATGCTTGATTTGACAGTTAGTGACAGTTAAAGTAAGCAACGGATGGCTTAAACTGACACGTCTGCGGCTTTCCTGGCGTGCTTCTGGTCGTTAGCAGTGCACACTCAGTGCTATGTAGCAAACTACGAGTACTTCCACGAATTTGTTAGATTTTACTTATAAATATATAATATATGTAAGCATGCACAAACGTGCAATCTATACAGTTATTTTCTGCTTACCAATCACATGAAGTGATGACAGCTGGGAGAAAGCTGTGACATTTTATTTACGACAATGTTTTGAAATATTGCTGTGGGAATGTTCCAACGATTACATATCTCTTTGCATTTTGGTTCAAGTGAAGTGAAGAAAAATGAAGAGAAATATAAGCAGCATTGCAATAGTTGTACGCTGCCTCCGAAGAGCAGATCATTTTTTATGAAGAGTTTTTCATTGCAGAAATGCACTCGGAGCCATTGCTTGGCGCAGAGCGACCGCCTTTAGAAAAAACTGTTTCTATAATTTGGTGTTTCAAGCACGGAGATTCTACTAACCTACTCAGCTACGGCGCCTGTTCTAAATTGTAAATGGATTACCGAAAAAGTTAGTGAAATCATGAAAATAATCGACAAAGTCAAGCAAACTGAATTTGAAAGAATCATACGCCAGTAAATTATATTTATCAATTTTCCTTTTTGTATTTATTCAAGTCTATATTTTTTTTATTTAAGTCTAAATTTTGCAATCCCGAAATCCCGCAATCAACAACCAACCCCAACATTGGCGTTCTTAATGTTTGCAAGTTAAAAATAAGATTTTTGAGTGCACCAACTAGCAAGCGACCCTAAATTGGTCTTCGGCTAACACTTCGCATTAGAGACTTGCTTGATTATCAAAGAAAAGCACACGTATTTGCTTCGCAGAAGCCCATTGGGGAAAGGTAAACAACTTTTGAACTTTGTTTAATCTTTCGTTAAGCGCAACTTATTTCGTTGATACCAGCGTAGATTTTTTTGCTGTAATAACTTATCAATCTTTAAACCTTCTTTGTCTTTTGAATATTTTCAGAAGATATGTATTATGAAAATGTGCCTCATAAGAAATACCTGCCGTTCGGAGTCGGCTTGAAACTGTAGGTCCCTCCATTTGTGGAACAACATCAAGACGCACGCCACAAATAGGAGGAGGTGCTCGGCCGATGCGGGTCGATTTAAAAATCGCTCAGTGCTCTGTGAAAATCGTATTCTAGGGATCAAAATAAGAAACTTTGCCGAAGGAACCATACCTCTAAAACGAATTCTGATGTCCCCCAATTTGGGTCGAACGAAAAATCCCACTTTGACCCATTTAGAGTGCTCCAATCGAGTCCAAATGTATGACCGACCCCCACTAACTTTGGACGGCCGATCCTCCCATGCTAGTGGCACACCCCCTGGAACTCCTCTGGGGGGTTCCCCATACAATCATTTCAAAATATCATTATTTTTGGTCTTTACATGAGAAAAGAAACTAAAAAGTTCGACCCAAATTGGGGGACATCAGAATTCGTTTTAGAGGTATGGTTCCTTCGGCAAAGTTTCTTATTTTGATCCCTAGAATATGATTTTCACAGAGCAATGGGCGATTTTTTTGCTTTCCCACAAATCGACCCGACCTAATATATATATATGTATTTTTGAATATATTTTAAATTGAAAATTGCTGCATTTTGCTTGTAAAAGAATATTTTTAATAATTTTTTTTTTTTTCAAAACATGATTTTATTCCTTTTTCATATCATTTTGATGCCCCGCGCATATTTTCAATACAAAAAAACATAAATATGCTATCATGCTAGATTAACATTTTATAGCACAGGTTTACTTTTATGAAGCTGGCGCGCCGAAAAAAACTGCTATCTTCTTTCCAAAAACTGAGACTTGTTTTTTCAATAGATGGTCTTAATGTATGGGAAAATGATTTGAAAGCCCTAAGAGTGATTTTTTTTAAACCTTAGTTATTTTCTCAACTAGTCTCCAATATCACAGTTCCATTTGTCCGACTGATAAACATATTTACATCTATGGAACCCTCTCGTCGATGCATTTCTGTATATTATTATTGGGTAGTCAAAAAAGTCTTTTCGTATTTCTAATCAAACTTCAACTAATTTTTTTTATATTTATAATGAACTTTATTAAACCAAATATGTACCATTTTGGTCGACCACCTTTTGCCAATTTTCTTCTAGAGACATTACTCCATCAGTGTAAAACTTTTGTGGTTTCTCGGCGAAACACTCGACAAGTAATTTTCACAGGCTTCTCGTGAAGCCAACCCTACTCCATTAAGGGAGTTCCGCATTGACCGAGCAAATGGTAGTCCGATGGTGCAAGGTCAGGGCTATATGGTGGATGCATCAAAACTTCCCAGCCAAGCTCTCCCAGTTTTTCCCGAGTCATCAAAGATGTGTGTGGCCTAGCGTTGTCCTGATGGAAGACGACGCCCTTTCTGCTGATCAGTTCTGGCCGTTTTTTTCGATTGCTTGCTTCAATATCATCAGTTGTTGACAGTAAAGTGTAAAATCAATCGTTCGAGCAGGCTGGAGCAGCTCATAGTGGATGATTCCTTTCCAATCTCACCAAACACACAGCATAACCTTTCGAGGCGTCAATCCTGGCTTTGCGACCATTTGTTGAGCTTCACCACCCTTGCACCATGATCTTTTTCGCACATTATTGTCGTTTTTCATCTATTTTTCGTCTTCTGTTACCATTCGCTTCAGAAATGTAACCACTTTTTAACTTTTTTAAATCACCGTTTGGTGATGAATGTTTACTGCCTTTGCGATGCCATGGCAGCTTATGTGACGGTCCTGGTCAATCTTTTCCATAATTTCATCGACTTTTTCAACGATAGGTCGACCGGTGCATCTTTCACATCCAAATTTCCAGAACGGAAGCGAGCGAACCATTGTTGTGCTACACGAACTGATACAGCATCGTCTCCGTAAACTTCACAAATTTCATTGGTGTCTTGCGTGGCATTCTTCCCTTTTTTATACAAAAATTTCAAAACATAGCGAATTTCTTCATTATTTTCACTCATTTTTGAACAGCCATAATTTTTTTCAACTTCTCCGAATTTAATTTATTTTGGTTAAATAAAGCTTAAAATGTCACCTTTTTAACACCATATGATATGACACAATGTGATTGGTAGCACTGGAGATAGATGACTCCAACGACATCTATTGACAAAATACGAAAAGACTTTTGCTTGTGTGGCACGTAGAGCCGTCTTATTGAAAATAAACGTTGTCCAGATCAATACCATCCAATTCCGGCCATAAAAAATCGGTAATCATCTCTCGGTAGCGCAATCCACTCACCGTGACTGTTGCTCCGACTTTATTTTCGAAAAAGTAAGGTCCAATGACTCCGCCGGACCATAAACTGCACCACACAGTCACACGTTGAGAATAGAGAGGCTTCTCAACAATAACTGTTGGATTTGACAATTGGACAATTTTCCTTGTTGACAAAGCCACCGAGGTGAAAATGGGTCTCATCACTCAAGATGATTTTTCGATGGAGTTCCGGCTGCCTTGAGTTCTTGTGTTAACTGGACTTTATAAGCCTTAAGACCCAAATCTCTATGCAAAATACGGTGTAATGACGTTTGTGGAATGTTTAATTCCAAAGAACGACGAGGAATGGACACACTTGGGTTTTCTTCAACACTTTCGGCTACAACAGCAATATTTTCGGCTGTTCTTGAGCAACGTGCACGGGTTTTATTCTTCACATCACTAACTTGTCCCAACAGCTCGAATTTTTTCACCAATTTCTGTATTGCGGTGCGACTAGGTTTTACGAACCGTCTCTGCCAAATTTTCACCATTTTTATAGTGAATTTTAAAAATTTCCTTGCGTTGGTTAAGCGCGTATCGTTCCATTTTAATTAATGGCGTAGTTTCTACTTGTCAAATATCCAAAAACGACAGCTTCAAAAGTGACATCTACCGAAATAGCGGGCTATTCAAAAAAACACCTCTTATTGGAAAACCTTTTATATTCAAGGGTTGGTATGATTATGGTTCAATTTAAAATACGCTGCTGACATTCTTGTAATGGCTCTCAAACTATTCTTATTTAGTTTCATAAAAGATTTAGAATGGTTCAGGACAAAATTTTCTATCTCAATTCGTTCCTATTTTGATTGCAATACAAAACTGATGAGTTGTTCTAGTATGAACCTCTTTGTCTTTCCTGCACTTCTCATAGAAAAGAGGAGATGTTACCCTTTCCTATGCCACCAAATGGGTCTGGGTCTATATTTTGGGAGGCCACTAGTTTCTTGTCTATTTTATCAGTCATTGGATTCGAAATTCTGCATAACATTTTTTAAAAATTATATAAGTAAATCTGTCTAACAAAAGTGTAGGTTGACATCAGGCGAAGTGAAGGCTAATCCAACATATCAATCACATTTTGCTGTTTCCACTCTATATACCTGCGGCGGCGATACTTTGGATCGTTGTTCTTATGTAAAATCCACAAGAGCTAGCCACTTCCAAATATCTTAGCAGCTGTTGGCAATAATGCTTTTTGGTAAATGTTGTTCACAAAAACTGAATTTGAATTGCCGGCAAGCCCAAATAAACAGTCAAATCCTGTTTTGGAGCAGCAGCCCCAAACATGAACTTCAACTGGATGCTTAACGGTACGTTGAAGTTCGCGATTAGCAGCAGAACACCAGAATAGACGTCTGCAACTACCCGCCCAAAAGAAAGATTCTCCGGTGAGTATTAAATTCTCAAGTTTTGATGAAATATGCCCAATTCTTCTATTTTTTACATAAAGTTTGAAATTTTGATTTGAATGGTTTCATGGTGAGCAATGAGCAATACTTTAACAACTTTAATAAAGAAAACTGATAAGCGTAACCAAAAAGTGTAACTAGTCAAAATATGTGTTGATGTTCGAAGTAAAAGTTCTCCTAGATTTAACTGCTCGTTTTTTATTTAATATTTGGGTTACATACGTACAGAATTTTCCAAAATCTATGTTTTTTTTCAGATTATTATTCTTTACAGTTTTAGGTAGGTGTTTAAACTCGTTTTTCTTGACACTACTTTTCCGGTATGGTCTGCAGCTGGTATGGAAGCACTCCTTAATCTCCCACCACTTCATATAGCAATCCAAGAGGAAGCAGCTACGCAAGCACTCATGCTACACATGAAAGAAAATTTCAAATTGGGCAACCTCACCGGTCACCTAAATATCCTAAATAAAATCAAAAACACCATAAGCATGGCTCAAGTTTCAGACCACATTGACCCAACCCTCTGTTTCACAAAAGGATACACAGTTACCTTTCCTGAGAGGATCGAGTGGAAAACAAACCCGAAATGGATGAATGATGATTCACAAAAATCGTACACTGAGGGATCAAAAACACCTTATGGTGTAGGAGCAGGTGTAGTGGGGCCCAGAATCCACAAATCATACACTCTCACCAGGGACACCACTATCTTCCAAGCGGAACTATACGCAATAATGGAAGCAGTAAACATCATGCAACGTAGAAACCACAAGAGAGTAAAGATCAAAATACTATCGGACAGCCAATCAGTTCTAAAAGCTTTAGATAGCTATACCTACAACTCAAAAACCCTCTTAAAATGCCACAATGCACTCAATAATCTGGCATCCAAAAACAATGTTCCATTAATTTGGGTACCGGGACATGAGGGATATGACGGCAACGAAAAGGCAAACTTTCAAGCCAGATGAAAACTTCATCGGACCTAGTCCTATGTTCGGATTCAACAAAAACAACCTAAAACAAAAAGTAAAATATTGGGCCAAAACTCTATTAAATCAGCATTGGAACAATGTAGAGGGTCTTAGACACTCCAAAAAGTTCCTAAGTTTCAACGCTAAAAGAGCTAACATGGCCTTCACGTTAAACAAAAAGAGCATTCGCACTCTCACAGGCGCCATCACGGGTCACTTCACCTGCAACAAACACTTACATAAATTAGGCATAACTAACACCAGCACCTGCAGATTCTGCTGCGAAGATGAGGAGTCTATAGAACATCTCATTATCGAATGTCAGGGGCTGACGCATAGAAGGAAAAGGTTTTTAAACAAGTTCATGCTTACAGATGACCTTCAATCACTCCCTCAGAAGGAGTTGGTACAATTCATAAGCATACTTAACAGTCAATAGACAGCATAGGGTGCACAATAGATCAATATGGTCGCAGTGCTAAATGGCCACACCTTAACCCTTTACAACCATTAACCATTAACCATGGTCTGCATGATAACTCAAAGAGTTTTTAATACTTTTTGATGCTGTTTTCCCTATAGTGTGTCAAGCCGGATTTTTGATTATATTATTGAAACATTTTATAAACATAATTAAAGTGTGACTTTTATGACAAAACTGCAAAATTTTCCGAAATTAGAAAATCCGGCTCGACAGACTATAACTAAAACTCTATTTTACAAGAATCTTTTTACTTTTTGCAGATTCATCAACATGTGAAAGAGCAATGATACAATGAATTTTTTTCCATTGTACGTTGGGTCACGTAATTTTTTATATACTAATTTTTGTCAAGAAAAATTAAAATAATGTTTTTTATAAAGTTTAAGTACTAGTAAACAATGCATACAATTCTTTATATTTATTTCTATTGTTATCGCATCTAAAAATAGTTTTTCTTTTAACGTCTTTTTGGCACTGCTGGACGTACATATGTAACCCCCTAAGTGCGCTGTTATACAGAGAACTTTAAGATAGGCATTCGCGTTAGCTTTAAACATCTAAAATATGTTTAGAAATTCTATTTACATTCATAGTTATTACATTGAAAGTCAGTTTAAATTGTTTTTCAACTATTTACTTTGGCTCCTGTTTGAGTTTTTATAAATTTTCATATCTTTAAGTTCAATTCGGTTAAATTACCAAATGCACACAGGCGAGAGTGGAAGCAAAGAAAGCGCACGAAAATTTAAAGTAAAGGTTGAGTTTTAGTGGCGTTTGGGACTCTACGCAGTTTGCCGTAGCGGCAACAATTGAAGTGCTATATTTTTTTCACCGACCATATGAAAGTAAGTTTGTAGCTTTGCTCCTTGGCAGGGTTTTGTGTAAGGGTGATAAATCGGCTTACATGTACTTATATCTTCATCAACATTTTAATGAAACCTTTTGAATATTTAACACAAACGTTATTTCACGAACGCCCATTTTCACATCCATCACTGGCAACTGCTGTTCATATATTGAGCGGTTGTTGCTTTCACGAATTGATTGCTTTGCTTTCTACATTAAAAGCGTATTAATGCATTTTTATACAATAACATGAAAAAATTAACACTTAAGAATAAATGAGTGTATATGTGTTTAGGAATATACACAAGCTGCGCTAACTAAAAAGCGCCTCCAAGTAAAACCACCAAAAGTTACTCATACGCCCGGTAGAGCGAGGGAGACCAATTAATGCGAAAGAGTGAGTATAAAGGAAATGCTATAAGTGAAAAACAATCGAATATGAAGAAATGCGAAAATAAATACTTGTAGCTATATATGTGTGTATGTATATGTTTATCAATAGCGAATAACATATGCGCTTGTAACTGCGGCAGGCGGCAAGTGTCAGCATTCAGCATAGGCTGCCTATGGAACCCAGCAAGGCGTTTTGCGTAGCCAGCTTTTAATTTAGTTGTCACAATAGATTAACAAAATACTGTAAGACTTAACTTCGGGCCTTGCTACTTGTGGTGGCCATGACTCTTGCGCAGCAACTGCTCAGCCATATGTGAAGCAGCATCCTAACCGTCATTGATGGTTTCTAGTTCACTTTTCCGTTGTTTGGAAAACTTTCACATATGCATCTGTACATTCATATTAGTTCCAAACTACTTTCTGCTCTTTGTACTGTTGCTGTTCCGCTTGGATGCCCACATACATCCCTACTTTATGTTTCTCTTTTATATAACTTTATTTCATTCACTTTGTCTTGGTTGGTTGGCAATGGCAGTAATTAATTGTAACTTGAGTTCGAAGCAGGTCAATTAATTTTTCCAATTCTCATGTTTCATTCTTGACATTATTTTGCCATTTGGCTGCATTCGTATGTATGCTGGTATTACATCAAATTTGTTTTTGTTTGTGCCACTTTCATTTGGTCATTTGTTTGGCTGCTTGAATCGATTTAAGATTTGAGCAAAAATAATTGAAGCTATTATTTGTGCTCTTTAATAAGGAAAGTGGGTATCGTATCAAAAATAAATTAAAGTATTTATTCGTGAAGCGATTTTATTAAAAAGGTGGGAGTTTCTTTTTTTATTTTTTAAATTTTAATTACGTTTTATTTTACTCATATTGATTGAAGGATACGTAAAAAACGAGTTACCAAATCTTCAAACCAAAAGCACATTACGAAATAAAATATTGCAGTTTTCTTTTATACAAAAGGCTAAATTTTCGGAAAACTATTTAATTTCCTTTTATTGGTAGCTGGCAAGCAATTCCGACGAATTTTCCTAACGTAACTTGGTTTTTATGAAGTAATTCAGATTAGTTCAGAGAAAGAGCTGAGAAAGCATTTAGTTATTTATTTGCTCATATATTTAGGTCTATCAATTTCGATCCTCACAAGCTATGTAGCTAAACAAGATTAACCAATATCTTAGAAAAACTTGAAAGGCAGTTGAATTGCGCCTTGTTGGAGGTCAAAGAAGAGGATGCCCCAGAAAGAGATGGCTCGAAGACGTTGAATATGACCTTGCAAAGCTGAACGTGCGGTGATGGATGGAAGTAGCCTTAGATAGAGACGGGTGGCGAAAGGTTGTGAATGAAACAATGGTTTACCAACGGCTGGGACGGATTCATTGCAATCTCTGGTCTATTCCTAGAAAATGAGCCTTGCGTCAACTCAGCGAGCATTGTGCAAAATCTCGATTTACTTCTGGCCACGGGTAGATCGGGGTCACTCGAGAAAACTTCTAAGGCTGACAAAGCCGCAGCTCTCGAATTTGGTGGATATCCTTACCGGACATTTTTCGACGTTGTCCTTCTTGTGAGCTGACCAGCTCTAGTTAGCAGATTCAAATTTCACACACCTGGTGAATTGCGTTAGTATGAATTTTGCTTTTAAGATTATTTCTTTATTTTATTGTATTTGTTTGAAGAAAAAAAAACGAAGTGAAAAAAAGGAAATGAAAAAATTATAAAAATAAAAATATGTAAGACAATTTCAAATACAAAAAATTAATCGATAAAAATAAAGTATGTAGAAACAAAAAAAAAATACCGAGGATCTATCTCCCAGTGTAGTTTCTTGCAATCAATCCAAGCACAGTACAGTGCAAAGGCGCAAAAATATATGAGATAAACCTCGTATATTTGTTCTCGAAGTCCTTTGTTTGAGATCCTGTTTTGAATAGAAGCAAAGTTACGATGCCGGATTGCGGCCTTCTGCGTTGTTTGATGATAGGAGCAGTTACATGCGCTTCTGCTGTTCACAACCCATCATAATGAAGCTTTTGGTTTTGCAACTCATTAGCCCTGAAGGAAACTTTTTCCAGTCCACACTACAGCCTTACGGAACTAACAGCAAACGAGTTAGTTCCACCCAACCTGTGAATAAATACCTTTTTTCACTTGCGGAAATTCACCCTAAACATTTCCTAATGAAACTCAAGTAAGAAAAAAACTTCCAAAATGCCTACTCACTTAATAAATATGCGGAATTTTAAGCCTTTAAATATCGTTCTTGAAAATCGTTTTAAATAAAAACAATTTCTCCTGCCACGATTGGAAGAGGTAAAACTTAACCAGCCACAGTCGAAATGCCCACTTTATAAATCAAGTTGTCTGCTAAAACACGACAAGTTCGCCACTTGTTGTATGAAAACTGAAAATTATAAAAGAAAATGCAAAATGGAAGCGAAAAAAGAACAACAAACAAAAGCGAAGAAAAAGCAGGGTTGCGAAAGCAGCAGTAAAAAGTGCAAAGAAGTGCCGGAAAATGAAAGGCCATTGGCAAACACAACTCGGCCGGGTAAACATTCTTCCGCTGTCATTACGACAAATTTGTTCCCGATAGAGTATTGGACTTTAGGGTGCAGGACTTCAGTGCGCCTTCCGAACGAGATATTTACTTATTGTTTATTTTTTTATTTATTTCCCTTTTCGGGCATCGATTACTCGTATTTGATTTTTTACTTGTTTCCTTTATTTTTGCTTTTATTTTACTCGTTTTTAGTTTCTTGGTGGGTATAAAAAGGAAGCACTTTAATTTGCATGAGCATCGGCTTTGAATGTTTGTATTTGGTTATTGATGTGTTGTTATTTCATGTCATTTACCCCCCCAAAAAAAAAGAAAAAAAAAAAAACAAAAAAAAAAAACCCAAGAGCTGTGTTGATTTAAGTTGAGGGTTTGCTCTTTTTGTTGTTGTTAAAGGGTAAAGCTATTTGTTCAAAACATTTTGTTCATTTAAATTGTAGTTCCGTCAAACCTTTTTCGCAGCAATGTTGGTGTTGGAAATAATGAAGCTGTGTAGAGAATATTCTTATTAATAGCAATGCTAATGGAAGACGGAAACAGGCCTGATGTGCAAATATATTGTCAAAATTGAGTATAGCAGTCAAACCGACATGGGAAAAGAAGGGCTGTCGGGTGACTTTAGAAAGCAGCAATGCTAGAGAGACCGAATATACAGTGACCGGCAGGTAGGACCCAGGAGATAACATGAGTATGGAATTTGCTATCCGCGATGCGAATAGAAAAAATATCAGGAAGGCCCATAAATTAAGTTGAAGAAGAAGAAGAGTATAGGAGCGAAAGACTAATTTAACCATCTGGTAGCTGTTTCTCCCCAAAGTTTCCCTTAGTATAGCTGATATCTTTAAAAATTATATAAAATAATACTATAGTATCTTATCCGGTAAAGTGATTGAATACAGACCGTAGGGTCGAATCGATTTTAACCTACTCTAAAACATTAATTGGGTCAGAAACTCACCTCTCTTGATATAAAGATGCAAATCTTGATATAATATGCCCAGTGAGTCACTTTTCTTAAGTAGAACTGGCGTGAGAATGAACCAGTTAATGTTACAGTGCGAAAGAAATGCATTCGGTATGATTTAGCGCTATTCAACGGAATTCAGCACCATTCAGCGTTACTGATCATAGTTTAGTACCAATAAATTTAAAGTTGAAAGAAACAAAAACGTTAAATGGACATATATTAAACACAATTCAGTGGTATTCAGCGGCTTTTAGCGTTATTCGGCTTTATTTAGCAATAAGAGATTTTTGATTGACGGGAAAAAACTATGCATGGACACTTAGCTGTAAATCAGCCTTTGTTAGTAACAATATGATTAAAATTAACAGAAATGCTACACAGGGACATGTGTTCAGCATGATTCGGAAATATTCAGCTCACGTCAAGAAGTCCTTACTTAGCACTAACGAATATGCATTTGACTATGAATGAACACTTAGCAAGGTCTAGGGGTATTCATTGCTACTGGAAAATAGCTCTGGTAGTAGTTATATAAACTAAAGTCAGTTTCAACATTGTAAGCATATATGTTGAGAGCAACAGGAACTAACAAGTATTCATAATGACTTAACTTAATTCAGGTTCGATCACCTAGCATTTGGAATTTAGTCTTCGCGTTACTCAATAGAGCTCGTTAAGGTACGAACACAGAACATTTCAAACTAAATTTCAAAGCTACTGAACCACATATGGCAGCAGCAAGGCGTAATTGACTTTGTTTAGTAACGCGCAAAGCATATTCAGCATCTTTCAAACTATTCAGCGCAAACAATTGATTGATTTTGTCACTTGCATCACAAGAAGTTTAATAGGTATATCATAAAATTAAATCTGGTGGAAGAGAAATGTGGTTATACTTCATAAATACTTATTCAGCGCAATTCAGCAAATGTTATAACAACTCAAATCGGCTGCTGAGTATTTTTCCAATCAGTTGAATGTACATAAATATAAAAAAACTATGCAATATAGTAGCGAGAAAGCTATATAAAATTATATTTGCAGGATTCAGCGCGTTTCACTACTATTCAGCACTTTTTATTCCAACTTGTTTCCCATTAGTTTTAAAATATATTTATTGCAACATAGTTTCTTTGCTTAATGGAAATCTAGCTGAACAATCTTTATTAAGACCAATTCAGCGCAATTTAGCAAACTTTCGAACGAATTGTAACAAGGGAGGCAACTATTCAGTAATCTGGTTTGTCAATTTAAGTTTTTTTTTGGGCACAAAAGGTACTTTAGGGCGAAGTATCAGCCATTGGGCACATTATATTTATATACTAAAATTATTATTATTAACATCACAGCTCTCTACAAATGGCACCAGCAACATACAGCACAATTCAGCAACTGTTAATTAGATTTATATTTCACTAAACGCATCAAGTACTAGTAGTTTGCAATTCAGCTTTTTTCACAATACTCTGTTACTGCCGCTTCATGCATTTCAGCATAATTCAACTCGTTTCACTGTCAATAGCTAAGTTCGGCAAATTGCATTTGACGACATACAACGACGCTTCAAAAAAACAAAAACAGCAAAAACGAAACAACAACAAACTGCAATCAGATACACAAGTAAACCTTTTAAAATGCATAACATTCCGCAAATTCACCAACAATAACAAACAATCGGATTTACAGCTTACCCCAATCGCTGCTGCTCGTGCTCCTCCTCATCCTCCATTATATCGACAGTGGCATTCGAACCCACCATAGACGATGTGCCGGACATCAAAGTGCCCATTTGTATGGCTGTTGATGTTGATGTTGGCGGATTACCGCTACACGTCGCCGCTGCTGCTGCTGTTGCTGTCAATCCAGCTGTCAGCATAGCAACGGATGTTGCATTTGGTGCATTCGATGTAGTTGTCGACGTTGCTGTTTGCTGTGGGGCGGTAGGTGCCGATTGTGTTGGTGCTTTGGTAGTATTTGATGAATTATTTCCACTACTGCCACCATCACTTTGTTGCAATAATAAATCATGTCTGCAGGCTATATCTCGCTCACTGGCTACTAAGGTGCTGATCTCCGGTGGTAGAGGTTTGGTGAGGAATTTCGCTCGGCGTATACCTGGAAAGAGAATTAAAATGGGAAATTAAGATGAGAAATTAAAATGTTTGGATATAAGGGGTTGCGTTAAGATAACAAGATTGAAATATAAAGATATTTTGATTTGAAATTTAATATAAAGTGTTAATTCTGCAAGTTAGTATTGAGTAGCTGAAGTACTTTTTTATGTGGAGCTGTTTTCTGTTCTTGAAAATCGTCCTCGTTTTAAGGTTCTCAAACCTTTAGCAATGTTTGCGCTCTTTCTTAACTTATTTAAAAAACCATGGTTTTTGTAGCTTTAAATTTCAAAATTCTTGTCATGTGCTGCTGTTTGCGGAGAATATTTATTTCACTATTCAGCACAATTTTTTTATGCAGCAATTTGTTTGTCTGGGTTTAAAGAGTAAACGGAATATTTTTTACACAAAGCATTTCTATAGGCTCCAATTCAGTGCAAGTCACCCAATTCAGCAAATTTTGTTCCTTATTCGGCTACTTTTTTGTATGAGCAAAATCAGTAAACAACATTTTTTTGCAAAAAATATCTGCATAGACTTCAATTAGCGCAAGATATCCCAATTCAGCACAATTTTTTTTATGCAGCAACTTTTTTGCCTGAGTTGATTGAGTAAACAGAATATTTGTTACATAAAGTATTTCTATAGACTTCAATTCAGTGCAAGGCACCCAATTCAGCAAATTTTGTTCCTTATTCGGCTACTTTTTTGTATGAGCAAAATCAGTAAACAGCATTTTTTTGCAAAAAATATCTGCATAGACTTCAATTAGCGCAAGATATCCCAATTCAGCACAATTTTTTTATGCTGGAACTTTTTTGCCTGAGTTGAATGAGTAAACAGAATATTTGTTACATAAAGTATTTCTATAGACTTCAATTAGCGCAAGATATCCCAATTCAGCACAATTTTTTTATGCATCAACTTTTTTGGCTGAATTGATTGAGTAAACAGAATATTTGTTACATAAAGTATTTCTATAGACGTCAATTCAGTGCAAGTCACCCAATTCAGCAAAGTTTGTTCTTTATTCAGCTACTTTTTTGTCTGAGCAAAATCAGTAAACAGCATTTTTTTGCAAAAAATATCTGCATAGACTTCAGTTAGCGCAAGATATCCCAATTCAGCACAATTTTTTTTATGCAGCAACTTTTTTGCCTGAGTTGATTGAGTAAACAGAATATTTGTTACATAAAGTATTTCTATAGACTTCAATTCAGTGCAAGGCACCCAATTCAGCAAAGTTTGTTTTTTATTCAGCTACTTTTTTGTCTGAGCAAAATGAGTAAACAGCATTTTTTTGCAAAAAATATCTGCATAGACTTCAATTAGTGCAAGATATTCCAATTCAGCACAATTTTTTTATGCAGCAACTGTTTTGCCTGGGTGAAATCAGCTTACAGATGTTTTGTTACATGAAATATTTGTATGGACTTCAATTCAGCGCAATATATCTCAATTCAGCTCACTGTTTTATGAATGATATAACCAGAAAAAATTATAGAAGATTTGTTATTTTCCTCAACCATTCCACCCACTAATCTCTCACTATAGAGGTATTTAAGTGCCTCTATGTCTTTCATATTAATTTAAGCTTCCAAAGTGATTTAAATGCGCTATAATTCAATTCATATTTTTTATATACTTTATAAACATACTCTTTTTTTGTTACGTTATATTCAGCTGATTAACTTCACTTCACAATCCAACAAATTTTTATGTGTTGAATTACAGAAATCGTACTTAAAATAAAAAACTTTGCACTGAGTTTTATTCGTAAATACTTAATTATACAGGGTGGGCCATATAACGTTTGCTTTTTGAACCACCTATTTTTTTGAGAATGGTAACACAAATGACATGTCAAATGTGTTCATAATTTACTTAAAGGTTTAACATTTACGAAATGGGGTGCTATACGCTTGAAGAAAATTGGGAAATATTGAAAACCTATTTCCAAAGTGGTGAGTCTTCTTCTTCTTTTCTGATTTTCACATCGGTGGCTATGTCAATAAGCAAAATTGTCGGATTTGGGGCTCAGAAAATCCACACGTTGCTGTAGAGAAGCAAATGTATCCACAACGAGTCACTGTTTGGTGCGGTTTTTGGTCTGGCGGCATCATCGGACCATTTTTTTTTTTCGAAAATGAGCGAGAAGCCGCGGTTACAGTAAATGGCGAGCGTTACCGTGACATGCTCAACGAGTTTTTATTTCCAAAAATTGAAGAGGATGACATGGACGACATTTGGTTTCAACAGGACGGTGCAACTTGTGGCAGTGTGAAAGTTACTCTCGAACTTTTGGCTACCGTTTTTGAAAACCGAATAATCAGCCGAAATTCCGATATCAATTGGCCCCGTCGGAGCTGTGATTTAAGCCCGTTGGACTATTTTTTGTGGGGAGTCGTTAAGGGCAAATGCTATGCGAACCATCCAGAGACGATTGATGCTTTAAAACTCGAAATCGAAGTTGCCATTCATGCAACTGGAGCCCAAACAATCGAAAATGTGCTTAAAAATTGGGTTGATCGAATGGCCTACTGTAAAGCCAGTCGTGGCAGTCATTTGAACGATATTATTTTTCATTCCTAAATAACAAAGTTCAATCTTCAAAATAAAAAAAAATTAAAAAAAAGTAATAATTAGTTTATTTTATATCCGATTCAAAAAGCAAATTTTACATGGCCCACCCTGTATTTTTTAATAATATCTGACAAGGTGACATTTTTTGAGAACAGCAGCGGACTTTTTAGTGTTATATTTTTTTATTTTCGTCCCATATTGACTTATTCAGCGCTGTTTTATTGAATTCAGCTTGATGAGATTATACGTAATACATTTTCAGCAATTAACGTTCTTTATAAGCAATTAACGTCAGAAAAATAAAATTTTTTATCAGCGCAGCTAAACACCCTTCAACTTAATTCAGCGCGTATTCTTGAATCTTTTTTTAGCTTGTGCTAATTTTTAAAACTGCGATACATTTGTATCTTTCTAACTGAGCACAGTTTGATTTATTCAGCGCTATTTAGCAATTCAGCAAGGTAAACATTTTCCGCATTGGCATAAAAATTCCAAATTTTTCATCAGCTTACTATCATTGTGACGTGATTATGATTCGAATGAATTTTCTTGGCTTATCTAAGTACAACTTGAGCGTGGAATTTGGAAAACAAATGTTTGGCCCTACATCTATGTTTGGCTTAAGTTTTTAGCTTAAAATATTTTCACTTATTACTATTAAAGTGCTAGTAATTTCGTTTCGTTATTATGATTACTACTGTACCTTCCAGGACTTGCTCGATCACAGTTTCACTTATTCAGCGCGGGTTTTATATAATTCAGCGCCATTTTATATAATTCAGCGCGGTAAACTTTTGCATATTCTAATAAATACACTAGAAGCCTTGAAGCCCTCGCTGCCGTTTTAGATCAAAATTTCACTCAAGTGACTTTTATTATCACAAGCAAGCGCAACTTGGCTAGATTCAGCGAATATATACGAACAATTTTTGACTACTATTTGACTTGTAAGAACTGCAAAATACTTTTTTCGGTGTTTTTACATTATTTAAGGAAATTCAGCGCGCATTTTATGCCCCTATTTAAGATATTTAAGAAAAATAATATTTTGGGTAAAATGCTCATACTTTAAACTAAAATCTCGCTGGTTTTGTAGGTAACGCATTAAAATTTAGTAAACTTAAATTTTTGCTTAATTCAGTGACCATCACTGATTGCTAATATTGGAATTTGCTGTGACAGTGAAGCTGCAGCAAGAGCTCTTGCTAACCCACGTTGCTCTTCGAAATAAGTCGGTGAATGTAAGACAAAACTGAACAGTGTTGTAACACACTACAAATTGGGTGCGTGGACATTGCGGGAACAAGTTGACTGCTAAACTGGCTAATGAAGGCTGTGCTAGTATACCACTAAGCCCTGAACCCTTACTAGGGGTCAATGCACTTGCATCGGTTCAACTATGGATTGACCAATTTATGACGTCCACCCGCAGAAGTAGTTTGATGCGTTGGGCTTCTGCAGCGTAGCTAAGTACTTTGTGAGCGAACCAAGCGGGAAATTAGCGGCCTTTATTCTAGAACTTAGTTGGTTGAACCTGCCTGTGGTCAGCATATGGCTACCATGGAAATCATTGGCTACCCAATTTGGCTATACTTTCGTGAGAATGAAGGCGCTGCCGAGCATTTTATCTGTAGTTGTGCGGCATTTTCTCGAATCAGACTTAGGCTGCGATGTGGGTGCGATGTGCTGAGAATCCGCTACTAATCATTTACAGGCGGTCAGCTGTGAGTGATATTTTGAAACTTTTCGCATGATTTTTCTGTGCATATTTCAAATTAGTTGCTTTAGCAATTTTTGCCATCAAAGCAAGTGCAAGCCAATATTTTTCGCCAATGCATGCTTTAAATAATTTATTTAATATTATTAAGCGCGTTTGTAATTTCTCTTTTCTAAAAGTTCTGCTTTTTTAGTTAAAGTGCACGTAATTTCGTTCACTATTTTTTTTCTTGGCCTACTGAAATTCTTAAAGTACAAAAAAACTCATTAACGCGGTTCTTTTCATATACAATCTCTCATTGTGGGATCTAGTCTCGATGCCCGCTACGTTTTGCGTAAATTTTCTGATTCCATACACGAATTTAATTGAAAAAAAATTAACACACGTACATACATACAAATAAGTTTAGATCAGCAACATAAGCGCTCATGTGACCTTCACGCTTTTCCCCATACATTTAGCTGTTGACACTGCTATCCTAAGTTACGACAAAAATAAATTTTGAAGAAAAACAATAAAGCATTCAAGCGCGAGGTTCCTTCGCCTGACACGCGGACGTGCCGCAACGCATCATTACCAACATCAATAAAAAGTGTCACACGCATTTGGTAGAGCCATAATTTCAGATGTTTAGTAGAGTGTGGATCAACCTGTTGTTAGCAGGGGAATGTGTGTGTGTATCAGTTACAAAGTGGGTCGGTTTGTCTTACTTATGAATACCAAAATTGTTTATTGCTTTGGCTGCTTTTTGTCAGCCAAAGTCAAAGTGTTTACCTCTCTCACTCACTCTCTCTTCTATCCTCCTTTCTTCCTTTGCCATTTTAACGCTCAAACTGATCGCTACTGCGACATTCGGCACATTGACCTTATGTCAGCGCCGACATATTTGCTTTAACTGACTACCCACTTTTTTACTTCTTCACTTTTTACTTTTGAACTCGTCACCCTTTCTCTCACCAACTACTTGTCACAGCTGCCACAATTTAAGACCTAAATTAAATGAAGTGATTGATTACCGTATTTTAGCAGTAATACTTGTTGTCAAGCGCTTTGCCTTGAGTTAAAGTCTCTGGCTGTAGGTTTTGCTCTTGACAGTCTCGTATTTCACCTGCCTGCCGTGTTGTTGATGCCTCAACGTTTGTGTTGAGTTGTGTTTGAGTTTAGCAATTTGCTCGAGTTGTGTGTTAAAGGGCGCCAATTTACGCTGACACAATGACGAAGATTGTTAATTAAATCGATGCCCCGCAATTGGGGTTAGTATACGTCGGATTTTTTTTTTAAATTGGTCTCTTGCGTGCTGAAAGCAGCTGACTTTGATGGTGGCAGGCGTGTGCACTGACAAAACAAATTGTTTTAAATTTTTATACGTTGAAATTTTAATGCAGCACTTCTTCATGGAATTCAGCAGCTTTAAAAAGTGTAATAAATAAAGAAATATTTTTTAACAAATTAAAAAAAAGGCTTTAATGTTTTAGAAAAAATACAGTTCCGTTTTTGTTTGACTTAAACGGGCATTAGTCAGAAGGATCAAGTATTGAAGGGAGAAATGCCGTTTCTCATCTTACGTTATTTTGTCCGAGCTTAACAAAGCGGGTGCCGCCGTAGCCGAATGGGTTGGTGCGTGACTACCATTCGGAATTCACAAAGAGAACGTAGGTTCGAATCTCGGTGGAACACCAAAATTAATAAAAACATTTTTCTAATAGCGGTCGCCCCTTGGCAGGCAATGGCAAACCTCCGAGTGTATTTCTGCCATGAAAAAGCTCCTCATAAAAATATCTGCCGTTCGGAATCAGCTTGAAACTGTAGGTCCCTCCATTTGCGGAACAACATCAAGACGCACACAAATAGGAGGAGGAGCTCTATATATTAACAAAGCGGCCCAGTCGCTTCCTTCTCGTGCTAACCGGCGCCAGTTGTAAACACTAAGAGAAGCCCACTCCTTCTCCACCTGATATTTCCAACGTAGAGGAGGCCTTCCTCTTCCTCTGCTAGCACCAGCTGGTACCGCATCGACTACTATCAGACCCCTAGTGTTTGTATCCATTTGGACGACTTGACCCAGCCAATGGGCAACATCAAATTTTACAGCGAGCATAATTTAAGACCGAAAAACTTTGTTCAACAGTTTTCGAAAAAAGAAGTAAATAAATTCTTAATTCAGCGCATCTTCAAGCAATTCAGCGGCTTTGGAAAGCTTAATTTTAAACTGCTTACACATTTTTAATACACAAAAAAATTAGACAACGTTTTAGAAAAACTACATTCTTTTTTTGCTTGCTGTAGGGTGAAGGACGCCTATCATTTATTTTTAGTGTCATAATTGCGAAAGAAACTGTTTTATTACTAGATTTCGTACCAAATAACTCTGTACCGAGTAATAATAATACTAAAATTTGATTCAGCGTAAAGCTCAGCAACTCAGCGATAAAGCGATAGCTTTATTCGGCAGAGTTGAGGAGTGAAGGAAGGAATGATATGCCACATTTTTTTTATAGTACGATGCAGAGAAGTTTCATGCTTAGCAGAACAAAAATAATTCTTTAGGTCAGCGCATTTTCAAGCGAGTCCGGTGTTATTCAGCAAGATTGAATGGAAGGAATAGAGTCAAACATTTCTTTTTACGGCGAGAAAGATCGAAACAAATTATGTTCAAGACATTTCAAACACAAAATAAATTTAATTCAGCGCATCTTAAACCTATTCAGCAGCGTTATAGAATACAATATTTAACTACTTACACATTTTTTTAATATAAATATAAAAATACTGAATTTTGTAAAAAACGAACACAATGCCATATTTTTAACACTGAACGTGTAAGGTCCGACATTTTTTTAGTGTAGTTCTAATTGCAAAAAAGCACTGTTTGTTCAGTGCATTTTATTTAATAGTAAAATAAAAAAATTGGAATAGAAAAACTTAATTCAGCGCATATTTTAGCAATTTAGCAATAACGCGCTAATGAAGGTAAGGGTGATGCCGCACATTTGCTCTCAGAATTTAAGAAAACAAGGTTCCTCCTTGACATATTTGGGAAAAAAAGAATAATTTTTTAATTCAGTGCATTTGCAAGTAATTCAGCAGCCTTGAAAAATGCATAATTTACCAATGTATATTAATTTACCTTTTTAACACATGCAAATCTATTTAATCTATTTCTGTCTAATGTTTTATGAAAAAACAGAGTTCTCTTTTGTTGCTTGCGATCAAGACTTTTCATAGGGCTAAAGCATTAAGAAACGAATAAGGTCTCAAATTTTCGTTTTAAGTGTTCATAATTGAAAAAAATGTTATCTAGCTTGAAAGTTTTAGAAAAAAAAGTTTTTTATAACTTTCGCATTTACCAAAAGTAGCAAGATTTAATTCAGCGCGTATTTCAGCAATTCAGCAGTTTTAAAAAATACATTATTAAACTCAACATTAATAAAAAAAGAAATTAATTCCATTTGTTTTCTTGCTTACAAGAAATTGGCTTAATTCAGCGGGACTAAAAAGTGAAGAGGTGTTTGAAATTACGTTCAAATGACAAAACTTTATTATCAAAATGAGTGTTCATTAACGCAAACGTTGCGCACATTGCGCCCATTGCGCCCATTTTTCGGTAGACGTGGCCCTTCAAAGTCGACTCTTGTCGTTTGGTGGCCAAATTTGAGACGATCGGGTCAGTAGACAGGTCAGGTCAGGAACGCAAGATCAGCCGAGAACATTGCCGCGGTCCGTGAAAGTGTACAGCAGAACCTGAGGCAGTCTATTCCTCGCCGTGCACAAGAATTTGGCCTTTCGCAGACTTCAACTTGGCGAACTTTACGTCGGGACTTGGGCCTACACCCGTACAAGATCCAACTGACCCAGGAGCTCAAAGTTGATGACCATAGACAACGCCGTTTGTTCGCTGACTGGGCTTCGAATCGTTTAGAAGAGAACCCCAGTTTTGGGCGAAAAATCATCTTTAAAGACGAGGCGCATTTTTGAATGAATGGCTGTGTTAACAAACAAAATTGCCGTATATGGGACGACACCAATCCACACGAGGTTCACCAGGTGATAATGCATCCTCAAAAAGTTACCGTTTGGTGTGGATTTTGGGCCGGCGGCGTCACTGGTCCGTACTTTTTTGAAAACGACGTTGGTGAGGCGGTCACCGTCAACAGCGAGCGCTGCACAACGATGATAACCAATTTCTTATGGCCCATATTGAAACATATGGACTTAGACAACATATGGTTCCAGCAGGACGACGCTACGTGCCACACACCAAACGCCACGATTGACATTCTGCATGAACGATTTGAGGGTAAGGTTATCTCTCGCAGGGATGATGTGAATTGGCCACCAAGGTCATGCGATTTGATCCCGCTAGACTTTTTCTTGTGGGGTTTCTTGAAGTCTCAGGTCTATGCAAATAAACCACAATCGACCGATGCTCTAAAGGTGAACATAACACAGGCCATCGCTCAAACTCAGCCGGATCTATGCGGAAGATTCATTGAAAATTGGACCACTCGGATCCGTTCCACTGTAAGAAGCCGAGGCGGGCATTTGAATGATGTCATATTCCACACTTAATGGTATATATGCGCCTTTCAAATAAAAAAATAATTTTGTCAATAACTCACCCACAGCTTGTTTTATTCCATTTCAACATCTAGCCGCCCTTATTGAAAAACCCTTTATTTTAAACAAATTCTGAAGGTTTTTGTTTTAATTCTTCGGCGAAATTGGTGCCCTATGGTACCACTGATTAATGGATGGTTGGATGGAACGGTCTAGTTGTCGGTTATACGTACTTTTAGTAGAATGTTCTGTTACTTGTTATTTTATACCTACAGCGGTACTGTGCACCAAAAATTTGAAATATATACTCATTTGAACCGTTTTAGCTCACTTAAAAGCTTCATTCCATTAAACTCATATAAATCACTTTAATTTTTTTTTACTTATTACAATAAAGTAGCTCATTTTACGATTGCTGCAGTTAATGCAATACCAAAAGTAATGTTTTCGAAATATAAATAAATCTTCACTTAAAGTATTCAGCGTTATTATTACATTCTGCCAATCTTGCTGACAAAATCATTGCTCTAATACTACGCACACAAACATTTTGCCTGTTCGCATTGCAAATGCCAAAGTCTCAAACATACGAGTATATGTATGTATGTGTGTGTGTATGTACATCGCTTAAACGTGCAAGCCTTGCAAACGATTGGAGATCAAAAGCGACTGGTGGAGTGATAAGCAAACGACGGACGAAATGTGTTAAGCAAAAACAGTCAACGGAGTGTCCGACACGCCTGAATCAGCAACAGCTGGAAATAATGCTGTGAATTATGTCGCTTGACCGAGCCGATCAGACACCATTTGCTTGGCCGTCAACACCAGCCAACATCAGCCAATGTCAGCCATCGTCGACATGCAATGACCAGGGAATAAATGCTGCATAAACAACCGTTGGCATATTGCATCTTAGATCAGCATTGTCAGCGATAACGGCGTACGATAAATGCAATTAAAAGCTGCTGCCTTAAAAGGAGAGCTGACAATCATGAATGAATTGTTGTTGTTAAGCAAAGAATCTCATTTTCGGCTTATTCATGCGGCATTGAGGATGCGATGGTCGATGGCCGTAAAGCAAACGGGGGCCATCAGAGGATTTATGCAGATGAGTAGATGTAAAGGGCAGCGTGAAAAGTATGCAAAGCTTATTTAGACAAATTTATGTTCAGAATAATGCAACCCCTCCAGAAAATAGTGCATATAGTGAAGGCGCGTACTGAAAGCAGAGCCTTCACCTCCATACAGGCAGGGAGGGTCAGGTCTTTAATTTTTAGAATGCCTACCGAATGCGAGACTCAGCGATTGAAGTAGCTATTTTTTTGACAGGGTCCGGCACTCGAAATGTAACCAACTTCAGATCGCTCGTGCAGCGGGTACACAGGCAGCAGCTGTCTGTTAGTTGACTAAGTGACAGTTTAGAGTATTCTTTACAAGCGCGCGGAAGCATTTTGCCGAGAGAACACTCGAAAAAAGAAAATCAGTAATGGATTTCAAACTTAATAGTGGGATTGCATTATACAGGGTTGGCCATATTAAACTGGCCCATTGAGTAACCCTATAACTTTTTACTGTAATTTCAGATCAGCTAATGACATATCGCGTTGGAAGCGTCAGTCGAAGGAGATTTATACCATGAAACAGTACACCCCAATAGAACGCGCTGAAATTGTTCAGCTGTACATTCAAAATTCCTTCTCGATTGTAAAAACGCAACGTGCGTGGAGAAAAAAAAATAAAGTGAAAAGTGCGCCGTCAAAGAACGCAATCAAGCAAATGCACAAAAGATTTTTGTCTTCCGGCACTGTGGCTAATACCCGACGTCCAAATAAAAAGCTGCCAAGACGATCTAACGAAAATATCGCGGCCGTACGAGTCAGTATCGAGTCATCGCCGCGAACGTCAGATAATCGTCGTTCTGCTCAGTTGGACATCCCTCGGACCACTCTACGACGTATCATTCGTTTGGATTTGGGGATATTCCCGTACAAAATACAACTAAATCAACAACTGTTGCCGGCCGATAAGCCTCGTCGCTTGGAATATGCCAATTTTGTCGTCCGAATGGCCCAAACTGATGAGGATTTTTGGCATCAAATCATTATGAGTGATGAGGCCCATTTCTCCTTGAACGGAACCGTAAATAAGCAAAATTGCCGTTTCTACGCCACTGAAAACCCTCAAATTATTGAAGAGGTACCTCTCCACGACCAAAAAGTTACAGTCTGGTGTGGCATTTGCGCTGATATGGTCATTGGGCCGTTCTTCTTTGAAAATGGTCAACACCAACCATTGACCGTCAATCAAGAGCGTTATCGGGCCATGATAACCGATTTTGTGATGCCGATTGTTCGTGAAAATGGTATGGAGCACTTCTGGTTTCAGCAAGATGGCGCACCACCACACACAGCACGAGCCACCGCCAACTTATTGAAGACTTTGTTCCCTGGCCGTTTGATATCAAAAAGCGGCGATTTTGACTGGCCGCCACGATCACCGGATTTGACGCCACCGGACTTTTTTCTTTGGGGCTATTTGAAATCTAAGGTTTACGTCAACAAGCCAAAGACACTAGGCGCACTTAAGGCCAATATCCGACGGGAAATAGCCGCCATATCGGCCGAGACGCTGGCCAAAACTATGGAAAACGCCGAAAAACGGGCACATTACGCTATACGAGCTAAGGGCGACCACTTGCGCGATATCATATTCAAAAAGTGATGTAAACGAATCTCCTTGAACTAAATTAAATGTTTTTCACAATGAAACACAAAAAAATGTTTCTTTTTCCATATTTTTTTAATAATCACATGTGTCAGTTTAATATGGCCAACCCTGTATTTGGCTGGAAAATCAGAACCAGCGATTGCTCGTGAGCTCGAGCACCTTAAAATAAATAAAGTTTTGGTTTATCGCAACAGTACTCGTTATAATGTCACTGGTAGCATCGCGACACGTCATGGAGTGGGTTATCAAAAGACTGCAACGTCACATGAAATGGTTCAAGAAGTGATGAAACGACTTCAGCGAAATCCCCGACAAAGGGCCAATCAAAGGGCGGAAGAACTGGTCGTAGCATTCACCGCATACTGGAAAATGATCTCAAAGTCAAGCGTTACAAAATCCAAAAAACACCTAATCTCACACCAAAGCAGCAACAAGTCAGACTTCAGAGAGCGTAGGAGTTGCTTCGCTTGGCCGAAAACGGTCAATTTCCAAACATTGTGTTTTCTGACGAGAAAATTCTTCAAATTGAGGAATTCGTAAACTCCCAAAACGATAGGGTTTATTTGAACGACCGTTGATACGAGAATCTGAGTCATCGACTGGCCACCAGGAGGCAGTACCCGCCACAGGTAATGCTTTGGGCCACTGTAACCGCAGCTGGGTGCTCTCCAATCGTTTTCGTCGAGCTTGGCGCCAAGGTGCGAAATATTATCCGGAAAGTATTCTGGAGGTCGCTTTGAAGCCGCGGGCAGACAAACATTTCAGTGGCAGCCCATGGGCATTCCGACAGGACTCGGCACCGTTTCACAAAGCTCGAAAGAACCAAGAATGGCTAACAAGCAACGTACCGAACTTTATAACGTCCCCACAATGGCTCTCTAATTCACCAGACGCGAATCCGATGGATTATTCTCTTTGGGCCGTTTTGAAGAGCAAGGCCCGATCTAAAAGATTCACCAATGTCGAGGCGTTGAAAAAAGACATTGTGCGCGAATGGGCCAAAGTACCTACAAGTCACATTCGGTAAGCTTGCGATTCGTTTCTGGACCGTCTCAAGGCCATGGCCATGGGCAAGGCAAAAGGTGGTCATATCGAGCTAAAGTAAATTGATTCTTAATTTTGTATTATTTTCACACACTTTTTACTGATCTGATGTGTAAACATAAACGTTAGTAATAAAGAAGTATATATGAAACCTTGCATGACAGCTTATACATTCCTTTGAATACATTTGATTTAATTATCATTACGCATTTCCGCGACAGTCAAAGCGCAAATTCTGTTATACGTAAATTATTTATATGGCCAATCTTTAAAAACAAGTAAACAACAGTAATGGAAAAGTCGGCAAAACTGATCTTACGGAAGCATATTGCGTTGAGACGTGTCCGAAACACGGTTTTTCGCAAGTCGCCCGCGAGCCGCCGTTTATGTGTTCGTGCGCATCCGCGTAAGTCGAAGCGCGCATTCTGGCACAAAAAAATTAATTGTAATTAATCCTTTTCGAATTGCACGCATTTTTTTCCATACATAAATGCACAGATGTTTATTACGTTAATATCCTTAAAAAATTTTCATCCCAGAGGTGCAGAAATTAGTTAAATTTTTAATTTTTTATTAAAAAAAGTATTTAAAACAACAAAACATCAAGTTTCGGAACAAAAATAACGTTTTTGGAAAATATAATCCTTTATCAGTCTGCAGTTGAAAAATCATTGTAATCGGATACTTACTTTACGAGAAATGTGATAATTATTTAAGCGCTGCAAAAACTTCGATAGTTAATAAAAAAAAAACTATTTAGAATTTTACAACAAAACTTTCTTAGTGTGCTTCTGGATGATAGAACTCACTCCTGGCTGAATTTCATCGCAAAATATTCACTTTGGTAATATTGTGGCCCACTTGAGAAAGCCTTACCCATTATCAACGACCAATGAGTGAGCAATGTGCAATATCTACGAGCCAGTTGTCCGTTAACCGAAGCATACATAGTTAACAAATGCAATCAACTGCGCAAAGGTGAGGTTACCTATGACCCAAGTAGTGCAGCAAGCGGCAAAATAAAATTCTGACTGAGTTGCTCGACTATGGCGCGACATCTTTTGGGGCTTGTTTATCAATTTGAATAAATAGAGGAAGACAGTAAAATATGCTTGTGAATAGCACAATCGTTAGAGCAAACGACAAATATTGTCAAGAAAATGCAAACTGTCGAATTGTTTAAAGTTAGCGAATCGCACTACAGACTTAGCTGTTTTATATATATTTGATCCTCTTATTCCTGAATGGAACACAGGGCGTTGTGTCTTGACGAAATCAAAACATTTTCATAAGTATTCCAATTATTATTCCTATTATTACAGAACAGCAGCACGAGGACTCGAGGATGTATTTCTATTACATCACGATTTGATATCTATAAATTCAGGGAATTCCTTTGACTTTTTCTTTAATTTCAGTTGCTTGCCGTCTATCGATCGGTATAAAAATTCAAAATAGGTCAGTTCATTAATTAGAGAGCAAATAAAATTATAGCTTTTATTTCGGAATATGAGCTGATTGCTGAGAGTTTTAAAAATACTTTTGTTTTCCAATGTTGAAACAAAAAGAGGGTGTCTGTAAAGTCGGTTTACTGACGATAGTTTAATGTGACAACGTCATAAGAAAATATTGATGGAATGGTTGCAATTTTCAAAACAAAATTTTAATTTTATTTGTTTGATAGATATTTTGTATGGATATAGAGGAGGAGGTAAATGGAATTGCAATGGAATAAGTCAAGTTACATTTACACAAACGTGAAAAATGACGAAACATTTATCAAATTCATGAAAGATATCTTCAATTTCGATTGTGCATCAGACGTTAATAAGTCAACAACACTAAGAGGCACCATCATCGATTTGCCTTTTTCAAGACACTTTACACTCGAAACACTCCCTTTCATTTCCTACTTTTTCTATCATCGTCCCATTCTCAACAGAGAAATGGTTCATTACCATGCACACAGGAAGAAGGCATATGCAAATACAAGTATGTGAATTTATATACCTACATATGCGCATATACATACATATATATGCTCACTCAAGTAGGACAGAGCCAGATGTCGAACGTTGCCGAACGCGGGGGCCGATTGTGCTCTTTGTCGTTCGTTCCGCGCTCTCGCTTGCAGTTCAAGCACATTAGCTTACATTTGCTTGCGTACGGAATAGATTCGTATATTTGATATGTCCATATAACTTGTATGCATCTTTACATATAGATTTGTTCTTTTTGAAAATTGCGCGAAATTGTATATGTATATGCATGTTTATATACATATATTAGTATACAACATATCTTATAAGGTATATGGTAAATATTACCATACATTTTTTCCTTCATATATAATAAAAAAATTAATAATAATAATATTAAAACAACAGGTATTATTAACAAACTTGGTTTTGTTTTAAATTCTTCAAGTAAATCAAATTAATAATAATCAATAAGAAGGCATATGCAAATACAAATACGTGAATTTATACATCTACATATGCGCATATACATACATATATACGCTCACTTAAGTAGGAGAGAGCAAGATGTCGAATGTTGCCGTTCGTTTGCTTTGCTCGTTCCGCGCTTTCGCTTGCAGTTCAAGTGCAAGGTAACGGCAATGAGCAAGGTAACGACAAATGAGCAAGGTAACGACAAATAAGCAAGGTAACGACAAATGAGCAAGGTAACGACAAATGAGCAAGGTAACACTAATGAGCAAGGTAACACTAATGAGCAAGGTAATGACACATTTTTTCGTGCGTGCAGCCGGCTAGATCGAATTATAAGACGTTATAACGTCAAAAGGTTTGAAGAAATTGCTATGAAAGTTTCTTCTAAAAAATGTGTCTGCTAATGTATCCAACAATTTGTTGCTCATCATTAAAAATCAGCAGAATTATTCAGTAAAATAGGAAAAAAATTCAAGCGCACACTTTCACTACTCACACCAACTCAAATAACCAGGCGTGGGTATTCACATGCCAGCGCATGCGGCCAGTGACAACTAAATAGCTGCATCAGTGTTGTGGACTAACTTCTAGACCAGAACACCACAAGCTTTCAAACAAAACCAAACACAGCAAAAGCATTGCAATTTTATTTCTCTTTTTTTTAATTTACACAACTTTCAAGCCGAGTAGTCCGAAGGCAGAGCTTAAATCTCAATTGCCACACCAGTGTGACATGCAAGCTTCACAGTGCTCTATAGACGAGGGGTAGGGGGGATGCCGAGGTATTGCACTAATTCCACAAAATACTCCGCCTGCTAGTCTTTCTCCTGGACGCTTTCTCCGTCTAGTTGGCCGACTACCGTTTGCCAGTTGCCCGTATTCGCACTCTGTGCCACAAACCACTAATGAAAGTCAACTACGAAAAGTTTGCTGTTTGCCACATCAGCCATTGGTGAGATGATGTTGCAGCAATGCATAAGTTTATTTTGTTGTTATTGCTGTTGTAACTGCTGTTTTTGGTCTACAACTTTAAGTTGAAAGCAAAATGCAATTAAAGTGCAGTAACGTGGCAGCTATGGCTAAGTAAATGAGTTATAGGAAAGATTCAACACCAGCCACGTTCGGAGACAAGGTGGCAGCGACAACCGATTATGGGAAGGCCTTTGGTGCCTACTGTTTGCTGCAAACTAATTTTGCTATTTGCTGTTTGCTCTTGAATATTTACTGTTGGCATTCCAAGTTTCCTGTTTCTTTTTTGCATGTTGTTGCATTTGGTTTGCCGGTTAGTTGGGTTGCTTTAGTTGGCTGAGTTTTGGCACGTCAAAGTTTGTAGTTGATTTAAAATGAGTGAAAGTTTCTGCAAGCAACGAAAGTGGATTTACAGATTTAATGGTTGCGTGAAGTGTAGATAGCAAGTGAGAGTGTTAAACAATTTAAGGAAGTTCTGCTAAAAGCTATGAAATTGTAAGTGAATGCTGGAGAAAAATGCAGCTTAGATGTAAAGGATAATGAAAAAGTGGCAATAATTTACTCGTATTTTTGAACTGTGAGGCATTTCAAGTGAGCTAAGGTTTTGGTTTGAGTTGCGTAGCAGCTAAACAAAGAAGTGTTAGGTGATATCCAGTTTGTGAGTTATACTGGCAGAAGTCAAAATAGATATAATTAGGGGTGACATTTTTTTCTGTAATAAATATTTTCTTCAATTCTGCTCCGTTCAGCACATTATTCGGCATTCTGGAAGAGTTTAAGAAATAATTCTTGACGAACCGTGCAATCCAATTGGATTCAATTTCATCCGATCGTGACGCCCGGTGCTTGAAAATTTGCACGTTTTAAATATATCAGATCCCCACTAATGTGGTATGTGCGATTAGATGTTATCCGCCAGACGGAGCCCTTAACAGATCCTATTTAATATTTTTTTCTTGTTCACTTCTCTCGGTAGCGTAGGGCCGCGACAAGACTCAGTCTTGCGTTGGTTTCGTTAATCTGTTGGAGATCAGTCTGCCGCTATCAGTTCTAAGTAGCGTGAATGCTCACCTGCCGTTGCTTAGGAATAACGTCTTCTTACTGCTTGGAGCGCCATTTTTGTCTCACATTTTTCTGGCAGAATGATCGCACAAATGGTTGAGGTCTTCGCTAAATTTCGTAAGGATGGAAAGGATAAGTTTTTGGGGTTGAGGAATGGAATCGGAGGACTTTGTTTTTAGGAACAGGGAAAGGGGTAAATTTGGAAACGTTCGAGCACCGTGCTTTACGTGGGTTTCGATAGACTAGCAAGGCCGCCCTGCTTCATATAAATCCATTCAAAATTGGTGAGTTTTTTCGAAAAATTTTGTTTTGGGCATAAAAAAAACTGTAAGCTTTCATTGCCAAATCTAAGGCCAATATGATTACAAAAAATTTATTCAGCTTGGTTTTTTTTTATTTAGCTGAGTGAAAATTTAAAGCTTAATAAGTTTATTCACAGAAAAGCTACACAAAACTACATTTTTAGTGATTCAGCGCTATTCAGCATACGAAATCCAATATTATTTTATTACACAACCTGCAAAACTACAAACTAAACAATTCAGTTACCACTGGATTTTAATTCAGCTGCATTTCTTTAATCCAGCATGACTCCTGTGTAAGCCTTAATAAATATTTGCCCGCAAAAACTTGACTTAGCTGCATTTGATTCAATTCAGCACTATTGTGCATATTAAATAAACTTTATTTAAAAAAAATATCTTGATAACTACAAAGTTTGAAAATATTTTTGTAAACGAGTTTAATTCAGCTGCACTTTCTACAATTCAGCACGCTTTATATATGAGGTGTAATAAATATTTGTCCACAAATACTTAACTTAGCTGCAATTATTTAAATTCAGCGCCAGTGCACATATTAAATATACTTTATTTAGCAATAAGATCTTGATACCTATAAAATTGCAAACTATTTTTACCACAGCGTTTGATTCAGCTAGATTTTCTTCAATTCAGCGCGATTGATATATGCGGTTAAGTAAATATTTGTCTTACGAAACCTTTTTAAGCAGTATTTAATAAAATTCAGCTTAAGTGTGTACATAAAATATATATTTTTATATAACCCATACAATTCAATTCAGCCGCATTTTTCTCAATTCAGCTGGGTAAAAATATGCGGTTTAATAAATATTTTTTTACAGATATTTAACTGAACTATGTTTGGTTTAATTCAGCTTTTCATATACACCATCATTTTATGGCGGAAATTTATGAATTGCAAATGGTTAAATTTTCTTCAAATCCAGTTTCATTATTAATAAGCCAAGAAGTATGTATGTGCAGGTTACAAAAAAAACTCATTCAGCTGCATTTTCGCTAATTCAGCGCTATTCAGCATTTCGAAATATATGGGTTTTTGTGGCAAAGATTTATGGATTTCAAATAAAACAAAGAAAAACAAAATATGTAAAATATTACCATCAAAGGTTAATTCAGTTGTATTTTCACCAATTCAACACTATACAGCGCAATATTAATATGCAATTTAATAAATTTAGTGCCCAGCACATTGAGTATAAATCATTAGAAGAAAATCATGCTAAGTTTATTGTTATTCAGCGAATTCTACAATATTTAGATTCAGCGCTTTTTCCTTTATCAGCAAAGTGTGAGCGTTCAAAGTAACTGCATTTTTCTTAAGTTAGCTCTATTAAGTCTTAGATAAAGCTATTCAGCGTCTGATACAAATATTCAGCCACGTAAAATAATAATTGTCCTTCTTAGTTTTTATAAATGTGCGATATTTCCATAGAAGTTGGTTCACCAGTTAAACCAAGAAGCTATTAATACTTATAATTTTCTAACCTATGCACAATTTTGTTTAACTTTCCGAAATTTTACTCTGTTCAGCGCAATTCTCGATTAGCTTAGCAGTATTTTACTTTACTCAGCACATTCCTCAGCTACACATCTATCACGTTTTTTGTGTTTCCAGAATGTTAGGGTCTCGTACGATCATACGTTTTATACCTTAACTCTATTATTGATATTCAGTATATTCTTCGGCTTTTTAGCAAACTAAAAGATATGAATCCGGTGTGCATTCTCCAATATTTTTATTAAGTAAGTTTTAATTGATATTATAAACTTTGTTGAATTGCTATTCAGCGCAGTTTGTTACTATTCAGCGCCAGTTTTTCTTTTTTGCTGGTTTTCGGCAAAGGGACATATATTGTTTTTTATCTTATTCAACGCCTACTTTTCGATGTAAGCCATACTTCAAAAGATGTAGCTCGAGGTATAATTGCATACTACTTATAAAAGGTTATATTTAATATTTTGTTGGGATTTTCTACTTAAAACCTCCCATTTGTTTACTTTAAATAAGTCCCCCCGAGGGTCTCGTGCAATATCTTACTTACCATGCACTGTTGCCGTTTGGTATGCAGGCGGTGGCGGCAGTGGCATCACATCAGCCTCGCCTATCAACGCTGATTGCTCTTCTAGTAATTGTTGGGTTTGGTGCTTTCTCGCATGCGTCAGTTGTATGGTGTGATATTTCACAATCGGCTGATTGCAAAGCAATTGCGTTGCGCCTGTGGAGCCAGAGCTGGATCCCGCACCGGTCAACGTTCTTGCTATCGCCACATCACTGTTTGCTGTGGGTACGGCCGACGCCTCGGAAACGCCCGTAATGGATGCGTAGGTGGGCTGCTGCTGATGCGGCTGTTGTTGCTGTGGATGTGGATGGGCTGGTGGGGCAATGGGAAAGTAAATTGTGGCCGTGGCTGTGCTGCCAGGCACTGACACGTTCGCCGATTGATAACAATTGCTGGACAAACCAGTGGCGATGAGTGTTGCACCAACACCAATACCAACATTGCCATTGCCATCGGTTGTGCAATTATTGCTGCTGCCACTGAGCGCTGATGCGGCTACCGTTGGTGTGGCTGTTGTTTGGAAACGCACCAAAGCCCCGCTGGGTACAGCAACATATTGTTGTTGTGGCTTATGTTGATGCGGTTGCAGTGTTGCATATTGACGTAGTGTTGACTGTGGCAGCAGTTGTTGCTGTTGTTGTTGGCCGTGGTGTGTGGGCGATGAGCTGGCCGATACGATGTGGAATGTTTGCAAGCCATGTGGCGGCGGTAATGCTGATTGTTGTTGTTGCTGTTGTGGCTGCTGTTGAAAATGTTGCGGTGATGGTGTGGCTGAACGGCTATATAGCTGTTGGTACTGTTGTTGTAACGGTTTTTGTGTTGGCAGTGCTGTTGTTGCCATTAGCATAACATCTGGTCGTTTCTGTTGTTGCTGTTGTTGCAACTGTGGT